>NC_134832.1:3082365-3698838 GCF_004210375.1 Tachypleus tridentatus | reverse complement strand
CTTACCTATGTAAGGCATTCCGTAATATTTAACTACAATAGTCCATTTCAGCTATACAAAGAATTTTCCTTGCGTTAAATTTTATAAAAAAGAAAGAGGGCTGCTCCAAAGCAGGTTTTGTTATCCCTACATTAGAAGGAACACTAGTATAGCACAGCGGTTTCTTGACATCGACGGAAAGACACACAGCGGGCCATGTATTTCTACTCGTTTCGTAGGATCGCACGGAAATAAGTACCCAAAAGCGGGCGCTTTAAACCCGGGGGCGCGCTGATTGGCCTCCTACAAGAATGTCGGAAACATCAAAAGTTCGGCTTGTTTACATAATAGGGGAACGTTGAGTGTGAGAGAACGCTCGCTCGCAAACGACTGCAAGGAAACAGCGCGTGCCGTACTGTGCTTGGCGCCTGCCTCCTTTTGTCGTGTAGGTTTACTGTTGTCGCGATCCTCATAGCCCCATGTTTATTTTTACTGTAAAAATTGAAAAAAAAAAAAAAAAGAGGCGAGCAAGAGGTGGAATATTTAAAAATAAAAATAAAACTAACAAGCTCCATACACAACTCTAGAAAGTATCAAATTCTGTGGTAACAGATTAAAAACTAGCAATCTTCGTACACAAAACTAGAAAGTATCAGCCCTTGAGGCAACATATTAAAAATATAAAAATGAAACTAAGAATTCCTGTAGAAACCCAAGGAAGAACCATATAAAAAACAAAGATGAAACTTTCGTTATTCTACACAACTTTAGGATGTATCAACCTCAGTGTTGGTGTGTTTAAAAAAAATTCGTTAACAGCAAATTCCCCGTTTCGCCACGGTATGTCTCCGGAATTAAAACGCTGGAAACTGGGTTTTGATACCTGTGGTGAACAGAGCACAGTTAGCCCATCGTATAGCTTTGTGCGTAGCTTCAAACTAACAAAACAATATATTAACATGTAACACAAAACCATAGATAAAAATTATATTTATGTTATGTCTTTCACGTTCAACTTAAAATATATTTAAGAACGCTGATATCTTCTAACCAATTAACAATATGTTTAGCGTAAGCGTGTTTGTCGAGCCAAAAATGTTCCTATAACATGCTCTTCTTATTGACATAGTGCATAAAATGTCAATGAATGTATTTCAGATGTTTTCTTATGCCCATGCGTAGCATATTTTATTAATTTTAATTATAATTACCTAGCATATTAATCAATGCCATAATTACAGATACTATTTACATAGCAGGAAGTTACATCTTATAATGTTGCAATTTGACAAGGAATTTATTACTTCTTTCACAATTAGGCCCGGCATGGACAAGCGTGTTAAGGCGCGCGACTCGTAATCTGAGGGTCGCGGGTTCGTATCCCGGTCGCGCCAAACATGCTCGCCCTTTCAGCCGTGGGGGCGTTATAATGTGACGGTCAATCCCACTATTCGTTGGTAAAAGAGTAGCCCAAGAGTTGGCGGTGGGTGGTGATGACTAGCTGCCTTCCCTCTAGTCTCACACTGCTATGTTAGGGACGGCTAGCACAGATAGCCCTCGAGTAGCTTTATGCGAAATTCAAAAACAAACAAACAAACTTTCACAATTATCAGTTGAGTAAGTTCAAACGATCCAAAACAGTTCAATATCATAGCGCAGATAGTTCTCGTGTAACTTTGCGCGAAATTAAAAAACAATCAATCAATATTATCATCTTATTGTGAATAGAAAAACATCGATATTAATATAAGTATTGAAGAATATATTTTTATTGAGGTATGTTCCGGTCAATTATTTGAATTTTGAAGCAGGTAGTCTGCATGTAGTTAACATCATTCTTAAAAACCTAGCCTGAAAAGTAATAAATTTCTATTAATCCTATACCTCACACCTAAATTGCTGAAGAATATTTTATAAAGAAAATGGTAGAACATGGAGATGAGAAAACTAGATTTTGGATAAAAATATGACCCGAGAGTACAAAAAAAGACTAGAAGATAACTTTTTTCTGGACCAAGAGCTAATGAGAAATATGTCCATATCTCAGTCGATCCTCTGGGCTAAATGTTTTATAGGAATCTATAAGGAAATCCAGGCTGTTGCTAGACAACCTCTGCTTAAGTATAGGACAGAAAAGATGGATCGCGGTGGCGATAAGTGGTCTAAAATCGCAAGACATACTTGAGGTTTCAATGCACTTGCTAACTATTCCAATCATTAACAAGCACTCAACTGAACCATGTTTGGTCGAGTAGTGGATGAATATTGCTACAAGATAACATGATGTTATCAGGCACAGCAACCAACATCTTGTTGTGATCAATTAAATCTTTTTTTCTGTTGGAAGGCGTAATGACTGTCAATGAGAATCAATATACAGTGTGACATTTCACTCCAGGCTTTGTCTGAGGTTGATACATTCATCAGGATGTATGTACCTAGAGATTTTTGGATAGGTACAAGTGCAACCTAACTGTCAACACCTGTCAACACACCTGTATGACGTTACAAATATATTTCATCCACTTTTATAACAGTGTGTGACCGAGCGAAACACAGACCTAACAGTACTAAAGGAAATGACAAAACTGGATACGAACAATTTCTTCAAGAAGCACAACCAGGATATATCTTGGAATAGAATAAACACTGTGTTTCCTTCTGTGTCGAATTCTGAATTGTTGTGACCTGAGAAACTATGCAGAAGTTATCAGTGTTGGTTTCATTGTTGTGAGTTGTAAACAGCTGGGACTTAGAGATCATCTACAACTTATAACTAGAATGTCTGAAGTTATTCAAGACTTGAACACAGAGCTTAGCAAATTCAGAAGTCGAACACACAAGGAAATTTACTTTGTTGAAAACTGTAAAAGGATAGAAGGTAATTCCGAACAGTATTAAAGTGAAATACAATCTGAAAAGCAAGAAGGTCAAGTTTATTGTACAACAAACACAGGTCAAAAATTTGAGAATTATGATTAAAGAAGACAGATATCATAAACTGAATATTAACTGTATTTAAAATTAACCAGAGTGCTGTGGAATAGATTAGATTCGTATAGTTGGTTAAAGAATTAAGAATAAATGCTAAGGGGAAATTGAGTAACAAACTTAATAATTTGATTAAGAGAAAAAGAGGAAATTTTAAGAGATAAACCGAATAACAAGATTGCAGTTTTAGAAGATAAGTACAATAAATTACTCTAAAACCTTAATGTTATTAACTTGTCAAATGAGAATATTTCATCTAAACGGATGGAAATTTTAAGTTTAGGCTTACATTTTTCAGTTAACAACAACTGTTTATTGAAAGATGGCCTTATTATATCAATAGAAGCTTGTTTAAACATTAAAAGTGAATAGTTTGTTTATTTTTTGAATTTCGCGCAAAGCTACACGAGGGCTATCTGCGCTGACTGTCCCCTAATTTAGTAGTGTAAGACTAGAGAAGAGGCACCTAGCCGTCACCACCCTCCACTAACTATTGGGTTACTCATTTACCAACGAATAGTGGGATTGGCCGTAATATTATAACGACTCCACAGGTAAAAGGGCGAGCATGTTTGGTATGACGTGGGTTCGAGTTGAGTGCCTTAACCACCTGGCCATGCCGGGCCTAATGATAGGATGAATCTTGCAATTAGAGCAGAAATAGCCAATGCATTATTTATCCAGGTAAACCTAAATTTAACTAAAGATGAGACATCACAGTTACGGGCATTAAAAAGAAATAATAGTAATTATTAAAGCTCGTAAATGTAGTCAAGTTGTAATATTACATAAAGTGGTGGTTTATAAAAACAAAATAAAATAATTGTTAGAGTGTGAATGCTATGAACAAGTAAAAAAGGGCCACAACTCAGCGGTTCTTAATAGTATAAAAATGGAACTTTAAAACTCTGCTATTTTGTTACCACTATAAAGGAAAGACCTCGTTCCCTAAATGTTCATTTTGTCAATATTCTTTGCTCTACCTAAAATCCACAAAATTGGTATCCACTTTCGTCCACTTGTGGACAATATAGATTTCTCATTTGATCCAGTGGTACAGAGGTACATTTTCGGGCTTATAACGATATAAACCTGGTTACAACACCCATGGTAGACAGAACACAAACAGTCCATTGTGTAGTTTTGTGATTTAAAAAATCATCAACAAATTAACCCTTTATTGAAATTTGGTGTTTGGAAATGTTCCAATTAATTTTGAACTCTTATGAATATACATGAGAAAACTTATTTTATTTGTTAAGGAAATCTCGGAGATAAATACAGAATGGATTAATAAATTAGTATCTTTTGATATTGTGTTACTGTTTATGAATGTTCCAGATAAGGTAGCTTTGGATTGCTTGGGAAGTAGATTACTGGAGACAAAGAAGTTTTAAAATTTGCTTATGAGTGTGTATAACGCATAATTTAAGATGAACAATAATTTATTTAAACAAATTAAAAGTTTAGCAATGGGGTCTCCCTTGTTCCCTTTTATGAAAATTATTTATGTTCAATTTTGAAACTGTTTAACACTTTGAGGTGAAACCTCTAGTGTGGTTAAGGTAAGTAGATGACGCGTTTTTAGTGTGGAGGAATGACGCTGGAACTTCATTACAATTTGAAAACAATCTAAATTCGATCAGTACTGCTATCAGGTTTACATTATTATAGTTGGAAAAGAGGATTTTACTAAACGTCTTAAGTATTACCTTCAAACGGGACAACAGACGACTCGAAACAGAGAAGTCGTTTAAAAGTAAAGCACTTATAGATTTCTGAAAATGATTTACTATTAATATTAATATTATAATTTTTAGTGGTTTGGGTTAAATAACACAAGAGCAACTATGGTAGGATTGCCAAATAAGTGTAAGACGGTAAAAGTTGTAACAGTTCAGTGATGTAAATTTCACTACAACGTTAAAGGCTTAGTACATGTAACAAAACTTTAGGCTTAGATTAATACAATGTTTTATTAAATAAATTCAACCTAAAACTAACTTAGTCTTTTCGTGTTTTAAGGATTAACTTGTTTACTTGAACTTAGGTCCATGAGTTTAAATTCAATCTATTTTTATAGGTAGATTATAATATAAATCAGGATAAATACAATGTAGTATTAACGTTACGTATACATCAAAAACTAGTTATTGTCACTTCTAATAAAGTTCTGTATGATTAAAGATAAACTTTATTACTTTAGTATGAAGATAAACTAGTGGTAAAATCTAATATAATTGGTTCTTAAACATTAAGCTTAGCATAAGAGTGTTTATAATAGGCTACTGGTAATTCGTAATGATTAATTATTTTTGTACGCATATATGTATAAAAACAATGGTTAATACTAGTGTAGGAATTAAGGTTTTTTAGTTTGTTAGGTGTAATGGGTGCAAGTCTTATTTGGGAACCCGGGACTGTACTTTAAGGTAGCTAGTAACGAAGATGTGCAATATGCTTGTACAGTTTTTTGGTTGGAAAAAAAGTTGAAGTCTGTCCTAATTAAAATAGAGATAATAGATGAAAAGAAATGTGGACTATGGGAAATGGCAGCAGGAATTCAAAATACCTTAAGTTTTTAAATGCAATAAATATATCAGTCAACAATGACTTTCAGAAAGTTAAAACAACTATTAGGGTCAAAAGCAGTGAATTTAATTATAATGAAAATGTTTTATTGAGCAACACATTTAAACTATTTGGGTTATGTAGATGAGGAACTATTGGAGAGAAGGAAAATTAAAGGGTCAGAGAATGAAGTGGATTATAAGGTTATAGTTTTAGGTAATTCCTTAACAACACTTGTGGATAGGATACTCTGTATGGTAAATAGGGGAAAACAAATTGTTACCCAGGGGTACTGATGGAGGATATTACTAACACAACAGGAAATATAATAAAGGGGCTAATGATGCATGGATAGATAGATCAGAGAAGCTAATTGATAAGTACAAGGGGCATTTAAAGAAAAATTCCATAACTTAATTTTATGAGGAATACAATCCAGAACTATTATAAGTATGTCACTAGGACTAAATGCTAGGCTTAGATTAGTATATAAGGATGAGCAGATTGGCTGGTTGGATTTATGGGATCAGTTCAGTGGAAGAAAATGAGTTTTTTGGAATGGATGGTTTACATTTGAATAAGATAGGGGCTGGGTTGTTTGTTACGGCTATTAACTCAGGTGTAAAGGAAGTTTTAAACTAGGATAGTGGTGAGGACCTGGAAAAACTAAAGGGAAAGAGAATAAGAGACTGAGCAAAGTTAAGCATAGGAAATAAGTATAGACGTAGTTATAAAGATAAGCTTCATTGCTACTAATGTGATGCTAAAAGTATATGAAATAAAACAGATGATTTTAGAGAACTGGTAGAAATGGAAGATTTTGATATAATGGAAATAACTAAAAGATGGTTAAATGTAGATGATTTTGATAATAGAAATTATTTATTTGAATTACAGTGTTACAGACTATTTAATAGTGATAAATTACTAAGAAGGAGAGAACGAGTGGATCTGTATGTTTAAATGTGAGTTACATGATGTTGAAGTTGAGGATATCAAAGGATACTGAATCAATTAGTATTTTATTAAAAGATGTAAAGGGAATAGGCTTAAAGTGGAAATTTGTTACAGGACACAAGATGATTCTGATGAAATTAGCGAGAAACTTTACAATGAGATTACATTTTCAGCCATTAATTAAGTCATAATTATGGGTAATTTTAATTTCAGACATATAGATTAGGAAGTGCTAGAAAAATTTTTTGAAAACTGTTCAAGATGGCTTTCTTCACCAATTAGTCAAGAAACTTACTAGAAACAATATTTTAGATTTATTGTTAACTCCAAACGTAGAAATAATCGAAAGAGTGGAACTGGGGAACATCAGCGCAAGTGATCATTGCTTCATTAGGTTCAATGTTATACTGTAGAGGAAGATAAGTAATAACGATTTTTGGTTATAAATTTCAAAAAAGCAAATTTTGAAGGAACGCAACATGAATTATCTGTTATAAATTGGGAAGCTGAATTATGTGGAGACACTGAGCAGGTGTAGAAATGTTTTAAAGATTTTTTTTTTTAAATATTGGGCGTAAGTATATTTTTTATAAAAAGAAAATAGTGGATGCAAGTAAAAACCAGTTTGGGTCACAAAGAGTATACACATTAAAATTAAAGCATCATAAATTTAAGACATTTAAATTGACTGGAGTGATAGGAAATTTAAAATATTATAGAAGATAAAAATATTGTTGAAACGGGAAATGTGTGTGTGTTTTTCTTATAGCAAAGCCACATCGGGCTATCTGCTGAGCCCACCGCGGGGAATCGAACACCTGATTTTAGCGTTGTAAATCCGAAGACATACCGCTGTATTAGCGGGAGATCGAAACGGGAAATTATGGCATCAAAAAGTATGTGTGAAAAAGGTTGGTCAAAATGTAAATATTAACAGTAAGGATTTTTAAAAATACATTAATGATAAACAAAATGTTAGAATAGGGTAGGAACCTTGAGAGATGGTAAAGAAAGGATCATATATGATGAGTACAATATGGTTGGGTTATTAAATTTTACTTTTTGTTTGGTTTTTATTAACGAAGATTTAAGTAGTATTCCACAATTTGAACAGTTGATAAAGTTCGAACGGAATATTTGCGTAAATTCTGAGTTGGTTATAAAAGAAAAGTGATACGACTTCTGGGTCAGATAATATTTCTCCAAAAGTTTTACGGAGGTTAAAGGTTGGATATGTGAGCCACTTGCTATTATTTTTCAAGTTCTTGAATAGTGAACAAGTAACAGAGGACTGGAAGTTAGCTGATGTAATTTCTATTTTCAAGGGAACTAATAAAACTGTCCCAGTAATTATGGAACCATTAGTCTTACATCAATTGTGGAAAAGTTTTGGAAAGTCTGATAAAAGATGTTTTGTAAAGTCATTTAACAAAGATTAGAAATTTATTGGATAGACAAGATTGTTTTCGTAAGGAAAAAATATTGACTTACAAATCTTTTGAAATTCTTTGAAAAGGTTACTGCTTATGTAGAGTGTAGATTTGGTATACTTAAATTTTTAGAAATCATTTGACAACGCGCCACATAAAAAAGTTGTAAAAATATTTCTGTAGGTGTGGGAGATAACTTCGCAAACTGAATAGGAGAGTGCTGTATGGAGGAAAGCGGAATGTTGGGTTCAGTCTTGGGCTCCTTACCTTAGGAAAGAAACTGCATTGCTGGAAAGGGTTCAGCGAAGGGTTATTAGAATAGTGCCCGGATTGAAGTAGTTATTACATCTGTCAACTTGTTTTCTATTGAAGAAAAAGACGAGTAAAGACAGGATCTGATTGAGGTGTTTATGATTGTAAAAGGATAGTGCCAGTGCATAATCTTTTTTTGATACTTAACAGTTATTGTTATTTGTAATTAAGCACAAAACTACACAAAGGGTTATCTGTGCTCTGCTCACCACGGGTATCGATATCTAGTCTTTAGTGTTGTAAGTCCGCAGACATACTGCCGTGGCACTGGAGGGCTTATACTTAACAGTAAGAATAATAGGACTAGAGGACAAAAATATGAATTTTGTTAGGTTCTGAGTAATTTTCAGCTTAGACATTTTTTATTTTTCTAACAGGTTAATTGGTCTTTGAAATGGTTTGCCTTCGGATGTTGTGGAGACAGTAAATTTAAATGAGTTTAAAAGAAAACTTCATAAGTATGTGAATGATAAGAACTAGCTTTTAGATTTAAAAAAAAATATTTATTAATAGATTTAGTTTAGTTTAGAGGATGAAAATTGTTGTTCCAAAACGTTATGTTGCAAAAAAAAAAAAAGCCATTTCTTGTGGCAATACCACCGCACAATAGATCGTGTCACCCATGGACACAAAATCTATCTGCCCTTTTCACATTTGTGTTTAGAACCTTAAACTATGTACTTATAATTGTGTTGTGAAAGCTGAGTTAAATTTCTTAAAGCACGTAGCCAGACATATAGGATACAAGCCCGAAATGTTTGACCGAATGCATTATAACCATATTACAAAATTAGGAATGTTAGCATGTACAAGGTTAGAGAAAAAATGTAAAGTAGATAACATGAGAATTTGTTCACCATATGTTCAAGGATTATCTACTAAAATAAGTAATATAATAAAAATTACATAGAATGTGGTTTAACATTCTCTCTTCGTTGTAAAGCAAATAGGTACAAAATGTAGAATCGAAGAAACTGATAAATGTGGGATTTACAAAATGTTTTGTTTCTATTGTTGAATTTATATTGGCTAAACGTGTGGAAATTTAGATTTCAGCATGAAGGAGAATAAAAACATGGTAGAAAAATGCAAAGTAAATGAATCCGTAATAGCCGAATATGTGGCGGAAACATCTCTCGTTATCGATTAAGAGTGACACTAAGTTGATAGAATTTAAAATTGAATTAAACATCAGAAAAATTATTGAAATTTAAAAAACAGTTATTGTATTAAACAAGGAAGCTGACGTAGGACTGGAAATAATGAAGTTCTGACAGATGTTTTGTAACTCTGTGTACGTTAAACCTGTATGGCATTGTTGGTATGTCATGAGTATATAAGTCCAAACAATGCCTTTAGAGTTACTTCTGAAGATGGTTTAATAGGGCATCGAAACATGTGCATTTTTTTTTAAAAGTGCAAGTCCATGTTTTTTATAACTTTGTTGTGTTATAATTTTAACGTTGTATTTATTTTAACTCTAAATGTATGTTTTACACAAAAGTGCACACTCATTATTGATTTAGCCCTTTAAAGCAGATACTAAACAATATGTTAATAGCCTTTAACATTTGAAACAACGTACTTTGATAGACTTTATGCACTTTAAGAATGTTGTGACGGAGTTATTATTATATCTTTATTCGGTTTTAATTAATGCGTTTCTATCTATATTTCTCCAGTATTATTCGGCTTAAGAACTGAGTTGAATCGTTCTATGTTATTTAATTTACTCATATTATTGTCTTTGTCCAAAATAACAACGGTATAATTTTTACCGAGTTGTTTATAATATAATAATATTATTTTTTCTGCTGAGAGTTTTTAATAATAAACTTTACTTAAGTTTAAAAACAAGTATCCTGATATATACAAGGGGTGGACAAAATGTGTCCTCCCTTTGAAAATGTTATTAATTTGTTATATTTTTATTAGATAACATAAAAACAAGTAAAATGATATGTTTTTGGAACGTGCTTGAGGAGATCTGTTCAAATATGATCTCAAATCCTTAGTTTAACACTAGCTTATACATTCCTGAACTTTTCATGATTTTAAGTAACATCATCTCATAAAAGGTGTTGTGCACCTACTGTAGTTTCTTAGATCTTATTATTATAATTATTTTACAAAATGATCAAATAAGTTCTTCTGCAATAATCGAACGTAAAAATGAAACTCAAAATAACACAAACCAGCTTCACAAATTAATATTTAATCGGCATACCCTTGGATTTCAGTACTGCTTCACATCAACGTGACATGATTTCAGTAGGTTTGTACAGATATTCGTGAGTGATTGATTGTCATTCTTCTTTGAGTACTTCAGAAAGTTCATTTTTCGTGTTTGGCTTTCGATCTTTCTTTAATCGGTTTAACTTAGACCATAAATTTAAAAGGAATTGATATCAGGTGATTGAACTGGCCACTCCATAAGATCAAGTCTCTTATCCCTAAGATATCTTTAAACGACTCCACAATTGCAGGAAAACGTGTTTGATCACTTTGTAGACTAATTGTAATAAAACTTCTGAGAAACTACAGCAGGTGTACAGCATTTTTATGAAATAATGTTACTAAACTCAATGAAAATTCAGAATTTTAGGAAAGCCAGTGTTAAAATTAGGATTTGAGATCATATCTGAACAGATCTTATCGTCTGCGTTCTAAAAACATATAGTTTTACGTATTTTTCTGTTATCTGATAAAAGATACGACAAATTAAGAACATATTCAAGGACGGCCAATTTTTCGTTCACCAGTTGTAGTTATAAGAAGTTAAAGCTACTTTATTTTGATGAGTACTAATATTATTAAACGGCTCTTCCAATTTCAATTAGTTGAATTGATTAGAAAATTACTGAAAAATTAGAAGGTAATATTAAAGATTTAAAAAAAAAATCCAAATTACGAGCTGTAATTTTACTTTTAATTTCATTCGATAAGTAACTTGAATAACATACAGACCAACTACCAGGTTGTACTATGAATATATCTTTAATTTATATTTTCGTAAACTTCTAAATTTGAATAAATTGTTTCTTTCCTACGTTTTAGAAGAAAAATTATTTTTTGCGTGTTTATAAAAGCTTAACAATTCTGAAAGTTTAAACAAGGAACTTGGTATCTTCATGAATCATAAGTTTCTGCTAAAAGTTGGGTAAAATCAGAGCAAAATCAGTGGGTAGAGAAAAAGGGAAATTTGCTTGTGAATCAAGCTTGTCAGAAATGTTTCTCTTTGGCAGTCTAAAACTAGGAGAAGGGTAGTATATTTTCTTGAAATATTTGACGTTTAAAGTGGAGTTTGGGGTCAGTTTTGTTGCAGTGGGGCCCGGCATGGCCTAGCGCGTAAGGCGTGCGACTCGTAATCCGAGGGTCGCGGGTTCGCGCCCCCGTCGCGCTAAACATGCTCGCCCTCCCAGCCGTGGGGGTGTATAATGTGACGGTCAATCCCACTATTCGTTGGTAAAAGAGTAGCCCAAGAGTTGGCGGTGGGTGGTGATGATTAGCTGCCTTCCCTCTAGTCTTACACTGCTAAATTAGGGACGGCTAGCACAGATAGCCCTCGAGTAGCTTTGTGCGAAATTCCAAAACAAACAAACAAACAATTGTTGCAGTGGGGCGAAGATATAATAGAAGTAACGGAAGAAACGCAATCAGTTAGTGTAAAATTATAAACAGTTTAACGACCAACTAATATGATCTATTTTTGCTAATTAGAATATTTTCAGCTTTTTATTTATGGCTACCAAATTCATTTAGTAATACACCTGTTCACCTGAGGTTGTTTAGTACCAAAAGTTCAATTGAAGTTTAACGAAGAAATAGATGCTGTTTCCTATATTGGCCAATTAAATTCAAAACTGACAGTCTGCGATATTACTGTTTCATATTTTAAACTGACGTAATTCATAATGCGACTGTAGATACTTGGGATACTGTTGTTCCCCATTTTAAAGTCACATCAAAAGATTAAAGCCACCATCTGTTATCTGTATTGATTTAAACGAAAACCTACATTTTATGATTGTATCATTTATTATTTCAAAGTAAATCAACTAGAATTAAACCTACTCTGTGATCACATAGTTTACTGTTTTCAAATCAGTTTATTACAAATGAAAAGCTTTTATCTGTGCTGCATTATTTGTATTTTTAAGAGGCAATATGTGTTCATTACTTCCTGTTACAAGCCACAACAACTAAACTTACAGTCAAGGTTTGCATTCCTTACTGATAGCATTGTTTTGTTTAGCTTTACTATACCTGCATTCCACCGATAGTAAAGCCTACAGTGTGATGTATATTTGTGTGTTAAACCATAGAATCTATGACATATATTAACCTTATTTTCCCTATCCCTACACAGGTGTACTTGACTTACCAATGTGTTACGTCCCAGAAGAATGACCAAGGTTTATATTGGTTTATTACATGTTGTGTAGATCACATGTGTCCACCGCAAACCTTCAACAGAAACTTTGGGATATTTCCTAGGGCCTGTTTGTTTACTTTTGCTGATGTGCATTGCTATTTAACCACCATAAACTTGAAAACAACAACATAGAGACTAGATCATCTGTACTGTCATTTGCACAAGAAGTTGTTTTACCCATTATCTCGAAAACACCAAAGCTGTAAATTAAAGTTTTATTTATGGATTAAAAGTATTATGTTCCTAGAAACTTATTATTTACTTTAGTAGTTTTACAAAACTAGTACGTTTCACTGAGTTTATCTAGCATCGTCAGTTGGATACAATTGAATAACTGAACGAAACCGTCGCGTGATGTAGTATGAACATCGATATTACTCGCTAGGCAACAAATAACATGAAGTGAAATCACAACTGTTAAAAGAATAAAAATAAAAATAATATTAGCTTTTTGTTTCTTAATAAAGCGCTTCTTTGATTTCTCTGCCAGTGAAGAAGAAGAGTGTTTATTTGAGCCACGTTCTCAAACACAAAAACAGTGTTCTTTTAATCTTGTAGACACTTGTCGACCGGTTTCTTCAATGTAATAGTTACCATAGTATTTACTTACATCTAATTTGATACAAGGTTCCTGAAGTGGTCTTCTCAACAAATTTGACTGATACAACTCGATCTAGTTTACTTGCAAGCAGGAACTAAACTTTCACACCGAACTCCACACCTGAGTTTTCAGGTCGTCATTTGTGACTGTAGAGGATGTTTGTTTGGCAACTTGAACTGTGATTTTAACACATTTATCTCTGTTGAAAAGTTCTACTAACAAGAGCAAATATGTTTAGGTTTGAAAGAAATTCTTAATTGCACGCATTTATTTATTTTTTGTATAAGATTATAGAAAGAAATTTAATGCAGGTAGGCCCCTTAATGTGTGTATTTATTAAACATAGTGGTATGAAATCCACTTCTACATTTTAATATAAGTTTTTCCTTTAACTAAACTTTAACACACCTTCCTCTTATGTGGGTACCTGTACGCGGTGTAGGGACATCCAAGGGAAGGTTTACGATAACTCCTCTCTGTCATGCATATCAACCCCTGAAGGGGAGGAGAGGATCCTGGTGGTTTAGAATTGTTAGGTGCATTGTAACATACACCACTTTTCCCTTCACTTCGTGTAGATTGGTGGCCCTGGGGAGCCCCCTAGTGTTAATCAGCTGGCTATAACCGCTAGATTGCTGATGTAGAATGTTCTTAACAAATCTCGTGAACATTATGTTTGATGCTGGTGTTTAGGTATAATGCTCACAAAACCTTGACATGGCTGCTCTGTCTTAATTTAACAACATAGTGTGTTCTTTTGTAGGACTTCATGATGGATGGGGTCAGTGTTTGGTGAAACGTTTTCTTTAAGTATGGATAATCATAATATACGAAAATCAAAATAAAAAACAAAACACTAATTGGAAAGCGGTCATAAACGGAAGACTTTATTCCCCATTCACAATCTCTAATCATTCCTGTATCCATCTTTATAATTCTAGATTCATTGTCAGACAAACCTGTCGAACTGATATCTTAGTTTTTCGTTCATAAGAGATTAAAGGGGCTTACTTGCTTTCCTAAGCCAGTGAAGAAGTTAAAATCTGGGGACATCCTAGCGAAAACCTGACAAACATAAGACAGTGAGCTTCTCTTGTGGATATACCTATTGAGGTTTCCTCCAAAAATACTTTAAATTCCCCAAGGGGAGTGATCATTAAGAAGGACTAATTTAACATTCCTGAGTCGGAGATGCACTATTTTTTTATCTATCTGAGGAGTTTCGACTATGGGAAATATTATCATTGTAAAGATGGAATAATGTTGTATACCCAAGTTTTCGTTCTCTGTGTTAAAGTCATTACACCCACCTGCCTCTGTAAAGGTAAGATGCTTGAACTGTAAGATAAGACCTTACATTTTAAATATTCTCTGGTGTCTTCAATAAAAACTGTATTCATAATATAAGACGTCGTGAAACGGTGATGTGTGCTTTTTTAGTGAAAAATCATACGATAGCTGGGTATTAACTGGACCCACATTATGTAAATATACTGGTTCCCACCCTCATACTTTAGTTCGTGTCCTACATTGGTGGTATAGGAAGTGGTAGAACAATTAGGGGCTGTTAACAACATTTCTTATTTCAAGGCACAGAAATTATTGTCATCACTTCCAACTATAGCATATGTTGCTGTTTCTTTCCACTGTTATGGTTGGAGTGCAGACAGACTTCTTTCTCACTAAGTCTTTCTCGTACCACATCAAGAATCTTCTACCTTCCTTGAGTTGGTTGATGGACAGTAAGTTATAATATTTTCGTTTGGAGGGCCCAAATAGTACAAGTAGCACCAGTAATGTGGTTTGGATGACTTATACAGCATTAATAACTTCAATAATGTGGTTTTGGGTACTCAGTTAAGAAAAATATCACCAGTCTTAGTCTTTTTCTGAGACTAAAACACCATAAGTAGCGTTAATAACTGTGAATATTTGGGATTCAATCAACACAACAGTAATAAAATGTCGTGCAGAAATAGCGTAAATAATGTGTTTTGTGGGACTCTTTAACACCAAAAGTGTAACGGGCAGGCCCTTAGGCTAGTCACTGGAGTTTAAACTTTTCTGACAACTACGTTAACTTTAATTGAGGAATGCAGTGGCGACTGGAGCTCCCAGATCACTAACTGGAGGAAATTTACAATTAGACTGAAGAAATTGATTCTAAAACTGGGGTTAAAAAATACATCCAATTTATTTGAGGTTTTATCATGACATACACTTTAAATAACTGACATTTAGTTCTTTAATATTCAAATGTTTTACACCTATAAGATATTCAACCAAATTATAGTTACTAACTTCCTGCATACGTTAACTTTACTATTCTTTTGTAAACTACATTGATTGAACAAAAGAAATAGCTATCTTACAACAAAGTTTAGAAGGTGCATCATTGTAAATTGGACATCTTCATCATTATAGAGCTACTGTAAAAATGCTGGGGAGAACTTCAAGTAGTTCTGGAAAACTCACTTTCAGCTTCAGACATGAGTGTTTTATATGGCAGTTTCCCTGTATTCTTACGACGTACAAAGTAGTGTGCATAACTATCCACAAGTCGTTCTGAAAATTCATTGGTTATTTTTTTCAACTCACCGGACTTTCCCTAAACAAGAACCAAAACTCTCAAGTAATTGGTTACTGTGACGATGAGTGAGCCCGTTACCTTCTCACTTGTACCACTACTCCAGTATGTAGTAATGAATCGTTCATCAAAGGATTGATTTAGATGCCATCATAAACATTTTAGTAGCCTTTGCTGTACTACTAGATCATCGTCAGTAACTTATCACTGTGAAAAATCATGATTAGCGTTTTTCTCTCAGCGTACTTTCTGAGATGTCAGGCATTGATTCTGTTTTTCTTATAATTCTTTAACTCGTGATTCTCGATAGTAACTGGTTAGTTAATTATGTATGCTTTGCTTATTGGTTAACCTAATTTTGCAATACAGGCGTCCTTTTGACGCCATTTCTCCACATTTGTGTAGCACATTTAAATTTTTATAGATTTCCTCTTTACCACTAAAACGACTATCTAAAATTAATTAAAAATACCAATTGGTTCATAAGTAGCATAGTAATGTGGTTTATTAAAGTCAGTCTGCACCACTATAATCAATAATGTTGTTGTTGGAACTAAACCATTAGAATTAGAGCCAATATTTTGGTTTAGGGGGCTCAAGCACCACAAGTAACATTAATTATGTGTTTTGTAGGACCAAAACAGAACAAATAGCATCAAAAGTGTAATTTGTAGGACTGAAATAGCACAAGTTTCACCAATAGTGAGGTTTGTGTGACTGCTCTATAAGTAGCATCAGTAATGTATTTTATAGGGTTCCAACTTTATAAGTAACTTTAATATTTTGGTTAGTAGGACCGAAACTGCACAAGTAGCATTAGTTTTGTGGGTTTTGGGATTAAGTCAAGACATGAGTAATGAGTTGATTGAGTACAAGTATAAGTAATGTTGTTTTAAGAATTCAAGCAACTGAAGTGACAACAATGGTGTTTATTGGAGTCCAACACCAAATGTAGCATGAATAATTTGGTACGTAGGACTAAAAAAACACAAGTATCATCTATAATGTGGTTTACAGACTCTAACTCCAGAAGTAGCATGGATAGTATAGTTTATAGGAGACAAATATTACAAATAGAATAAATAAAGGGGTTTGTAGGATACAAACAGTTCAATATTATCAGTAATATGGTTTGTAAATCTAAAAAATCCAAAGTAGTTTCAATATCGTGTTTATAGGATTCATGCAGCAAAAATAGCATCAGTGACGTAGTTTGTAGGAGTGAAACAGCTTAAGTAGCGTCAGTAATGTATAAGTTAGTATATAAACACCGCCTATAGCATCAGTGATGTGGTTTATAGGAGTGAAACAGCTTAAGTAGCGTCAGTAATGTATAAGTTAGTATATAAACACCGCCTATAGCATCAGTGATGTGGTTTATAGGAGTGAAACAGCTTAAGTAGCGTCAGTAATGTATAAGTTAGTATATAAACACCGCCTATAGCATCAGTGATGTGGTTTATAGGAGTGAAACAGCTTAAGTAGCGTCAGTAATGTATAAGTTAGTATACAAACACCGCCTATAGCATCAGTGATGTGGTTTATAGGACTGAAACAGCTCAAGTAGCTTCAGTAATGTATAAATTGATATACAAACACCACCCATAGCATCAGTTATGTGGTTCCTAAGTTTCAAACGGCAAAAGTAGCTCAGCTGATGATAACTGTGGTACTCAAACTCTACAACTAGCGTCAGTACTGTGGTTTGTGGGGTTCAAACACCACAGGTATCAGTAATGTGGTTTGTAGTTCTGATACAGTATAAGTATTATAGGATGTCATTCTGTCAGCAAAATTAAACAAACATTACTTTGATCCACATTTGACAAAACAAGGTAACGATGTACCAAAGACATAAGTCTAATGTGTATGTCATTAACACCATTGAGTATATTGCTATGTGCACGATGCTGAATGTTTTAACAGGAATATCTGATCAATGTCAAGGTGTGTCGTTATGTGCATATTGCTAGGTGGTAAATTAGGATTATGTGTCCAGCATAGCTGGGTGATTACGGTGTTTGATCACGATCTGAGGATTGCGGGTTCGAATCCCTGTCCCGCAATGTGACAGTCAATCCAGCTATTCAGTAGAAGAGTAACCCCAGAGTTAGATGTGGGTGGTGACGACCAGCCGCCTTTCCTCTAGTCTTCCACTTCTAAATTAGGGATTACTAGCGTGGATAACCCTCAAGTAGTTTTGTGTGAAATTCGAGACAAAATAGGATTACATTAACAACAAAAAGGTCACATGCCATTCCGCATATCTTTTCCTAATATTTTATCTAATTTATAATATCTGGTTTTATAATTATTGTGAAAATATTCTGCGAGACTGTAAAGAAAGATGACGGTCAGAATAATGCGAATTTGACCTATCTTTAAAGATACGAAGACCAAAAGAAAAAACAACTGAAATATCTGTGAGAAGTATAAAAACATTCTTAACAAAATATTTTAAGTTAATGTTTCTTATGGTAAAAAGACAATGAAATACATACATTCTTTCAAATTTTATATATTTAGTTGGTGTACACCACAGGATGCATTTCTAACATTATTTCATTATATTTATACCTTTTGCTTTTTTAATTAACCATGAAGGAAACTTTTTGTGCTACCATAGAGAAAGATGACGTTATCCGAATAGTGTGCATGTATCACACTTTTGAAGAGCAGGGAAAGTCAGTCATGTGACTGTGATAAGAATACAATATGTTGACAAAATATTTCATTTTATTGTTTCTTATGTTAAAAGACAAGAATATGAACAATATGCTTTACAATTAGACAAGTGACGCTTAAATATTCTATAAAAATCCTTGAAACATCTCACAACCTGATGCCTTTAAAATAAGATAATCTATAATTATTTTATCTCAATTTCTTTACCGTCATTTCCTAAAGCACTTGGTTTAACTGAATTACATAGGTGATATTTTCCTCATCCAAAAGTATCGAGACACTATACCAAATATGAGCGTTTATTCACCTAACATCATGACAATACTTCTAAGAGAGAAATCTCTAGATTGGTACTAACAGCGCAAAGAGAAGGCCAACATTTTTCTCTTGACAGTTATGTTATTAAGAGTTATTTTACCTATAGTTGTATGTTTTGTAACGGATTAGCCACAGTGGTATGTCTGGGAACTTATACTGCTAGATATCCATGGTGAGCATAGCACAGATAGCTCTTTGTATAGCTTTGTGCTTAATAGCAAAGAAATTGTAATGGATTAACTATTATACATTTGTTTTAATATCTATGATTGTTTTAGTTTATAATATATTTAGATATGCATGTAGCCTATATTGTTTTGGTTTTCTTTGCGAAAGTTCCTCCTTTTCATTAAATCTGTAGGCATTTCTAGAACGTTAGAATCAACAATATGTGTGTGTATGTAAATAATAGTCAGTCTATAATTATGATTAATGACTATCTTTTTTTTAAACAATAATTATTTCAAATTACTGTCATGAGAACCTGCCATTACATACTATAATTAGATATGATTGATTCATGTGACATATAATCATTGTTAATAACTGGTTTTTAAACAGTAATTTTCTCCAATTCATTTCAGCACTAGGTGCCATGTTATGAGAATCTATTACATATTATAATTGGATACGACTGATTCATGTGACCAATAATTATTGTTAATTACTGGCCTCATGTCATGAAAATCTGTCATTAAATGCTATAATTAGATATTATTGATTAATACAACCAATAATTGTTCTCAGTAATTGGATTTTTAAACCATAATTATATCCAACTACTGTCATTAATTGAAATAATTATCTGTGATTTATATAATATATAATTAGACTAAAATTAGATGTTCCACCTCCTTATGCCTTTGGGCGATCCCTGTTTACTTCCGGATCCAAAGTGCCATAATAACTACTAATACTTTCACAGTATACAACGTCAGTATTGATAACTTTAGAACTATTAAACCTATACATTATGAATTAGCACCTTTTCCTAGGATGCTTCGTTTTCATAATCAACGTCTTAACATCAAGATTATCAGATTGAATTATAAATATATCTAACTAGAGTTCTCATAAATATTTATTTAATAAAAATATAATGAGGAGATGAACAAGGCGTAACCGCCAATAATATGACGACAGAAAGCCTTGTGCTGATCAAACAACTAAAGAATCTATGGACTTTGCCGCCAATTACTTACTTAATTAAGCCTGACCTAAAGTAGTTATTGAAGTAGTTGAAAGTTGAAATGGCTTAGAGAATTTATTGAGTAGAATTTCCTATGGAATGTGGCAGCCATATTTGTTTGGAAAAATGCCAAGATAGATTAAAAAAAAAAGAACACAACCTTGTCGCCTGAGTCAATTACTTGAAAGCGACAAAGACTCGTCCACACTCGCAAGAAATAATTTAACTGAAAGCTAACAAAAGGGGGAGTTATGAGCAAGATGAAGGCTTCTTATTCTTTGTACGTGCAACCTCACCCAACCTGTAAATTCTCGAGTTGGATGTTACAAACAGCTGCTCGCTGGAAAACAGGCATAATGTGTCACACATGATAAATTTTTTAACACCGATCTTACTATACAGCTCCTTAACATAAGGTAGTTGGTGTAACTGTTTCTGTTAACACCGATAAGTTGCTTCGATAAAAAAAGAGTATATTTCAACAGTATATAACGTCAATTTTATAGTTTTTCTTTGCCTAATGAAATGGTCAAATTACTTTTTCAAGCGGAAGCATTTCAAATCCTGAATTAACTAATTATTTACTGTGCTTTCTTTCTACTTAGAACTGGCTTGGTATTAGTAAAAGATTTAGATACTTTGCGACAAACTACAAAAACACGATGTGACAGTTAAGACTAGGTTCTATTTTCCAACATTAATAACCTGTGCTCTATAGCATAAGACACCCTCCAAATTGCAACATGAATATATTGTGTCATCCCGAATTTATACGAAGTGAAGCCTATAATATAGTGTTATATAAAGGTATATATAAATCAGCAATATTACAGCTATCATATTAGACAAGAAAGGCAGAGATTTCTTTTCATTTGTGTGCTCAGCGTTATTCTTGTACTCAAATATTTTGACCCCCTGCTTACTTAGTAAACTTTAATTTTATATCTTTAGTCACTAAAGTACTAGTTTGAAAATTATTTAACATTGCTTTAGTAGCTTGCAAAATACAAATACTCTAAGTTATCTTTCTACAGTTGAGTTACTAATGTTTACTACAATGTTAAGTAACTTTCAGTTGTGACCGAGGTGTCAGTATTATTTAATAATAGGTATAAGAACCCACCATTTATGACGACTGTCTTTACACACAACAGTAAAATCAATGACTCTTAACAAAATCTTGAACGAGTCCAACAGCTATAAAAATCCAGAACGTTTCGGTCCTTACCACTTTCTCCCAGTCTTTCTTTTAATATAAATCGATTTTTTTGAAATAGTATATATAACTTTGAGATTAGCACAAAGTTTTTCTGCATGCCATGTAATGTTTTCCAAAACGTATTACGAGAAAACTTCCACTAAAGTTGTATATTAAGTAAATATCCACATTCTCATGTGATATCTATTTTGAAGAAACAAGATCTCTAATAACTAGAGTTCAGTGCTATAAAAGAATATCATCCCTTGCGTTTAAACGGTTTTTGTTACATCTAAAATATCACGCGAAGGGACAGCGTTAAGTCCACAAATTTACCACGCTGAAAGTAAGGGTTTGAATCCCCTCGGTGGACACAGCAGAGAGCCCAATGTGGCTTTTCTAAACACGCACATACACATATAAAATATGTAACATTATAATAACTTATAAAATATTAACTAACTGAAAATAATATATATGAGTTAAGAACATCCAAGTAGCTTCACTAGCTCGTTTATCCTCCAAGTTTCAATAAGTAAATAACCTGGTTCACTTCTTCACGTTTTAAATTTAGCCAAATATAATAAAATAATCCAATCTTTATGATGAAAGTAAACTGGTGAAACATTTTGAAAGAATAATTTCGAATTGTATTTTATTGTATGCGTAACAATTCACTGTGCTGAGTTAAAAACTGTACAGGATTTAATGTGTACTGGTTGATAAAAGAGAGAAAAGAATAATATTGAAGATAAAACCACCAAGAAGTTAACTACATATATATATATATACTATTGTTGATACAACGTTTCACATAATGCCCTTCTTCAGATATCACAAAGTGAACTGTGATTCCGTAAACGAAAACATTGTAAATCGAAGGCCGCGTAAATGTAACAAAGGAACGTGTATAACAATGCTTACAAACACCTGAAACAAATATAAACATACACTGTATACATATATATATGTATATATACGTATGCACATAGATACATTCAGATATATATGTACTGAGCTAGTTCGGTAAAGCACTGTTTTCTTTGTTGTTGTTTTCTCAAATAAAGCGCGAATTATTGTTGTTCGTTATCTGTTGTTATTTTTCGTTCAAAATGTTTTATTCTTAAAGTTATTAAAACAATACTGTTTTAAATAACAATCCAAAATGCATTTTAGCCAAAAGTAAAAATCCATTTATGTAAATGTTTTTTTTGTTTCCTTTGTCTTGGGTGATTTTCTATAGTTTAATAAAAAGCTACTAAAACAACGCAAAATGTCAATATTGTTTTAAAATTAAATTTCGAAACCATTTCGAAAACAAACTCCAACAACACACACAGAAATATGTCTTGCGGCCTAAACAACCACATAACACAACATGTGATATTAACAGGAATGACAGATAGTTCAGCGATTTTACACTATGTGTATGTAGCTAGAGCCAGGGTTATATTTTCAGTGAATGTGCTCTACTGAACCCGTACTTCACGTATCAAATTTCAAGGCAGTATATTAATAAAAAAATACACGAGTGTTAATATCTCAAGTTTATAAAATCTACTTTTTTCTCTTCTTCGCTCTGAAAGTACGGGCCCGGCATGGCCAGGAGATTAAGGCACTCTATTCCTAATCTAAGGGTGGCGGGTTCGAATCCTCGTCGCACCAAACATGCTCGCCCATTCAGCCGTGGTGGTATTATAAAGTGACGGTTAATCCTACTATTTGTTGGTAAAAGAGTAGCCCAAGAGTTAGCTACCATCCCTCTAGTCTTACACTGCTAAATTAGAAACGGCTAACGCAGGTAACCCTCGTTTAGCTTTGAGCGAAATTCAAAACAAACCGAAAATACGGAAATTTATTTAATAGAAAAAGATACTTAAATTTTATAGATTTTTATCGTATTTGGTACAGCGATCTTTACAACTTATAATTACATGTCATACGCTAAGTATAAGCACCTATGTAAAGTTGTTAAAAAAACACTCAAGTTTCACCAAGGTTTTTGCACACGCCTACGTAAAATGTCACATGAGTTACTGGTCTTAAAGTTTTTTACTACAGCCTCATCCAAGAATAAAAGTGGACCGAATTAAAAGCAGCTGATTTATAGCATCAAATCTATAAGATGAAAGTACGTGCAAACTAGATTAGCAGTTTGTAGCTTGAGTTTTCTACATAATAATACTGGTGGATGACTATTATTCATTTTTAGGACAGATGTGCAAAATTTTATGAAATTCTCCTAGTTAAAGAGTGTTGAGCGTCACGTAATATTAGTTTAAGGAATTATCGTAAATAATGATGCTTGATAGTGCTCTGCAGATTACATGCGTGTGATGACTAGAAACTACTAATTAGATTCAATGGCGTTAGTATAAAGGAAGTTAATAACACTGTTTCACAGAGGAAAACTACCACCATATATTTTAAAAAATCTGGTTACTTCTGTAAAGGTCTGTTTTAAACTACAAGATTGTGATTCTAAAACTAATGTTTGTTACTATCGAGTTCACTTTCTTACTTGCAATGGTTTGTTGATGCGTATTGATAAAAAGTCGTGATATCTTATAAAAAACACCTTAGGAATGAAAAACAGTGCTTACCTATTAAAAAAAAAGGGTGTGACCTTATACGGTACTTTCATAACTTCATTTGACCTAAATGTAAACCAGCAAAATGTTTCATTAAAGACTGTGATCACAGAGATTAATATATATGACTTTAAGACAAAAATCAATACGACCAAACACAATATTTATTATTTTACGCGATTTTGAAACTTATCAGAAAACGGTTACAGAAATTGGATGACTCTAAATTTAGTTTTATCATACGAAATTTTAAAACGGGAAACAAACCAAACCACACTACATGATTTAATTATAACTTTTAAGTTTTACTTCAAATGTTTTTTTTTTGTAAATTGAATCAACACAATCGAAGAAACTGACATCGAGTTATTGTTAGCTTAGCTTTAAAATAGTAAAGAATAAGGTTAGTTGACCTAGTTTGCAAACAAGAGTAATTACACTGAAACACCATAGACCTTTGACTTTAATTAACACAACTTTTAAAAATAAGCCCTACGACCAAACATAGAGAATTTTGATTTTTTATAATTAACAGTACTTTGAAACTTTATAAGCTCTTTCATTTGGTTGATATGGATTTTAAGAATAAATAATACAATGTAATCTGAATTTTGTCTTTTACTACCAATAAATAGTTTCGTCAAAGTGTAAAATTTTCGATTTGTAGTCGATAGAGAATTAAAAGAAAACGTTATTACTGTAAATTATTACTTTACAAACATAGATGAAGGATTGGCTAGTATTAATGCAAAGGTCTGGAAATAAACATTAATTTCTTACGTATATATTATTCTTGACAGGGTTAACTAAATGTTACAGAAACATGTAGTCTTGTAATATTGACTGTCGAATAAATAAAGCTGTTATCGTGTATTTTAAACGCTATTCTTTATTTTAATTTTACTATTTGATACTATAATATTCATTTTTATGCCTTATACACAAAAAGTTATCATTCGCATTACTGTTATTATTCAAGGTTAAAGACATTGTCATCTGTCGAAAACGCTAGGATATTCCAAACTAATACATTTCTCTTATGTGATTCTGCTATCAATAGGCTCAGTATTTTCTATCAAAATATCTCTTTTCTAAACATGCCAAGCACAATCATTTGGCTAGCTTAACCTTTGTTAAGCTATGATATAGATTTCCACCAATTGCCTAGCTTAACCTTTATCGAATCAAGATAGAGACCTCTGTCATTTGACTACCTTAACCTTTGTCGAACTGAGATATAGATTTCTGTTATTTGGCTAGCTTAGCCTTTGTTGAAATAGGATATAGATTTCCATAATTTGCTTAGCTTAACCTTTGTCGAATCAAGGAATAGTCTTCCGTCATTTAACTAGCTTAACCTTTTTAAATTAATGAATTCTTGGATGCAGAACTATCTGGCAGGTTGAAGAGAAAACTTTGTATTTGAACTAATTATATCTTAAAATGTACTTGGCCTAGAAGAATCAAATATCGCCAGGGGCATATTAAGGATAATAACATTTATTCAAAGTTATACTTTACACCTAATTGCTTTTCTCGCAAACCGGCATTGATTTTCTTTTTCATGCTCTATCAACATTACGAAGTTCGGGATTTGACTGAAACTTGTGTCAGCACGCTGGTTTGTTACATTGGTATTCTACTATGCTATCAAAATAATGTTAGTTTTAATTTGTTCAAGAGTAAATAAACTCGATACCTTCCGTACCTTCTAAGGATATTTTTAAAAAATCAGTCGGTTTTAAGGAATTAAATAAGTAAAAGATTTATCCGTGGAATCAATAGTATTGGTTCTGTAGATTATCCTGTAGTATTGATTCTGTAGATTATCCAACAGTATTGGTTCTGTAGATTATCCAATAGTATTGGTTCTGTAGATTATCCAACAGTATTGGTTCTGTAGATTATCCAGTAGTATTGATTCTGTAGATTATCCAATAGTATTGGTTCTGTAGATTATCCAATAGTATTGATTCTGTAGATTATCCAGTAGTATTGATTCTGTAGATTATCCAATAGTATTGGTTCTGTAGATTATCCAATATTATATGAGAAACACCGTTTTTCTCGAACGCTAAATAGTAATGGTACTCCTTGAAAACTTGCTCTATTACAACTTACAGTATGGAAAACAATAATAAAATAACATGAAAACTCAAAACTTAACATTTTCGACTTCTTCATGCCACTGTGAACGATAATTTACTTTTGCAACTTGGGATTTGTCTATGTCGATGATCGATAAGACGACCTCTGGACTTTATTCTCTAGATGAACGAAGCTTACTTTCACCTTAATGGATATGTCAATTCAAGAATGCTATCATCTACAATTCTTATGAAAAACCAAACACAGTTCACTAGAAGCCTGCATATGATCCTCATGGAAACCTACACACAGTCCACAAGAAGTCTATACATAATTCTAATTAAAACTTACACATACTTTATCAGACGCAACACATGATCCTGATGAAAACCCACACATTTCTTACCAAAAAATCTACATATGATTCTTATGAAAACCCATACACGGTTTACCAGAAGCCTACACATAATCATTATGATAACCCACATACGGTTTACCAGAAACCTACACATGATCTTCATGAAAAACAACACATCTTTTACCAGAAACCTACACATGATCCTCATGAAAACCCACACATCTTTTACCAAAAAATCTACACATGATTCTTATGAAAACCCATACACGGTTTACCAGAAGCCTACAAATGATCATTATGATAACCTATACACGGTTTATCAGAAGCCTGTACATGATAATTATGATAACCCATACATAGTTTACCAGAATCCTACACATAATCTTTATGATAACCCACATACGGTTTACCAGAAGCCTACACATGATCCTTATGTTACTGTGAGGCGAACTTCACCAACAGCTTTATATCGATTTTTTTCTTTGAAGTTTAAATGAAGCTGGTAAGGCTTAATTGTCTCTGCAAATGGAATCCATTATGAGAAACTACAGGGTGTTCGGAAAGTCACTGTGCAGTTTTGTCTGTTAATAAATATATAAGTGCACAGTGACTTTCCGAACACCCTGTGTTACAACCACATTATTTCATGACTGGAGGAGCGAGACATTGCGTTCATTGTTTTCAAATTATGCAGGGTAACTCTACACATCGTCCTGTTAAAAGAACATACATCAGAGATGTTAACATAAAGTGTATATTCTGATAAAACTGGACGACAAAATCCCAGACATTTCACCAAATTTTTTAGCTTTCGATTTCAAGGATCAATGAACACTGTACAAAATAGATTACCCCTGCAATAACGTAATTTAAAGAAAGAGTTGACGTATTGATTGAGAACACTTTTATCATATTTTTAAATTCTTTGTAAACTTATCCGGACTTTTCTGAATGTTTCTAAATCTGTTTTGGAAAAATCTGTATTACTTTTAGTATTTTTGTAATAAACCTTGATAATATTAGACGCATCAAACATGCTCGCCCTTTCAGCAGTGGGGGTGTTATAATGTTACAGTCAACTCACTATTCGTTGAGTAGTCCAAGAGTTGGCGGTGGGTGGTGATGACTAACTGTCTTTCATCTAGTGACTAGTCTTACACTGCTAAATTAGACAAGGCTAGCGCAGGTAGTCATCATGTTGTTTTGCGCGAAATTCAAAATAAACTTTGATAAATATAAATGATATTTGATAATATAAATAATTAGGAAAAGGTAGAAATGATAAAGCCCAACTAATTATTCGATGTCAGATTTGACTTGGTCTGTTTTAAGAACTTGGTAATTACAAGTATGAACTGGGGACATAAATAAAGAAAATACTACGTAACAGGGATATTAACAGCATGTAAAATATGTAGACTAGAAATTCGTACAGAAATCGATGAGCTTACTTGTTTAAAAAAGACACCAGAAATAAAAAATGAATTCTGCGCTAATGTCTATGTTAGTTTTTTGATAGCGACAAAACGTAGTTTGTAAATTATTTAGTTAGGAGCTGTTAGCAGCTGCTCACTGAGGTAAAAAAGAATCACGTGACTCTCATGGTGGATCAACAGCACCGACCTTTTTATTTCACGTAATAACTTTAAACATATGATGATTTGTGTAACCGGTTCTTTTAATTATCTCAGAATTTCATGGCATGAGTAAGTCGTTTTTATTAAATAGAAAATTATATTTCAACAGCAAAGAAAATCAAGTCTACTTTTCATCTGACTGATCTTTATGATTGATAATAAAAATAACAAAAGTATTTGTTTTAACCGGAAGTTGTTGCCACGATTACTTTGTATAATACTTAGATTACATTTATATTTACATATTATTTCCATGTACATTTTCTTCTACTTACGTGTTCGTGTATTTTATGTAATCTATATTGAAAGAAATCTATGGTTCTGAGATAAAATTAATATGACCCAGTATAGCCAAATGGGTCCCCCGCTAGTACAGCGGTAAGTTTATGGATTTTCAACGCTAAAATTAAGGGTTCAATTTTCCTCCGTGGGCTTAGCAAATAGCCCGATGTGGCCAAATGGTTAAGGCGAATCCCCGCCAAATCAAACATGCTTGACCTTTCAGCTGTGGGAACGTTATAAAGTCATGGCCAATCCCAATGTTCGTTGGCAAAAAAATAACGGTGGATGGTGATGATAGCAGTCTTCCTTTTAGTATTTCAGTATTAAATTAGGGACAGCTAGCGCAGATATCCCTTCTGTAGCTTTGCGTGAAATTCAAACAAATTAATATATACTAAAAGTAAATTTTATCTGTCGAAGACACAGCTGAAGCTGAGCCTTTTTACTTAGTTCTTAATGCCACTGAAGAACTCTAAACATAAAATAAAAAAAAAACGTTTCTCTGTTGGGAGAACGGTAAGTTTAAGGATGTACATCACTAAAATCCAAGGTTAGGTTCCCCGCTATAGACAGAGTTGAATTTAGTTTTGCTCTAAAATAAACAGACATAAAAGTATGTTGAAGAAAGCTATAGAGTCTATAGTATAGACATTCAACAATGTAAGTATATTAATAATTATATAATGATTCTTTCTTACTTATTGATATAATCCATACCAACTATTTCTTGATTATATAACCTTTTGTACTGAGGACAGAAACATTACTATAAAATCACTTATTGAAAAAAACCTAAGAAAGGCTTGTTTATTCACCTATATCTAGTCTATTTTGTCAAAAAATATTATAACAATTTATAAAATAACAGCAAAATATCACTCTGATATTTAGACCGATTTACATGATTAGCTAAATTCTTAAAGCAACTAAAGACGAAATTGATATAATAGAGAGAACTGATGCATATGAATGAACATGCTAGTGTGAGAATATTTATATAAGACAGACTAGAAGAAATAGAAAAATGCAGATTTAAATAACAAAGAAAACATCTGTTAAAATTTATAATACAAATATTTCACCTTTAGTTCAACGTCAATGAAACTAAAAAAAAAAATCAATGGGAACAAATCTGCTATTTTGGCAGGCCTACAACGAGTAATGGTAACTGTTTTTGCACATCTTTTGAAATAACAAAACACAATAAAAATAATTTTACAGTATTAATTACAGATAATAAAATAGAGAAATAATTCGTCAATAGATTGCTTGAATTCTCTAAGTTTATTCTGATTGTGAATTCAATCATGTGATTATTATTTAAAGTATATAAGAATGTATATACATTCTTAGTATATAAGAATGTTTAATCAAGATTTACACAAGTGTTTTTGTATCTTAATCTTAAAAAATATGTGTAAGCTTGAAGGGATATTCGAAGCCTTTAGGTTTTGTTACTTTCTGGAATTTGAAATAAAAACTTTCACTTATTTACTTTAGCCCTAATTCTGTTTATCTAAACGTCTTTGTTTCATTAAACTATTCTTGCTTGTAATTATACATTATTGAAATGTTATGCTGATTTCGAAAGATAAGTTTCTGTTTATACTCTCAGGCGTATTTAATATCATTTTGCCATCGTTTGTAACTGCTTTTAATATTTGCTAAATATTTTGTACTTGAACCTTCGCACGTAATCTTCATAAAGGCTTCAGTGATGTAAATAAAATTTTTATCGATGATCAAACGATAAGAGCCAGATTTATCGGTTCTGATCAAGCCACACAGTTAACATGACACCAGTTATTGAATTGTTTATTGACATCACAAATATTGGTGGCAAGGTAATCGACGCGAAATTTCTATAACTGATGTCTGCGAAAAGATTAAAACAATGCCTTTCTCGTGGATAGTTTACTTACCCTAGAGAAACAACAAATGATGCGAATGGATACACATCGTCTCTTCCTATACATCAAGCTATGCCAATGAGTTTAGCGTTGCACGAGACAGGATCTTGTATAATGTGTTCTATTTTAAGTTTTGCCAGGTGGTTAAGGTACTCGACTCGTAATCCTCAGGTCGCGAGTTCGAATCCCCGTCGCACCAAAAATGTCGCTCTTTCAGCCGTGGGGGCGTTATAATGTGACGATCAGTCCCACTATTCTTTGGTAAAAGAATCACATTATAACGCCCCCACGGCTGAAAGGGCGAGCATGTTTGGTATGAGAGGGATTCGAACCCGCAAACTTCGGATTACGATTGGAGTTCCTTAACCACCTGGCCATGCCGGGCCAGTGTGATATATTAAGAAGTAATTTCTTGAAATCGTAATTATTAGTCAGAGATACGTAAAAATAACTAGGGTATTAGCACAAGCCTACTTTCACTAGGTTAAAACAAAAACAAGTTTTAGTGTAAGAATCTCTGTAGAGTATTTGTATACTAATTCTTCCATAAACTAACAAGTGTTTATACCTCAAGAAAAACAACTATTGTACTGTTTCCTGCGAAGAGTTTTTGATCTCACTTTCTTTTCATATATATTTTTCTATTTTCTACTTCTCTGTATTGTGTTTTTTGCTTTCATTCATTCGCCTATTAATTTCCACAAAAAGTGGTCCAAGACCGCCTGGAAGGATCACCTGTTTTAATCACTCGTGTGTGGTCTGTCAATCAGGGCGCTCGACTCGCATTCTGAGGATCGCGGGTTCGAATCCCCGTCACACCAAACATGCACGGTCTTGCAGCAGTAGGGGTATTATAAGTGATGGTCAGTCCTCCTATTTGTTGGCAAAAGAGTAGCCCAAGAGTTGGCGGTGGGTGGTGATGACTAGCTGCCTTCCCTCTGGTCTTACACTGCAAAATTAGGGACTGCTAGCGCAGATAGCTCTCGTGTAGTTTTACACGAAATTTAAACCAAACCTGTCAGTCAGTCAGTGGTGGTGGTGCTTTCTTATAGCAAAGCCACATCGGGCTATCTGTTCAGTCCACTGAGGAGAATCGAACCCCTGATTTTAGCGTTGTAAATCCGTAGATTTACCGCTGTACCAGCGCGGTCAGGATGTAAAAACTAAAATACTTAAGGATTGTTTAATATTGAAGTTTGTCTTGTCGTGACTTCAATGATGCGCGCACATGCTTTGAATTACGAGAAAAATTATGAAATAGCATGACATATAAATTTCAAAATCAAGAAATAAAAATATTTCTTACTCTTAATTTTAGTTTTATTTGCTCTTGAAATACCAAATATTCAGGGACTATTTGACCTATTACTTTCTATTAGTTCCTCTATTCATTTTTTTAACTTTACTTACTTCTACTATCTAATCATATCACCAGTATTCCTATATTATCAAACGTTTATTGTTTTTGTTTCGTTTGATTTATTGTTTGTTTGTTGTTGTTTTTTTAATTTCGCGCAAAGCTACACGAGGGCTTTCTGCGATAGCCGTCCCTAATTTGGCTGTATATGACTAGAGGGAAGGCAGCTAGTCACCATCACCCACCGCCAACTCTTGAGCTACTCTTTTTCAAAACGAATAGTGGGATTGACTGTTACATTATAACGTTCCTACGGCTGAAAGGGCGAATATGTTTGGTATAACGGGTATTCGAACTCACAACCCTCAGATTACTAGTGGAGTGCCCTACCCACCTGGCCATGTAGGGCCGTTTGATTTATTAGTTCCCTGACTATCGAAAAATATTAAACAGACTAGTGTACCCTGCAATGATTCTAAAATGGAAGAACTAAGAGATAAACTAGATATAAATAATGTCATGTAATAGAACCTAGCTAGAAGAAAGAGTAATAGAAACGACGACAATTACCGTATGAACGTAAAACACTTGGTGATAAAAAACAAAAAATGATATACAATGATTATAGTATGAACGTAAAACACTAGGTGATAAAAAACAAAAAATGATATACAATTATTATAGTATGAACGTAAAACACTAGGTGATAAAAACAAAAAATGATATACAATGATTATAGTATGAACGTAAAACACTAGGTGATAAAAAACAAAAAATGATATACAATGATTATAGTATGAACGTAAAACACTAGGTGATAAAAAACAAAAAATGATATACAATTATTATAGTATGAACGTAAAACACTAGGTGATAAAAACAAAAAATGATATACAATGATTACCGAAAGAACATAAAACACTACGAGATAGAAAAACAAAAGTGAAAGAAGTAAAAGTAATAAAAATAATAATGCATATCGCGTGAGAGTGAAACACCAGGAGATTAAAATAAAACAGATAGAAATAAGAATAGCGAAGGTTAGGAGATGAAAAACAAAGAGAGACAGAAATAAGATTAGTGAATTAATATTAACGTAAAACACTATGGCATAAAACTAATAAAAGTAACAATGTTAAGAAAAACGATAATTGCAGTACGAAAGTAAAACACTAAGAAACGGAAAAAAATTGAGAGAAGTAAAAGAAATATGAATAGCGATTATTTACCGTTGGAAAGTCAAACACTAATGGATAAAAACAAAATAGTTAGGCGTAAGAGTAATAAGAATAGCGATGCTTATTACAGTATGAACGTAAAACTCTGTGGTATAAAAGAGACCTAAAAGGCAATTCATGGCCAAGCAGTTAGGGAGCTCGAGTCGTGATTTGAAGATAGCAATTTTGAACCCCCGTTACACCAAACATACTCGCTTTTTCAGCCGTGGGACGTTAAAATATGACGGTCAATCCCACTACTCGTTGGTAAAAGAGTAGCCCAAGAGTTAGCGGTGGGTAGCTATGACTAGCTGCCTTCTCTCTAGTCTTACACTGTTAAATTAGTGACGGCTAACGCAGACAGCTCTCGAGTAGCTTTAATGTGAAATTAAAAAAAAAACCACCAAAAGACTTAATAGACTTTTCAAAGCTTTTCCCACAAATGATGTAAAACTAACGAGTCTATAATTCGTGGGACAGTTTTAACCTTTTCAAGAAATGTCAAAATATTTTTAAGGCAAGTTTTTCATTAATGAAACCATGTTTAGTATTCAATCAAATTTTAAACTTTGTTAAATGACTTTACAAAACATCTTTTATCAAACTTTTCAAAACTTTTTCAACAACTCATTTAAGATTATTGAGTCTATAATTACTGAGTCAGTTTTATCACATCTCTTGAAAATAGAAGTTACATTAGCTAACTTCCAATTCTCTGGCACCTGTTCGCTATTCAAGGACTTATAAAATAGTAGTAAGTGACTCACATATCAAATCCTCAACATTTTACAAAACCCTTGGGGAAATATTATCTGGCCCAGGAGCCTTGTATTATTGTTTGTTTGTTTTTTCAATTGTTTCTCAACCTGCTCGGAATTAATAGTCATTTTATTTAATTTTATTTCCATTTATGAACTGTTTGAGATATAGAATATTGTTTAAATATTTTTTAGTAAAAACTGAAAAAAAGCAAAATAACTCAGCCATCTCATAATCATCAGATACGGGTCTTTTTTATCATCCCTCACAGGTTCCATTCCCATCCTAACATTTATATTTACTCTTAATATATTTAAAGAAATCTTTACTATTATTTTTTACATTTCCACCAATCTTTTCCCATACATTCTTTTTAATATCCAAATTTCCTGTTTCACCAACTTTCTTCATCTATAATTTTCTAAGCCTCCTGTCATACAAGTCAATTTAAATATTCTTAAATTTATGATAAATTTTCTTTAATTTTATCTCTTAAACTTTTTTGGGAGCCAACTTGAAATTTTACTGACAGCTACCATTTTATATTTCTATAAGGAATATGTTTACGTTGATTTTTTAAAAAAATATATCTTTAAAACATTTGATCAGTGTCATCAAATAACTCAGCTGCACAATTCATAACACATAATTCTTGTTGCATCCCTTCGAAATTTGCTGTTTTAAAATATGTAACCAAAATATCATTATTCATTATCTCCATATCTAGTGAAATATTGAATCTGATAAAGCAATGATGACTTGCACGTAGATGTTCTCCAGTGTCTACCCTCTCGGTCATTTTCATATTTGATAATGTAATAATAATAAATCTAAAATATCATTGTTTCTAGTAGGTTTCTTGACTAATTGGTGAAGAAAGCCATCTCGAACAGTTTCCAAAATCCTTTTTCTAGCACTTCGTAATCTATATGTCTGAAATTAAAATTACCCATAATTATGACTTAATTAGTAATTGAAATTTAATCTCACTGTAAGATTTTTCACTAATTTCATCACTATCATTTGGTAGTGTGTAACAAATTACCACTAAAACCTTTATATCCACTAATAGAAACTCACATGAATTCAGTATCCTTACTGTTGTGTTTAACATCCTGAACGTCAATAAGATGTAACTTATGTTTTATATATAAAGCCACTTATACCCCTTTTTAGTGCTATATTCCTATATTCATCTATACTTAACCATGTTTCAGTTACTCCCATTATATTCAAACCTAACATTTCTACCAGTGGTCTAAAGTCATTCATTTTATTTCTTATACTTCGAGCATTAAAATAGTAACAATTAAGTCTATCTTATAACTAGTTCTGTAATCATTTCCTATACTAAACTTTTCTCTGCCCCTTTATTCTTTTTTGCATTTAGTTTTCCTGGCCTTAACCGCTGTCTAGCCCTAGTTTTAAAATTCCTTTACGGCTGAATTAATACCCTTAACAAACAAGCCAGCCGCTACCCTATTAAACTGTAAAGAATCGATTACAAAAAAACTAAATTTTTGCCACTGAACCAATCTCACAATCCAACCTAGCTAATCTGCTCATCGTTACCTAAGTCTAACTTTTAGCTGTAGTGACCTATTTATAGCCTCATCCCCACAGTTATTTCTTAGTATCCTTGACAAAATTATGTTATGAACTTTTTCTTTAAATGCCTTTATTAACTCTTTGTATTTATTAATTACTTCTTCTGACCTACCTTTCCTCACATGATTAGTCTCTACGTTCACCACAAAAACTACATCTCTGCTAGCCCCCTGTCAGGTATATCCTCCACCTGTGCCCCTGGGCAGTGTAATATGATTCTTTTCTCTTGATTTACCCGCAGACTAGTCTATCCACACGTCTTGTCAAGGAATAACCAATAACTATAACTTCCTTATCATCCACATCCTTCTCTGAACCTTTTGTGTGCCTTCCCTCCAATGGTTCCTCATCTGCAGAAGGCAAAGGCTGAAATTTGTCGCTTAGTAGAATAAACTCATTATAACTAAATCTACTACATTTTACTCTAATGGTTATTTTTTTATGTATCCTTTTCATGTAAAACCTTGAGCTCCTCTTGAAATTTCGCTATCATTTCCCACAGCCTACACTTCTATTTATCCATTGCCTTTACTTTAATTAGGATAGCTTCCAACTTCTTTTCCAACCTACACACTGTCCATAAAACAGCACATATTAAAAACACTCGTAAAACGCCAGGAGATAAAATACAAAGTACAGAGAGTAATAAAAATAACGATGGTTGCTATATAGTCGTAAAACACTAAGGTATAAAAACAAATTTGATAAAAGTGAGAGTAATAAAATAACGAGTACCATATTATCGTAAAGAACTAGGAGATTAAAAAACGAAAAAGATGGAAAAAATGTTCACAAACGTAACGATAAACAGAGTATGAACGTCAAATATTGCGAGGTAAAATGCAAAATAAATAGAAGTAACATTAAAAATAACAATGTTACCGTACGAAACTAACCACGTAAAAAACAACAACAGTAATACAGATAGAAATAAGACATATAAGAAAAACAATAATTACTGTATCAACATAAAAACTAGGGGTATAAACAAAGAAAATGTATTGATGTAACTGTAAAAATAACAGCAAAGATTACCGTATGAATGTAAAACATCAGGAAATGAAGTAGAGAGAAGTAGTAGGAATAACGAACGTATTAACGTAAACCTCTAACAGTACAAAATACGTAATAGGTAGAAGTAGAAGAAATAAACAAAAAGATGATTACCATAAGAACGTAAAATACTAGTGGTATTGAAAAAAGTATGTAAAAGTAATAATAATAATGACAATTACTGAATGAACGTAAAGTACTAAAAGATGAAAAACAAAATAGGTTAAAGTATGAGCAACAGAAATAACGACAATCATTGTATTAACGTAAAAAACAGGAGATGAAGAAAATAAACAGGAGTAATAGAAATAACTTAAAGTCGAAGGAGACGAAGATAACACGTAAAAGCAATAGGAATAATAACGATTATTACATAAACTTAAAGTCGTAGGAGATGAAAACAAAACGTAAGAGCAATAGTAATAACGCCGATTATTACATAAACTTGAATTCGTAGGAGACGAAAAGAAAATGTAAGAGCAATAGTAATAACGCCGATTATTACATAAACTTGAATTCGTAGGAGACGAAAAGAAAATGTAGGAGCAATAGTAATAACGCCGATTATTACATAAACTTGAATTCGTAGGAGACGAAAAGAAAATGTAAGAGCAATAGTAATAACGCCGATTACCTTACGAAACACTAGAGGTATAGAAAAGAAAATAGACGTAAAAGTAACAGAAATAACGATGGATACCGTGTGAACGTAAATTCTAGGAGATGAAGAAAAATAGGTAGAAGTAAGAAACCTATTCTTTTGCCACTCTCACGGACCCGGCATGGCCAAGTGTGTTAAGGCGTTCGACTCGTAATCCTAGGGTCGCGGGTTCGAATCCCGGTCGCAACAAACACGCTCGCCCTTTCAGTTGTGGGGGCGTTATAATGTGACGGTCAATCCCACTATTCGTCGGTAAACGAGCAGCCCAAGAATTGGCCGTGGGTAGTGATGACTAGCTGCCTTCCCTCTAGTCTTACACTGCTAAATTAGTGACGGCTAGCGCAGATAGCCCTCGAGTAACTTTGCGCGAAATTAACAAAAAACAAGCCAATCTCACGTAATTTACTTTTTTTCATTCCATCAACTCTTATTATGATTTTGTTTTTATTCATATTTATCTGCTATACGCTTTGTGATTTCCGCACTTGAGACCTATTAAAAAGAAGAACTCCCAAACTTCAATCTAGGGAATTAGAATGTGTCGATGATGGGTATAGTATACAAATGTACTTTGTTGAATACACGAAAAACAGAAGACAAACATACGAAAAAAATGTTGACAGCAAAATGAAGAGGTGGACAACATTGAGAGACGATTATCACATTTCAAGTTCCGTTAACTTGAAGTGAAAATAGAATAAATCAAGATAAAAATAATTTATATTGAGGATAGAGGTTTGATAAACAAAAACGTAACACACTTTGCAAATAGAAAAAAACAACAACAAATATTCCTTATTCACTAATCTCGTGGCGCCAAACAAGCTTGCCCCTTCAGCCGTGTGGACGTTATAATGTGACGACCAATCCCACTATTCGTTGGTAAAAGAGTAGCCCAAGAGTTGGTGGTGGGTGATGATGACTAGCTGCCTTCCCTCTAGTCTTACACTGCTAAATTAGGGACGGCTAGCACAGATAGCCCTCGAGTAGCTTTGTGCGAAATTCAAAAAAACAAACAAACAATTATTCACTAACAGTGTTGAAATGTGTCTACTAACACGTACATATTTGAGAAAGAGATGCCATATTGTACATAAAACTACATTAGGTACTACTTTTATAAAAAAAACCGACACCCTGTGCAACTGGGCAATCGCACGGCCTGTTAGACTAATGGGTACCATCACTCCTTCAAAGTTGGATAACAAGCTTACATTTCACACGCTAGAAACAGAAACGAAATTATTATCAGTGTTAACCCATAGGCATACCTTTTTAAACTTATAGCCTTGTGGTGTAAGAATACCACTTCCCTGTTCGTCATATTTCATATATATATAAATGAGAATCTAATTTTATTTGCCTTTCTTTCCTTGAAGTCTGTCACATTTTACTACGGTTTATTTCTACATATACTAATTATTAATTTAATCTTATTATTGTTATTCTTGTTTCATTTTTTGTTATTATTCTGATACTCCTATTTCTTTAGGCATTTTACTTATGTTAGCCGATCTTCGTCTTATTTCATTACTTTAACTTATTCCTGTTGCCAGCTGTTTCGTATACCTGCTATCAGTATTTCGTCATGAAGGAATACCTGTTATCTGTTTATTTCTATTTTCTACTTTTCCTATACTTGTATCTTTTTTTTAAATCCTTCTCAATTATACATAAATTTTACAACACCATTTCTAACATTATCTATTTCTTAAACTATAAACTAAACTTCTATGTTTATTTTTGTCTTCAAAAATGAACAATTAAAATAATCAATATTATGTATGTTGTTTGTTTTGAATTTTTGCGCAAAGCTACACGAGGGCTGTCTGCGCTAGCCGTCCCTAATTTAGCAGTGTAAGACTAGAGGGAAGTCAGCTAGTCATCATCATCCACCGCCAAATCTTGATGGTTATGACTATTGATGATCAATCTCACTTTTACAAACGAATAGCGGGATTGACCGTAACTTTATCACACCCCCACGGCTGAAAGAGCGAGCATATTTCGTCTGATGGGGACTCGAACTCACAACCCTCAGATTACGAGACTCAAGACCTGACAAATGCCGGGCCATTCGGTTTGTTTTAACAAGTTGTATTGAGAATAGTGCAGAGAATATGTTAACTACAAGTGAATATTTGAAAGCTGAGATTAAGTATTTAGTAGACATATCCCATATACTATTTTGATATTCAATGTGTTTTAACACATTCGTCATGAACGAATCTATTTTTGATAAAGTCAGTGCCTGCTCTAATCCAAACTAGTAATTTTCAATTTGTACACAACAACGAATCACAAATATTTTTTGAAGCAAGCATGCTTATAGGTGACAACATGAATTCGCAAACAAGGAGATAATTTTGTGATTAACCTAATTACACTGTACGTTGTCACAAAAACTATATCATCATTCGCTTCAAAATCACATCTTAGGCGATTAGGAAAGACGGACACTCAGTCTGTCTCATCAAATCGTCGAGAAAACAAAAACGGAATTGTTGTTTTGATATTCAAAGTTTTGACTTCAAAGTGCATTGTTTGGTTTGTGAATATTCGTGCCAAATCGATAAGAAGTACACAAATTGTTAAAAGAGATTTGTTGTGTATACAAGAGCAGTCCGTGGACACATAAACCATTTAAAGAAGTCATATTGGACGCATGTGTTGCAAGTGGGGATCAGTGGGCACTGTTCTGAATGAGAGTGGTATTAGAGTTATCATTAAAGTAATTTCAGATGACACGGATGTGTTTTTTCTTTCTTCTGGTCCACTTATATCAAAAGAGATGTCTCGCACGCTCTACTACCCGTCAAAAGAGAAGAAATGCATCGACATTAGAGCTGAATTACACCTAAATTTACAGAATAACTTCTGATGGTGCGTACATTATCTGAATACGACACCTGAGGCTCAGTTTTGGGTTATTGACAATTTGGGAAATACCGCAGCTACACTTATTGACGCTATACACTAGTCATGGCAGATTGCTGGACACGTTAGTGCCACATCTATAACGAGTATGCATTCCAAAATGTGGAAGAATAAAACTGGAAAGGCAGCAACTGCTTAACCACGGAAGCTAATCCCCTTGACTTCCACTGGTGAAACAGTCCATAAGAAAGTAATGAAAGCACACTTGCAAGCATGTATACGGAAACACGTATTAGAAGATAGTCCTCCATCCATTGACCCAACATGATTAACTGGATCCTACGACCATCTAAATAATGTTGGGTCAACGGGCCAAAATGTTCACCTATGGTGCTATGTAGAATACTCTATGGCTGTGCAGGTGGATTAGACTGTGCCAGTGAGCATATTACAATGATTCTATAAGATTCTCTAGTTGAAGAGAACTAAATACATTTTATAAACCTATACATGCACATGGTTTCCTTTTTTCGTTATTTTGTAGTTGTATGTACCTCAGGTGGAGTACACTGCTAACCTTAATAGGTTCTACAAATTTTTGGTTGTACGATTAAGGTTTCAGCTCTGCTGCTATTATGAGTGTTAAATAGCGGTTTTATTCACTTATAACATATGGGCCATTCCATGCTAACTCACCCAGAAAAAAGAACTTTTCCCAGTTCATGTCATAGATTTTATTGAAACAAATTCAAGCAAAAACTTCATTCTGATTTATTCAGCTGCAAAATCCTAAAGCTGTATTGCATGGCTTAATAAATCAAAATGATGTTTTTTAATTTTTTTCAAGAAAATATATGACATGAACTAGGAAGCCCTAGGTGAGTTGGTAAAGAATGACCCATATGTTACATAAATGTAAAAATTTGCAACAAAACATAAAATGTTTTGTATGAAATACACATAATAAATGACATTCAGTTACTTTTTTTATTTAGTATTCTGTTTCGTTGCGGAAAAATCCACAATTATTTTATCATTCTTGTTATAATAGTGCAAAATATGTATCCAACCAATAAAACGATACCACTAGTAGATTTATTGCGTCCCGAAACTAAGAAATATACAGTTTATTCAACATTCTATCAGTTGCTGAGATACGACCTATGGCATTTCTACAATTACGTTTGAAATGGGGGAGGAGTTGACATAGAAATCCTACATTACAGTAAATAATAAAATATTTACTTTTTCTGGTTCCTGGTCAGAAAGTGTTATTTCCCAATTGCTTATGTCTAAAGTAAATGGAAAAGACCTATTTTTCTCTTCAAACTTTGTTTTTGTGACCTGGGTAATGAAATTTTCATATTTACCTATTTTCCAGAACAATCCAGATAGATTCAGTGCTGAATAGCTGATAGAGAATTTTCTCAAACTTGCAAGACTTTTCAAGAACTTTCTAGAATGTTGCAGAACTTACGAGAGTCTTCAAGAACTTTCCATAGTAATATATATACAGGGGCTCACTACTTACCTCTTTAGTTTAGCTCTAGCTGCCTAAGTGAATACCTAGACCTATCTGATTTTATCAGAAATGGCATCAAGAAGCTTCAAGCATTCTCCAGATCCATTCTGCTATGTATGTGGCCAATTTATCAAGACAATAGCAAAAGTACTCTGTTACAGCATCTGTTAAAATGTGTGAAGCCTACAAGACATATTTCGGCATGCCTGTCGGGTATCAAGACAAATACTGGGCACCTCATTTTACTGCAAAAAAACTCTAGAAGATAAGACAGACAATTTTTGCTTGCTTGAATAGTAAGATTTTATATTATACAAACTTTAGATCTTTTAAAAATTTAAATATCTTTTTTTTTTTAAATTTCCAATAGTATAGAAAAAAATATCACATATAAAATATTTTGCATGAACCTCTTACACATTAGTTGTAGATGAAATAAATTTATTCTTCATAATAACAATTTTATTTTGCTCTTTTGCAGGATGGTACAGAGGAGAAAAGAGAGCCATGAAGTTCGCTATTCCAAGGATTTGGCGTGAACCCACTGACCACTCAAGCAATTGCTACTTTTGCATGGTGAACCCTTCCAAACGTCAGGCTGGCAAGAATGCGTCTGCTATCATGTATCCGGACTTTCCATCATCCATCACCCCAGTGTCACACTGCCCTGAGCTCCCTATACCAACTCCACCAGAGAGAAAGCAGCCATCCTCAGAAGAGAGCAGCAAATCAGAAGAAAAGGTAGACGTTGAAGATCCAGATTACAATTTCAGAGGTGCAGTTTGTGAGAGAAACCCATACTACCCCAACCAAAGTGACCTCAGAGAATTTGGTCTGACAAAGTCGAATGCCGAGACTATATTTGGGGGCTGATACGTGAAAGTATCACATTACAGTCGCAAATCTCGAAAAACTATTCACTTTTAAATATTTTTGTATAACTTTATTATAAGTACATGTAAATCTTGATTCATATGTTATTTTATTCAAACCTTATGTAAATGAATATGTGCAAATTTGCCTGCTTTTACCTAGAAAATGGGTTAATTTCTAAATTTCATTATCCAGGTTACAAAAGCAAAGTTTGAAGAGAATGATGGCCATTTTCTGTACTTTTACAACATAAGAAATTAAGAAATAACACATACTATCCAGGAACAAAATTTGTGTTACATAGTGTTACTTAACATTGTCCAAGGGTGACAGCTTGACATATTCCGTTTTCTGACTCTACAAAATCAACATTGTCGGAGCTCCAGTTCAAAGTTACCTTCAAACTTACATTGAAATATATACTTCTTCGCAACATATCACGCTAAATTTTACTTTTTGATTTTTGTAATATTCTTTACTTTTTTCAATTTGTAATTCTTACCATTATCTGTTCAAATTTGCTTCATATATTTCTTCTTGTGATTTACGTTTTTCACTATACCATTTATGTTACGTTTACTGACTATTTCATCTATTTCAAATAGTTTCATATTTTCATCCATATTTATTAAGTATAGTTATATATCACCCTAATCTAATTCACTCATCTTCTACTTTCACTTAGTTACACGAGGGCTATCTGCGCTAGCCGTTCTTAATTTAGCAGTGTAAGACTAGAGGGAAGGCAGCTAGTCATTACCACCCACTGCCAACTCTTGAGCTGCTCTTTTACCAAAGAATAGTGGGATTGACCGTCACATTATAACGTCCTTGCAGCTGAAAGAGTGAACATGTTTGGTGTGACGTGGATTCGAACCCGAAACTTTCGGATTACGTGTTGAACGCCTTAACCCGTCTGGCCATGCCGGGCCATTAAGGAACTGTTTTTTTAACAAAACTTTTAAAATTATGGTAAGGTGAATTTAATGGAGAATTTAAAAGCAAATCTTCCTAGTGGAGAATCATTGTGATATTTCAGAAGAAAATTAATCTTTTTTCTTCTGGAGAATCCAAGTTTACAACTGAATTGTTTTGTGACCAAAGGAATCACAAGTCCTTTGTACAGAGTTTGTTTCGCACAAACATGCAGTACTTTTGTTACAACTCGATGTAGATTTTTTATTTTAGTAAGACTATAAGATGCTCAAAACATCGAAAATCATGATGCCAAAAACTGCCAAACTGAAAAGTGTTTTATCACAGAGAAAGTCTGAAACTTTGAAAAAGAAAATACACTGACAGGATTCAAGTTGTGGAAGAAAATAATAAGCTTGATCACCAAGTTATGAGGCATGATCCAGTGAGAGAAGCCAGGAAGAAACCCTGGAATTTTGTAGCACATCAAACTGGTCGCCAAAGATGCAGCCAGAAGAAGTCAAGAACAATCTTGTGACGCAGAAGCACAAAGTTCAGATTGCTAAGATTCTGACCGTTTGTTTGTTTTCGAATTTTATGCAAAGCTTCACAAGGGTTATCTGTGCTTGCTGTCCCTAATTTAGCACTGTAAGACTGGAGGGAACGCAGCTAGTCATTACCACCCACCGCCAAGTCTTGGACTACTGTTTTACCAACGAATAGTGAGATTAACCGTCATATTATAACGTCTCCACGGCTAAAAGGACGAGCATGTATGGTGTAACGAGGATTCAAACCTGTAACGTTCAGGTTACGAGTTGAGCGCCCTAATCACCTGGCCATATCAAGGCGTCTGTAGAGTAGCTTATGTGCCAGTTGTATTCATGATCTTTACTTTCTTCCTAAAGCATGGTATAACAAACTTTTCTTTTTCTTTAAAATATTGTCCGTTTTTAATCAGAAATAATGAACGAAAATCTGTTGTTGTTCCCATGTAACCCATTACCACCTAGCTGACACATATTTGTCAATAAAATGTCAAACACTTTTGATGGAGAGATGGAAGAATCATACAATTTACATTACTACTGCAACTAAGAAGTCAGTTCCTTCACATCCTGAAACAGCTGTTATTTGGTTGTTCAGGAATTTGAATTTCTAATAAAAGAATCCTCACATTAGCAACATATGGGAAACACAGAAATAGCTATAAAAGTACTTATATGATGGTGAGTTAAACTAAAATAAGTATCCTTTCCTAATCAAAACAAATAATGAAAAGACATTTAGTATGCATCATTGTCGGTATCAAATGGTGTCCCAACATCCATTTTTTGGAATTTTCCTTTGTCCTCTTATTCGTCACTCTCCTGCACTTGCTTCTCAATTTGGATCCTCTCAGCCAGTATTTTGTATTCTTGTGCAAAGTGGTCCTGTGTTCCAGGGATGGGAAGCTGTTATATGATGAACGTTTCTTATTGAAGATTAGAGGGTCATGGCCAAAAGTTGGTCAGTCATCATGGCAGCTCCCAGTTCATCTTTCTCTTGCTGAATACTCTGTCAGCCTCATCAAAACTACTTGATACAGGCACCAGATGACCACAGATGTTAGGTAACACCTCCTTAACCCCAGAGATGATAGCAGCCCATGACTGGACAATCTTCCTATGCCTGGTGAGATTAAGTAATGAAATAGATGTGGAAGACATATAAAAGAGACCATCATGAGACTGTACTATTATTTCTGTACTTAAATCATTATTTTATGGTAATTTAAGATCATTAATTTATATTAGGCAGTGATATACCGATAATCGGAATTAAACAGATTATTGAATAGCCGAACGACAATTGGAATCGGTAGAATTTGTCGATTTTCTACGATAATTTGTCGAATTTCCCAATCACGGAAAATCGACTGCCAAGAAATTAAAAATAACATCACCCATACCACTATATCCACAACAATAACATTCTGATTTATAAGTGTGCTTACAATCATGACCATGTGCTTTTACCATTTTCTTTCAATACGAAACATTATTCACCATAGAATAAAATACCAGCTAAAACCCAATGTGTTTGTTTATCATTTATTTACATAACATGATACACTGAACGAAAAAAGGTTTAAAAGTAATACTATGCACATCGAGAAGTACGCCCATTTCTTTGCGGACTGTACACTTCCAAACAGTGGATAAAACTACCCAATGTGCATAGCTAATATACATTGGGTGTTTGCCAGAGATCTAAACAGACTTTTCCCACAAAGTTCTTGGGATGATACGACATGTGGCTACCGTTAGTAACACACTGTGCATTAACTCACGACAACAGAGCAACTGGATATTTTAAATGTCTTACTACTTTCCAACCGGAGGTCGAAGCGGTGTCAACTATTTAAATTACGTATATAACTGTCGTAGATATCACTAAGTTTTAAGTGCTGAACAGATATATATATACAAATGTTTACCAAACAACTAACCTATTGCACAGCTATTAAACATACATATCACCAAGTTGAAAGTGGTAAACAGATATATACAAATATTTACAAATTACCTAACCTACTGAACAGCTATGAAACATAAATATAAAGTTAAAAGTAGTAAATAGATAGGGGAGGGTGGGCAAAGCGGGCCATCAAGCAGAGTGAGCCACGTGACCTAATTACATAATAAAACATTTTAGTCACTCACAAGCGCGCTTTTCACATTGTGTGATTATGACGCCATAAAATTTTAAAACTTCCTTTACCTGAGTCTTGGCGCCTCTGAGCAACACGGAAAGGTAAGCTATTACACTATTTTCACCAAAATCCCTAACTAAACATCATGTGATGCCTTATTTCTGCACCCCTTCACGATTCCATATCATACTCAATCTAAAGAATGTCTAGTTGGCTTTTGATACGGAACAAAAGTTTTATATATTTTAGATAAAAAGTGCACAAGACGACGATTTTCTTTGGGCATTACTCCTTAGGCAAAGTAAGCCAGGGCCCAATAAGCCCACCACTGAATTGTCTGCATTGCAAGTATTGCTAAATCACTATAAAACAACGTTGCATTGTGATTCTTTGTGTTAAATGAATAAATAGGCCCAAATGAATAAATTAGCAATGTTTAACAACAGTAACAATAGCAGCAACAACCTCAACAACAACAATAATAATTTTATCAGTAATCATTTTTTTATATTTATTTATCGTTTGTGGTTTAACGAGAGTGAATATATTTCCTACTTGTAGATGATTCAAAGTAACAGTTGGGTCGTTTTCGAAAGGTTTATCAGATGACCAAGAACGCCGACTAGTTGAGCACCTGAAGCATTTGGATTTGATGTTTCACGGTGTTACGAAGTGAGAGCTACTGTAAAATGATGATTGCCTCATAAACCTGAATGATAATGTGTACTAGGGCAAAATGGGCCGGTAGGCTGGTAGGCCCAGAATCCTGGCCCACTTTGCCAATGGTGAAAGGCAAAGTGGACTATTGAAAGGAATTTTTATATTTTATTATTTCATTAAAATTAAGAATAATAACGGCAAAATATTTCTTGTGATTTATGGAAGAAACTGTCCTTATCAAACACTGAAAAAAGAACGAGGCGGATATCTATAAGTAAATCATTTTATCACTGAATCAAGTTAGGTGGCCCACTTTGCCCACCCTTTCCCTATATACAAATATTTACAAAACAACTAACCTATTGGACAGCTATAAAACATAGATGTAGCTAAGTTGAAAGTGGTAAACAGGTATGTATAAATATTTACAAAACAACTAACCTATTGGACAGCAATGAAACATAAATGTGGCTAAGTTGAAAGTGGTAAACAGGTATGTATAAATATTTACGAAACAACTAACCTATTGGACAGCAATGAAACATAAATGTGGCTAAGTTGAAAGTGGTAAACAGGTATGTATAAATATTTACGAAACAACTAACCTATTGGACAGCAATGAAACATAAATGTGGCTAAGTTGAAAGTGGTAAACAGGTATGTATAAATATTTACGAAACAACTAACCTATTGGACAGCAATGAAACATAAATGTGGCTAAGTTGAAAGTGGTAAACAGGTATGCATAAATATTTACGAAACAACTAACCTATTGAACAGCTATGAAACATAGATGTGACTAAGTTGAAAGTTGTAAACAGGTATGTATAAATATTTACAAAACAACTAACCTATTGGACAGCTATGAAACATAGATATAATTAAGTTGAAAGTGGTAAACAGGTATGTATAAATATTTACAAAACAACTAACCTATTGGACAGCTATGAAACATAGATGTGACTAAGTTGAAAGTTGTAAACAGGTATGTATAAATATTTACAAAACAACTAACCTATTGGACAGCTATGAAACATAGATGTGACTAAGTTGAATGTTGTAAACAGGTATGTATATATATTTACAAAACAACTAACCTATTGGACAGCTATGAAACATAGATATAATTAAGTTGAAAGTGGTAAACAGGTATGTATAAATATTTACGAAACAACTAACCTATTGGACAGCAATGAAACATAAATGTGGCTAAGTTGAAAGTGGTAAACAGGTATGTATAAATATTTACAAAACAACTAACCTATTGGACAGCAATGAAACATAAATGTGGCTAAGTTGAAAGTTGTAAACAGGTATGTATAAATATTTACAAAACAACTAACCTATTGGACAGCTATGAAACATAGATGTAACTAAGTTGAAAGTTGTAAACAGGTATGTTTAAATATTTACAAAACACCTAACCTATTGGACAGCTATGAAACATAGATGTGACTAAGTTGAAAGTTGTAAACAGGTATGTATAAATATTTACAAAACAACTAACCTCTTGGACAGCTATGAAACATAGATATAATTAAGTTGAAAGTGGTAAACAAGTATGTATAAATATTTACAAAACAACTAACCTATTGGACAGCAATGAAACATAGATGTGACTAAGTTGAAAGTTGTAAACAGGTATGTATAAATATTTACAAAACAACTAACCTATTGGACAGCTATGAAACATAGATGTGACTAAGTTGAAAGTTGTAAACAGGTATGTATAAATATTTACAAAACAACTAACCTATTGGACAGCTATGAAACATAGATGTGACTAAGTTGAAAGTTGTAAACAGGTATGTATAAATATTTACAAAACAACTAACCTCTTGGACAGCTATGAAACATAGATATAATTAAGTTGAAAGTGGTAAACAAGTATGTATAAATATTTACAATATAACTAGTCTATTGGACAGCTATGAGACATAGATGTGGCTAAGTTGAAAGTGGTAAACAGGTATGTATAAATATTTACAAAATAACTAACCTATTTTGCAGTTATCAAACATTACATTCCAACATTAGACAGGCCAGTTATATATGTATCTAATCAAAATCACCTTAAGTATGAAAGAAAACGTTCGACCAAAAAATAGTTGAGCTTTCCTTCTTCATTTGAATTTTTCCATATGTTTGGAAACTTTTGGCCTCTTCCCCTCTCTAAGGAATTGTTATTTTGTTTGTACTGTAACTAAATCATCGGTAATAACCCTTGTTACGTTGTTGCTACATTACTCACACTATGCTAAATTTTGTCCATTCTCCGCTATATTAATTAACATACTTTTTTTTATCAATTCCTGGGGTAATGTTTGTTTTGTTTTTGAATCTCACGCAAAGCTACACGAGGACTATCTCTGCTAGCCGTCCCTAATTTAGCAGTGTAAAACTAGAGCTAGTCATCACCACCCACCGCCAACTCTTGAGCTACTCTTTTACCAACGAATAGTGGGATTGGCTGTAACATTATAACGCCCCCACGACTGAAATGGCGAGCATCTTTCATGTGACGGGGATTCGAACCCATGACCTTCGGAATACGAGTCGAGTGCTTTAACCTCCTGGCCATGCCGGGCTGGGGTAATGTTAACTTGTATATTTTCACTTCATCATATATGCATGATCGTGCTGCAACACAATTCCACTCAAAAGTCATACACAAACACTTACACGTAGTACATTTTTTACATACAAAACTGTTTTAAAATAGAGGTATCTTTGAGTCTAGGATTCAATAAGCCAAGCTCTGTTCGGTCTGTAAGATTCTTATTTATGATGTTTAGAGAGGAGAGGTACTTAGGGCTAGGTTCGGTTCTTCATGTGTTATGTAACTCTGTAGTTTGCTCATCAGTTAATTATTATTACTATTTTTATTATGATACTGAAGCTAGTTATCCAGGAATCTGTCTGATAGAGTTGGCATGTTTCATAGTTGTGTAGAAATTCCGAGTTTGTTGATCGTAGGACTCTGTATGTTTTAGTTAAAATATAGTTTTATATTTGCTGTAGTTGGTTGATGTGTGTTTTCCATACATTTTTTTCCGTGTTACACAGGCTTATTCTGCGACAGATCTTACGTGTGTCCTGTAAAAGTTGAATATGTTTTTTTCTTTATCTCATTGTTTGTTGCCAGTCAAGCTCCGAAGGTAACTCGGTTTTTCCCCAAAATATTCCGGTTTTTATGCTATTAGTGTGTGGTATTCAATTTAATTTTGAATCAAATATGTAATTTTACTATCTGTAAGAGATTCCCGTCTGAATATAGCTGTGCTATTAATTTTGCTTGTTTTATATGATTTTGTAAATAATATGACTTGTGTTCTGTGTGCACTAATTTTGCAGTACTTACTGCAGTGCAATTCTATGTCATTTAGTAGCGCTTGTACATTGTATGTCGTTGTTGTTGGGTTTGGGACACTGTTCCAAATTGCAAAATCATCTGTAAACTGTCAGCAAAAAGTGTGGTTTGGGACTTTGAGAGGCATGTCAATGACATACATGATAAACAGAGTAGAGCGTGCGAGTTAAATGTTTTTTTTTAAATTTCGAGCAGTTACACGAGAGCTATCTGCGCTAGCTGTCCCTAATTTAGCAGTGCAAGACTAGAGGGAAGGCAACTAGTCATCACCACCCACCGCTAACTCTTGGGCTACTCTTTTACCAAAGAATAGTGGGATTGACCGCAATGTTATAACGCCCCCACGGAAGAAAGGGCGAGCATGTTTGGTGTGACGGGGATTCGAATCCGCGACTCTCAGATTACGAGTCGAACACCTTAACCCACCTGGTCATGCCGGGTCACACAACTTAAAAGAATGAAATCAAAGTTGGCGAACACGCTGGTATTTACAATTATAGCATTGATAATAATTTTACAACAGATAACACTGGTCAACAAAGTTTTTGTTGCATTTATATCAAACACTTGGTATTACATAATTTTTTGCCCTGATTTCAGATCTGAAGTTAGTTTTTTCCTCAGTGCTCTACTTTTTTTGCAATCAAGGTATTTGAAAATCTCAAAATTTCGTCATCATCACATTGACGTCGTAGTCTATCATGAAAAATATGTGATAAAATATGTTATAAAACTCTTTAATATAGCTGGGTAATAAAAAAAGAAAATACAAGATAGTATAAATGTATTCAAGTTATTTATATAAATTCAATTTTATATCAAGTTATAATTCAATTTATTTATATAAAACTGATTAGTAGATAAGACATTTGCTACTATGAGGAGGCAAAGCTCAATTGCAGTCTACTCAGGCATGAATTTCCGCCTGTAGCTCTTGCGTTTGTGGACTGTCTCAGGGCATTATCGTTTAATGCTCCAGCAGTAATCTGCCATCATATGTTTGTCCCATCTCCCTTGGTAACGCTCTTCCATGGTCTTGAGGTCCTGATGGAACCGCTTGCCTTGCTCGTCACTTACAGCTCCTGGGTTCTCAGGGAATCTATCAAGATGACTGTACAGGTAATGGAGTTTAACACTCATGTTACATCCAAGATCGCGAAAAGCTGACAACATATTCGCTACAAGGGTTTCATAGTTGTCAGCTTTTTTATTACCGAGAAAGTTTGCCATCACCGCCACAAATGAAAGCCATGCAGTCCTTTCCTTGTCGTTCATCTTTCTGGCAAATTCTTGATCACGCACAAGTGCACGAATCTGTGGTCCATCAAAACACCTGCCTTGATCTTCTCGAAGGACAAACCAGGGAGCACAGAAAATATGTGTTGGAAGCATTCACCGTCAGTATTCAACGCCTTCATAAACTGTTTCATCAAGCCCAGCTTGATATGGAGAGGAGGAAATATGATCTTTTCTCGACTGACAATTGGATCGTTGACAATATTTGGCATACCTGCCTTCAGAGTCTCACGTATGGGCCACTCCTTCTGGTTCCAGTGCTTTTCTCGAGCTCGGCTGTCCCACATGCAAAGATAGCAGGGTACTTTGTAAATCCTCTTTGTTGACCTAGGAGGAAATTAACCATTTTGAGGTCCACACAAGTTGTGCAGTTGTGCTCGTGGTATTTTAGTAGGTCAATCACAGTCTTAATGTCATTATATTCCTCTCGTAAATACACAGAGTGTCCAATTGGAACAGCTGCATAGACATTGTCATTATGAAGTAGAACGCACTTCAAACTTTGCTTAGAACAATCTAGAAATAATCGCCAGTCATTTGGATGGTATTCTGGCATCCCTAATTCCTGGAGAAGACCTGAGATATTATGACAATAAACAAACATATTCTCCTCTGTAAAAAATGGCACAAAAGCTGCTCCCGATTTCGGAAGTATGACATTTTAGTTGTATGGCTCAGCTGATTCTTTTCTTGCATCCCGGAAGCTAACACTTCAGCTGCATTTTTGGAGAGACCCAAATCACGCACAAGGTCATTCAACTCTGGCTGGCTAAACTGTTGAGTTAATGACTGTGGGGTCTCATAAGAAGGATCGCCAGATTCTGAAAGTATTTCTTGAGTTTCATCAGCAGTTTCTTGCTCTTGGTCACTACCCACATCTTCAGATGGAAGAAATCCTTTAAAAACTGGGATTGGGAGCTCATCAGAGTGCAGAGTAGGTCGGATTGCTGAGGGGATACTAGGATATGAGATTTTGTGTCTGTTTTTCTTGCCAATGCCCTTTGTATTGACCAGACAAAAATAGCAGTCAGTTGTGTGGTCCATCGGTTCTCGCCAGGTCATGGGAATTCCGAAAGGTAAACCCTTACGTTTCCCTTTGTCCAGTCACGCAGCATTTCCTCGCAGTTATGACACACAATATGTGGGGCCCATTTCTTGTCTTGGTTACCAAGAGCAAGTCTAAAGTACGCTTTATAAGCACGCTTCACAAACGATGTTATATTACGCCTTTGATGAATAAGCATGAAGCATCCACAAATATAACAGAAAGCGTCCGGCTTGTTCTCACATTGACGTCTCCTTGTAGCCATGATCAGATCTGAAACAAAATTAAAACAATTTCAATATCTCTGTTGATAACATAAACGTGTAAGTAATTAACACGTTTCCTGCGATGGGACCTACCGGTGTCCCACTATTGTCTTACCTTTAACTAAGTTGCAGGCTAGAGACAAGTGTAACGACAACCTCACGTTATCATAGCTCATGCAGCACTGAAGCTGTCAGATGTACAAGAGCATCGCAGCAGTTACCGGTTTGCCAATATAGGCATCGCAGGAAACGTGTTAATTTGACCACAAACGACTAGAATGAAAAACTTAAAATTGCATTAAAACTAGAGCATGTAGAGCTGAACCGTTTTCATATTTGAGTTTAGCAGGTCACAAAGGGTAAGAATGAGTAAAAAAATCTTATGCAACTGAGATTTCGAAAAAATTTGTTGACCTGTGTATAATTATTCATTAGTTAGTAATCAGGGGTTAGATTCCTCTCTGTGGACTCAGCAGATAGCCCGATGTGGCTTTGCTATAAGAAAATACAAACACACACACACACTCATTAGTTAGCCAGGCTGCGTTTTTTTCTTCAATTTGTGGTATGATGGTGGGTGGAACGAAATACGAGGTCTAGCTAATTAATGGTTGAATATTTGCTGTAAAAATTCTTATCATTACTATAAGTATAGCTAACAGTTTGGCCGCCAATTTTGATTTCTTTCTTTTAAACCCCATACACTCTGGATCGCTATATCATACAGGATCGAAATAAGCCTAAGTACAATTACCCCTAATTATGTGTTATAAGAATAGAAATCAGCCATCTCATGTTCGACTCATCGAATATATCATTTATATATATTGTCTTTCCCAATAGTGTCGTCACCTTTTTGTGGTGAAGGAGCTAGTGTGTACTAGTGACTACGAGTGAGATGACGTCGGTAGTTTTCACTGCTTGCAGCGCCACCATAGGAAGTAAGTTTGAACAGGAGAGACCAGACGAAGAACTTCTCAGAAGACATCAACAGTAGATCAGGCGGAGGGAATGTAAAATTTTAAATGGCTGTGATGGTGTATGAAGGGTGCAAGAGGGAAATATTTCTAATCATCTTGGTTGTCCATGCTAGTGTGGTCAACGTTTGTGTGCCACAATCTCCACCTTAAAAGAAGTCATGCAAGGTCTTCTTCTGGGTCATAAAGCTAATCCTCCTTGAAGACATCAATGCCAGGATTGAAAGAGACTCTAAGATTTGGAAGGGCATAATCAGAAAAGGTGGGCTAGGAAACTCGAACTGAAATGGAATTCTGCTCCTGACCAAGTGTTCAGGACGCATTTAGTGATTAACAACACAGTTTTTCAGCAGATAAACAAATTCAAATTGACGTAGAAACATACCCAGACCGGACATTGTCATATCTTGGATTTTGTCAGTTTCGGAGCAAAAGGGGAATTGACGAATGCTGAACCAATCACCATCTTGTGTGAGCTGCGATGAAAGTATTCTTACTACAGAGATCCTCGAAACATGGCCCAACGTTGCATCCTTAAAGGACCATACCAAAGCAAAGCAATTTCAAGAGTCACTCAACGCCTTACTCTTTAAATCTCCCAGAAGTTACTCCATCAATAATATCTGGGAAAACGTCAAAAAATCAGTTTATAATGCTGTAACCACAACGAATTTCTTGTCCAAACGACAACATCAAGATTGACTCGATAAAAACGACACTAGAATTGCCAATATACTCGACCTGAAACAAAAAGCTTTTGCATCTTGACAAAGCGACCTAACAACATGAAAAAGCACCATCTGTGCCAATTCCAACAAACCAGGATGATATCCAACGCAAAATCTGCGACGTCAAGAATAAATGGTGGAAAGACAAATCCAGGGAATTCCAGACAAGTCCTGACCAATACAACATTTACAGCTTTAAGCTATGACCCTCACTATCATGGCCCAGTTCCGATTCACTCAACCAATGGCGAGATATTCCTCATTGATGCTGATTCAATCAAAGAACGCTAAAAGGACCACTTTAAGCAACACTTGAATAGGAACAGCACAATTGAAGAGTGTATCTATAATGAGATTCCATAGCAAGCAGCAAAGGAACACATGAACAAATCTCCATCCCAAATTTAAATATAATCCGTCATGAAAAAGATGAAGTAAAACAAGGCCTGTGGGCCAGAGTGAATCCCTACTGAGATATTTCAACATGGCAGTACATTCCTGATTCAGAGACTCAGTCGGCTCACCCTTTAGGTCTGAGTTATGGAGAAAATAACATTTAACATGCACGATGAATATATCATGACTATATGTCGAAAAGGTGATATGCCTGTGTAGAAATTATCGAGGCATTTCACTTTTATCAATTACAGGAAATATCCTGGTCCATAACTTGGCAGAGAGAACATTTCTGATAGTTGAGGGAACCGTCCTTGAATTACAGTGTGGATTCAGACATTTTGGAAGCGCTAACAATATGATTTTCGTAGAGAGCAACATCAATATTTCTACATAATCTTTATAGATCTAACCAAAGCATTTGTCTCCCTCACCCATGAAGTATTATAAAAAAAATTATTAACAAACTTTGCTGCCATGGAAAATTCATCCAAATTTTGAGACTCATTCATGATTACATATAATCATTTTTCAACTGAAACCTTCAAAATCAAACCTCAAACCTCCTGAAGTTTTTATCAGTGGAGAACGTCTGGAATTTGTCAATCGCTTCCAGTATTTTAGCTATTGTCTATCTTTGGGCGCCAATTTTGACAAAGGAGTTGAAAACAGAATAATCTGTGCTGAAAGTGCTTTATACAGACAGAGACAACGCGTTTTTGACAAGAAAGATCTGAGAAAGAAAACCAACTTGATGGTTTACAATAGGGCAGTCATCACTGTTCTTTTAATATGACATCAAAACATGGAGAGTATAGAGAAGACACATCAAAACCCTTGAGGAATTCCACCAGAGATGCTTCCATCGAATTTTTGAAGTCAAATGGGAAGAAAGAAGAACCAACACCAGTGTCCTCAAAGAGGCCGATTACACAGATATTGAAGTCGGCTGATAAAAGATAAACTTCGTTGAGCTGGCCACTGTCACTGTAGGCAGAAACCTCGTCTTTTTCATAATGTCCTTTTCTTGGAACGTCGTCACGACACTCGTTCTCGAGATGAATAAGTAAAAAGATGAAAGGATAACCTGAAATCTAACCGCAAAAAATAGCCATCAAACTTAACACATGGAAGGAGGATGAATCTGGCCATTCCTTTCGGCGTCGTCTAATCTATAATGTGACTAAAACATTCGAAACTGATCGATGGGAAAACGAGAAGCAGAAGAAGAAGAAAGGAAAATAAGTTAAACCTTCTTTGTGACAACATCTTCCTGTGAGCACTAGATGTTCCAAACAATATAAATTTCGAATTGGACTATTCAGTCACATGAGAATACATTCACCCTTGGAGACGATGTATACTGTGTATTAAAAATGGTTTATTTATAAGATATGCTACAGGGTGATTCGGTACTGGATTACATAGGACTTTTTGTAATATGTAAGGCTTTAGTTAGTTTAGTTAGTTATCACCATTAGATTCCATCTAGGAACATAGGGCCGCAATCGCTTGCGGATTCTTTAACAAGTATTTAAGTGAGTAGGTTGTCAGCCCACTGCACCGAGCCGTCCCTAATTTAGCAGTGGGGGAGGCAGCTAATCATCACCACCCACCGACAACTCTTGGGCTACTCTTTTACTAACGAATAGTGTGATTGACCGTCACATATAACGCCCCCACGACTGGGAGGGCGAGCATATTTGGCGCGACGCGGGCACGAACCCGCGACCTTCGGATTACGAGTCACACGCCTTACGCGCTTGGCCATGCCAGGTTCAAGGCTTTAGCATAATGAATGAAACAAAGTATACATCAGTGCAAATTATGAACGTTGAACATAAATGGACACTGATAGGGTTGTTGTAATAATAACAACACCCTTATTTGTATAATGTCCAACATTTAACAGTGCAATAAAACATCAATGCCTCGGGGAGGAAGATGTGGAATAACGTTGCATGCTCAACATCTCCTTCAAGGGATGTTTTACGAACTGATTGATGTGAGATTCTCGATGTTTCTCACCTGGAGATCTGCAAACGTGCAGACTTCTTTGACCTTGTACGAAGAAATGAGTCTCGTCACTGAATAGCACCTTCCTCCATTGTTCTTGCGTCCAGTTCTTATATTTCAGACCCCATTGATACCGTTTTTTCTTCATTGAGTTGGTAAGAAGTTGTTTTTTGACTGGTGTCCTTGCCCTTCTAACGCAATTTCGAATGACGTAATATTCCTCAAATTTTGTCATATATCCAACAAATAGATCGACCGTACTGCAAAACACAGCTAATGACGCCGTCTGTGTGAGAAAGTGACTATTAAAGGAAATCAGCGGGTCCAGCGAACCTACACCGGCCGCAATGCTGAAAATATTGTAAAATGACCATTTGTTTCAATTAATTTTCACAAGGGTGTATTTGGACCACGTTTACAGGTTGTAAAGATCGATTAGTATACCAAATTCGAAAATAAAAATCCTTGAAAGTTTACTGTGTCTTTCTATCAAATAAAGTTTCCGTTCTTTTGGAATAATCTCCTCGGTGGGCTGAGCAGATAGCCTTTGTGGCTTTGCTAAAAGAAAAACACACACTTTCGGAATAAAAGGAAGAAATACAATCGAATTTGGAGATTTTATATCACGAATGTTTTTAAATGGACTGCCATGAAATCTGGTATCTGAAATAAAGGTTCAGTAAAGTACATTCACTGAAAATATGTGGTAGTTTGGGTCACAGCTGTTCGAGCTACAGAAAATGGAAATCGCTTAACGATCGCTCCTGTTAATAACACACACTGCATTCTACAGGTTGTTTTGGCCTCACTACACACCGGCGTGTGTCTTGATATTAAAAATAAACTATCCATCCTGCATTTATTGCCTTACTTAAGCAATATGGATATCAAAATTGGACAAAAACTGAACAATCAAAAAGTAAGGCAAAATGAATCAAATATTTCTTAAACAAAATGTTTGTGACAGAAAATTAGGACTTATGGCGGATATATCTTTGAAAAATTATGCTTCAATATTATGTCAAAGAATTTGTTTGCTTGTTTGAAATTAAGCACAAAACCAACGATTTGCCTTTGAAAGAGAAAGAACAGATTATTTCTAATATTATTTTTAATAGAAATTTCAACTGATGACACTCTAAAAACAAAATTTCAGCAGGAGGAAATTACACAATTGTGGATTCAAATGACTATGGAATACCGTGAAATAAGTAACAGAACTTTGAAAATTTTGATTCGTTTTCCAACAATATATCTTTGTAAGCAAAAATTTTCACTGTATACAGTATGCTTTGGAATTAAGCACAAAACAATACAATTGACTATCTGTGCTGTGCTCGCCATGGGTGTGGAAACCCGATTTGTTGCGGTATAAGTCCGCAGACATACCGCTGTGTTATTGGGAAGTTTTGTAAAAGAAAGAGTCTAAGATATCTCTGCTTGTAATTTTTAATTAAAGAAGTTAAACTATGTAAATAACTCCTAACTTTACATGTAATGTTTGTGCGAAACACATAGAGGAGTCTCTCCCGTCAGACCTATCGTTTTTAATGTGGGGTCTCTCATACACCCATTATCTAAATTGTTGAGAAAATCTTACCTGATCACATTCAAAATAACGTACATTTTTCACAGAAAATTAAAAGCACTGATCTCAGCAAAGGAAGAATGCTAAGTCTGATGTTTTATCTACAAACGTTCCAGTTGACGAAATCATGGAGCTTCCTATGAGAAAATTAATCGAATTGAAGATATTCTTGCCCGTTCCTCTAGACACTTGGATGTAGCTTATCAGACTTTGTGGAAAGAAAACAATGACTTAGTCTGTTTTGGTCATTACCTTAAACAGAAGCGGAATGATCATTGGAAATCCGCCTTCTCAATGCTGTGAAACAGTCTCCTGGCCTGTTGTGTTCTTAAGAGAATTCAATGTTCCAGGGTCAGATAGACAATGTTGTCCAATTTTCATGACATAAGACAACGTGAAACAAAAGACGGCACTCGAACATGTCGAATGAAACTAGTTTCTCATTTACTGTGATTTTTCACTAAACAAAGCACATCGGATTTAATGACGTCAGAGTGCTGTATAGTGAGTGTTGAAACGAAACGTGGAAAAAGAATGGATAACAATGTTTCAAAATCACAATAAGGCGGAAACAGAAATTTATAAGTTTGTAAAGTAAAAAGTTTCAGTGTACAACCACAGTTACATAAAGTTCACACACACATAGCAATGTATTCGAAGATTTTATACTTTAAAGCCAAAACACTTATTTATAAACGAAAAAATTCGATGTTTCAAAATACAAAGTGTATACATAAACATATGTAAACAAGTAAAAAAATACTGAAACTTCCTGAAAGAATAGTGAATCAAGGACTGATAGCATGAAAAGTAAATTATCAATAATTATTCTCCAAATATCTCTATTCAAAAGTTAACGATTATTACATAACTAAGAATATATTGCTGAGGTATTAACCGAACATTCATCTTTAAAGACATTAATTAATAAAATATCTTAACTAACTAAAATATATTTTGCGGAAACGTTTAGGAAAACGCTGTTGGAATAGAAACTAGAATGAACTAAGAAGCTATTGTTGAGCTACTAACCAAAATATACTTTCTGGGAAAAGCTATTAACCAAAAAGTGTTTTTAAGAAAACGATGTTGAATTACAGACCAGCAGTTGAAAGACACCTGGTATACTGTTTATTTAATTTGTTAGTTTTACAACATACTTTTTGCACACATCACAAAAAATATCTCATCATAATGTTATTTGAATTGTAAGATGTGTTAACGATTTTAGCGAGTAATTGTTTGTTTTGAATTTCGCGCAAAGCTACACGAGGGCTATCTGCGCCAGTCGTCCCTAATTTAGTAATATAAGACAGAGGGAAGGCAGCTAGTCATCACCACCCACCGCCAACTCTTGGACTACTCTTTTACTAACGGATTGACCGTAACATTATAATGCCCCCACGGCTGACAGGGCGAGCATGTTTGGTACGACGGTGATTCGAACCTGCGACCCTCAGATTACGAGTAGAACGCCTTAACCCACCTGGCCATAGGGTATTCTAGTGAAGTGCATTTCTAGTAAAAGGTTCTCTGTGAATTTTTTTCTTCGATGGCTAATTTGCGACACTAACTTAAACTCTAAATGTAGCATTGTTGTATATGAAATGTACAGTTTGTATGGTATATGTCGTGAAAAAAAAAGAGTTTATTGAATCTGAGCTTATAAGTGTTACTTGCCGACTGTATTTTCCTTCTTATGTAAGCATGATCATCAACAGTCCCTTTTGACATTTTACTCATTATTTTTAATATGAGAGCAGTGAGGCTTATTTCTATCTTTTCCTTTTGCCTTATTAGGTTTTTCTCATGAAATATATTTTATGTGGTTTGAGTGAAACTAATAAATGGGTGGCAAATGTAATGAATAATAATGGAAGTACAGTCATGTGAAAAAGTTAGGACACCCTATGAAAGTCTGTGTATTTTTGTAACATTTTTGGATATATAGATATTTAATCTCAATTTCAACAATACTGAGAGATTATAGGAATATAACTAAACAATTAAACTAAAGAAAATACTTTTCAAGATCTTCTGTAAATGTAATTCTACAAAAATGCATATTATAACTGAGGAAGAGGTTAGGACACTCCCACATTTATTCCCACTTAAAATGGCTCAACTCACACACAGGTGTATCATACCAGATGCACATGATTAGAAGATCGTTACTCAGCATTGTGAATGAGGCTTGCCCTATTTAAACCTCAGACATTTAGTTTGATGTGCTCCCGACTGATGAAGCGAGAGTGAGCACCATGGTGAGAGCAAAAGAGCTGTCTGAGACCTTCAGAAAGAAAATTGTAGTAGCTTATGAGTCTGATAAGGGATTTAAAAAGATCTCAAAAGATTTTGAAATCAGCCATTCCACTGTTCGGAAAATAGTCAACAAGTGGAGGGCTTTCAAAACAACTGCCAGCATGCCCAGGTCTGGTTGTCCAAGCAAGTTTACCCCGAGAACAGATCGCAAGATGCTAAAAGAGGTCTCCAAACACCCTAACATGTCATCACGGGACCTACAGCATGCTCTAGATACTGTTGATGTGAAAGTGCATGCCTCTACAATCAGAAAGAGACTGCACAAGTTTAACTTGCATGGGAAGTGTGCAAGGAGGAAACCTTTGCTCTCTAAGAGAAACATCAAGGCCAGACTGAAGTTTGTCAGAGAGAATGTAGACAAAGACCAGGACCTCTGGAATAATGTTTTGTGGACAGATGAGTCCAAAATTGAATTATTTGGACACCAGAACAGAGGACATGTTTGGCGTAAACCAAATACAGCATTCCAGGAAAAAAAACCTCATACCAACTGTGAAGCATGGAGGTGGAAGTGTCATGGTTTGGGGCTGATTTGCTGCAGCAGGACCTGGACAGCTCACAATCATAGAATCCACCATGAATTCTACTGTGTATCAGAGGGTGCTTGAGGATCATGTGAGACCATCTGTCAGAAAATTAAAGCTGAAACGGAACTGAAGACTGCAACACGACAATGACCCAAAACATACCAGTAAATCCACCAAAGACTGATTGAAAACTTAGAAATGGAGAATGGCCAAGTCAAAGCCCAGATCTTAATCCCATTGAGATGCTGTGGGGTGACTTGAAACGGGTTGTATATGCAAGAAACCCCTCAAACATCTCACAGCTGAAAGAATTCTGCATTGAGGAGTGAGACAAACTTTCTTCAGACCAATGTCAGAGACTGAAAGATGGCTACAAGAAGCGTCTCACTGCATTTATTTCAGCCAAAGTGGGTAACACTAGCTATTAGGGGGTAGGGTGTCCTAACTTTTTCCTTAGTGTATAATTTGCCAAGAGGTCTAGAAAAGATAAGCTAATAAATGGTAGAGAATGGTGAATGGGGAAACTGAAAGAATGTGCTATCTTGCGATGCAAATTGAAAGATAATAAAACAAACTTACTGTAGAAAACATTTTAAATATCTTCTCAAAAGATTCATTGAAATGACATAAAACTTGCTATTCCTGGTTCACAAATAAGGGCAAAATTGCGGGACTCAAAGCATCAGAAATAAAATCAGAATCAGAGTTATTTTGTAGTTTCAACAGCAAGGACCAAGAGAAGCTGGGAAGCTCACCAAAATTATTGAATTTTGACCTTTATTTGTTTTTCAAAATATTACGTCCATCATGTTTCATCATTCAGTGTCAACAAGGAGGTCAAATACTGATATATTAACTACCAGAAATACACGTCATTAGTAGATTGTAGTGTTTTGATCGCTGCAGAGGGCAAGTATCTAGCAAGTATATTACTCTCTTGTTGAAGAAAACATGAAAATTAGAGATAAATATTGAAGAATGTAATGTTACTATGGCATGGCTACTGATTGAACAGTTTCCAGAAAAGAGTCACATTTTGGATTTTACTGATGTTTATGTAAGATAACGTTAGAAACAAACTATCCTATTCTTTCCTCATTTACAAGTCACAGATCCTCATTCAAAGAGAAATAACTATGGGTTTGATGTTTTGCACAGGGACATAGTGTGTGAGAAATATAAGTGGCTGTTTCAAAACAGTATTCTCACAATCCCAATATATAAAACAATATTTTCGTTTTCTTTGCGAATAGCTAGGTGGTTTAGACCCTTGTCTCGCAATCTGTAGGTCGCAGGTTTGAATCTCTCTTATACCAAAACATAATTCAAAAACAAACAAACCTTGTGAACGTCATTTTAAAACTTAGATTAGACGTTCCGTGATAGGTGTTTGGTATTATAATTTATCTCGGACTAGCTTACGATTTATTGGATTACGTTTTCAAATATCCTGAACTGAGTTAAAATTCAATTTTTTTATTTATAAGTTAATTAAATGTCAGTATGTATAAACTTTATGATATTTGCCAACAAGATTGATATACACGCATTTCTTTCTTATTACAACTATATTTTAATATACAAATATTAATACAATTTATGATAACGGTTATTAAAAATAATGATTTACTTACAAAAGTTTTACAAACTTACAAGTCGAGATTTTGCTGCTGAAGTTATTTAATGTTTTCGCGCAGAAATACTAACGTCCGAAGTTAATCCGTTGGAGTTAAACGGTTTATAACGTTTAAAATCTATCAACGTTCCTGGTCAAATATCCGTAGTTTTCCGGCTGATAAGCAAATATCACAGTTATAGCTTCCAAGGTTTATAGTATACTAATTGCAGCAAACGAATACTATAAGACTGTCTTTTGGCGTGTTATGTTTGTTAATAAAGCTTGAGAGGAAAGTTTCTAGAAACTTCAAGCAAGGCAGCAGTACTGGTATTCACATATGTACATACATTGTTGATTCTTACACTCGAGAAGTTCTTAGAAACTTAAGGAATAGGTGGGAATTTCGCAATACACATTTAACAGTACAAGTTACACGCATTTCTAAATATATATTTAAGATACATCAGTATTAAAATAAATATATAACAGTAAATCCGTTACATAAGAACCTTACAAAGGAGTCTGTATAGCATATCAAAAGGCACTTAACTGTATACCAGAGAGCGTGCAAATGCTTCTGACAAGAAAATTGTAGTAACAGGAAGCATTCACGAGAAAACAAAGGTAGCCTGCAATGTACCATAAGAGAATTTGAAGGATGCCATGAGGAGGTCGACACAAAAATTGTATTTCACTGTGTAAATGGAAACAATAATACTGTTGTGGTTTCTTGTGAAGACAGATGTATTCCGCTTACACATAGCACACTACAAAAATATGACCCGCTGAAAGTTGTGGATGAAAGGAAGTACCCAGATGAAACCAAAGTTTATACTTGTGAAAGAAGAATTGACTCTTGAGGTTTGGATGGTTCAAACTCTGAGTTTGTACAACCTTTTCATGCAGTGACAGGATGTGATACTAATTCAAAGGAAACAGCTTTGAAAGTTTTCTTTGGGCACAAAAAATTACTTCATGGCAGGATACAATTTCAAATGTAGAATATTTCCTATGCAGAATTTAAAATATTCCGGCAGAAAATACTGTGAACAAAACAAGAACTATACAGTTCAGAAAAAGATAAAATCAGAATTTTTACCTCTAACAAATGATGCTGCAATATTTCATAACAGTAGAGTTCATCTCCAAGCTTAAACGTCACTACAAACAACATCAACTCTTCCACCAGCCACCGCAATGATGTGGAAACTAATAGAGGGCCACATAACACCGATACTTTTGTCTTTGCCTTTTGTTCAAACATCTTGTATGCAATTCATTACATGTGGTTACATAGTCAGAAGTTAATATCTACGATGTAAGTGCAAAAAACACAGACTACCTTGCACTAGATCTTACAAATGTTCTGGAGACTGTGTAAATGACCACAGTAAATTAAAGTGATTATGAGAGTGTAGTCATGTGATGTTGAATTGCCTTACACAACTTTGTTAACATAACTAAGGTACAATAGCATGATGATAAGCTGTGTTTATCAACACAAAGACAACTTATACTAATGTTTTATGGTGAATATGTAATATACCATTACTTATTAGGAAACTATAAAATTTTTCTCATAAAATTTTAGTGTGAAAAAAGCCTTTTCCGAAAACTAAGGCTTTATTCCGTTATTTATTTATTTTTATTTTTGTAAAAATGTAATTTGTATAGAAAATTACAAAGGGAGGGTTTGAGACTTTATATTTTAATTTTAAGAGTATATATAGGTTGTAAAATGTGGGGAAAAGCTATATATATTATTTTAAAACGTTTGTTTTACAAATATAATGTTTTACTTCATTCACCAATAGCTACAGGTGCCACAATATGCCCAATTTAAAAAGGATTCCTTTCAAAAGTCGTATATTTTTTTCCAAAAGTTATTTTAAGCGATAACAATGTTATCACTTAATTTACCTACTGGTTGGCTTTAAATCAAACATAAATAACACAAAAAGATAATAAACCATTAATTTCATCATTCAATTATGTATCACTAAGACAAATTATAGAACAAAATTTACATGTAGCATTCACAAAGATGCCAAGAACATATAATTTCCCTATAGCATTAAAGTAAATTACTTAACACAGACAGAGAAATGATTTAATTAAAACAACTGATTATCAAATTTTAAAAACAAAACTTCAGTAGAAACATTTGGAAATTATTATATAATTATACAGATGTTATTTTCGTTTTGTTGTTTTAATTTATTTGTTTTGAATTTCGCGCAAAGCTACACGAGAGTTATCTGCGCTAGCCGTCCCTAATTTAGTAGTGTAAGACTAAGAGGGAAGGCAGCTAGTCATCACCACTCACCACCAAATCTTGGACTACTCTTTCCCAACGAATAGTGGGATTGACCGTAACGTTATAACGCCCCGACGGCTGAAAGGGAGAGCATGTTTGGTGTGACGAGGATTCGAACCCGCGACCCTCGGTTTACGAGTCGAGCGCCTTAACCACTTGGCCATGCAGGGCCCGTTGTTTCTGAATTAAGTACAAAGCTACACAAAGGACTATCTGTGCTCTGCCCAACACGAGTATCGAAAGCCGATTTTTAGCTTTGTAAGTCCGTAGGCATGTCGCTGTGCAACTGGGGGGCAATTATACAAATATTAATAATATATATATAATATTTATATATAGTAATTATTTAAAGGTAATAATAAAAATATTCCTTTAATAAATGTTATGAAAATAAGTGTAACTATTTTAAAAATAAAATTAATCAAAAACTATGAATAAGAAAAAATAAATGGTACAAAAATGAGTTTTCAAAACGTAATAAATTTTTACTAACAGGCTGACTGATAAAGAAAACAAATAAATTATATTACCTGATTGTTCAAAATGCAGAGTAGTACAGGTTATATTCTCAGCTTGTCAGGCCTACGCTTGTTTAAAACGATTTTTGATATCTATACAGGTAAGGTAACGAGTGAATCAACAGCTTACAACATTGCAGAGTAATATGCTTTTGTTGTGTTTGTTTGTTTTGAATTTCGCACAAAGCTACTCGAGAGCTATCTGTGCTAGCCGTACCTAATTTAATAGTGTAAGACTAGAGGGAAGGCAGCTAGTCATCATCACCCACCACCAACTCTGGGGCTACTCTTTTACCAACGAATAGTGGGATTGACCGTAACATTGTAACGCCCCCACGGCTGAAAGGGCGAGCATGTTTGGCGCGACGGGGATGCGAACCCGCGACCTTCGGATTACGAGTCGCACGCCTTAACGCGCTTGGCTATGCCGGGCCAAAAGTAAGATGCAAGCTGAACACGTGTATTCTGTTTCGAAAGCTATAAAAAAAAAAAAGAAGCAGATTTTATACAAGGTTTCTTCAATGCTTTGTGTAAGTGTTCTACATTTGAAAATGCTCAAATGTAAATATTTGCTGTTATCAATAAAAAGTTTTAGAGATACGATTTTAGTTTTGTTTCTTAAAATAAAGATTTGATTAATTTGTTTATAAGAAAGGACGTATTTAGTAAGGGTGCATAAAGTGTTTTGAAACAAGGTTATAACAAATGTTTTGTTACTATCTCTTTCTGATCAAAACTTAGTCATCAACAGTTTTCGTTTCGACACGAGTTGACAAAGCTACTATTCTTAACGAATACAATATTGCCATCCACAGGGACACGCATGGCCAAGCGTGTTAAGGCGTGCGACTCCTAATCTGAGGGTTGCTGGTTCGCATTCCCATCGCGCCAAACATGCTCGCCCTTTCAGCCGTGGGGGGACGTTATAATGTGACGGTCAATCCCACTATTCGTTGGTAAAAGAGTAGCCCAAGAGTTGGCGGTGGGTGGTGATGACTAGCTGCCTTCCCTCTAGTCTTACACTGTTAAATTAGGGACGACTAGCACAGATAGCCGTCGAGTGGCTTTGTGCGAAATTCAAAAAACAAACAAACAAACAAAGCCATCCACAGTCGAAAAAAACACATTGTATTACTTTCCTATTGTAAGTTTACATTCGATAGCTTACGATGAATCTTTTGACGTTGAGATTATGGGGAGATGGTCCACATACATGAAAAAATATATATTCTCATTTTTCACCTCACCAGTGTAAATACAAAATAGTGACCGTGTAGAGAATGAAGTAGAAAAAAAAACTAGCAGAGGCAGAGTTATCTTATTCCTTTTTTATGTGGGTCACATCTAATTTGAGAACTTTTCTTTTTCATATAGGTACTAGGGGTAGCTTCATATTTTTTCATATAGGTACTAGGGGTAGCTTCATATTTTTTCATATAGGTACTAGGGGTAGCTTCATATTTTTTCATATAGGTACTAGGGGTAGCTTCATATTTTTTCATATAGGTACTAGGGGTAGCTTCATATTTTTTCATATAGGTACTAGGGGTAGCTTCATATTTTTTCATATAGGTACTAGGGGTAGCTTCATATTTTTTCATATAGGTACTAGGGGTAGCTTATGCTTCGAAGCGAAGAGTATTTATACTTATCATTTGAATGTATTTCACTAAAATGCACAAAAAGTAACACTTTATAAAATGACAAATGCAGTTTTATGTAATAAAATTATTATACTTAAAATATATGTGAATTAATCACGTACAACAAAAATATATTATATTAATGTATACAACATTCTTTGCATAAACATTCTGTCTGTCAGGTTATTTAACTTTCTTTTACCGACGTTTTTATAAACTTAAAAGAGTCATTGAAGTTGTCCCTAAATGGAAAGTTGAAACGTGTTTATATCTGTACCGTTTGGCCCTCTCATACCGGGTATTAGAGAGAAAAGGCACATGAAATTTTGAAACATTTAAATTTGTTATTTTTCACACAAGTTTTTTCTAAAAATTAAAAACTAAGAGTAAGCGAAATACTGAGTTTTAAAGTTTTCTGTTAAGAAAAGTTTTATTTTAACATTTCTTTTAGGCAAAATGAAACGTCCCGCGCTTGTGCAGCAGTAAGTCTACTGATTTACAACGCTAAATGTAGAGGTTCGATTCCCCTCGGTAGACTCAGCAGATAGCCTGATGTGGCTTTAATGTACGAAAACCCAGAAAACGAAATGGAAACTTTAGCCCGAATTATCAATTTTTAACCGCCTGTTGGAATTTGTTTTGACATAACGAAAATATGCAAATTTCTCACCGGTATATAAAGTAAAAGACAAGTGTGGAAGTATTTTATTTGTGAAATAGTTTTAAAACAGTATATATTAAAATTATTGAACAATAAACGTAAAAAGCAACTGTTGTTAAGTGTTTTTTTATTTTTTGTTAAAATATTCTTTCTAAGGGTGTCTAAATAGTGTATATTTCATCTGAAACCTGGAATTATTTCCTATTGCGCAATGATTTAGGTGTAATATTCCTTTATTTTTAAGCGCAGAAGAGGAGAAATTTACGGAGTTGTGATACCGGTAATAACGTTAAGTTTTACGTGTTGTTGTTGTTATTGTGTTCTTTACAAGCCACGAAACGGTAAGGAATAGAAGGAATATGTGTCCTTGTGTGTTTTATTATGTTACTGAAAAAATTTTGTCTTTAAAGTTAATGTTTTTTTGTAAAGTTTTTAGTATATATTTGCAATTTGACAATGTACGTCAAACATCTTAACTTTGTACTATTATAAACGTAACCTTGCCGTCGTCGTTACGTTTTACGATAAATGCTAGGTACAGCATTATATAGTCATCAAGAAATTTTAGATATAAATTAGAAGATAAATACTTTTTATGTATATTAGTTTTAAAACTTTAAATAATTTTTACGTGCCTTCACCGTATTCGTAAGAAATATATACAAGCAGCGTAAAGGTCAAAGAAGTCTAACATTAGGTACGATTTTTATCAGTCTACGAAAATACTTCAATTTACAAATAACATAATTGACAGAGAACGTTAAATATGTAAATAATTGTGTCTGTTATCAAAGTATTAAGCCCTTGAACCTTATGTAAAAAATATGATGGGTTCTCTGTCAACCATTTAAATTGAAGAATAGTATTCGGTCCACTGGTCGTCCTCAATCGCAGTCTGTGGGGAGGAGAGAGTTTGTTTTAGATGTTTTAGAATTTCGCACAAAGCTACTCGAGGGCTATCTGTGCTAGCCGTCCCTAATTTAGTAGTGTAAGACTAGAGGGAAGGCAGCTAGTCATCACCACCCGCTGCCAACTCTTGGGCTACTCTTTTACCAACGAATAGTGGGATTGACCGTCACATTATAATGCCCCCACGGCTGGGAGGGCGAGCATGGTTAGCGCGACTCGGGCGCGAACCCGGACCCTCAGATTACGAAGTGCACGTCTTAACGCGGTAGGCCATGCCGGGCCCATGGGAGGAGAGAGAAAAAAAAACTTTACCTCATATTTTGTTTACTGAATTAACTCTTCATATGGAAGTATTTAAAATTTCGTTTGAGAACTGTAATAAACGTAGAAGTTGATTTACTGTGAATCGAATGTCGCAGTTCTTTCACTTCATTACAATCCCTTTCAAAATCGTTCTTCTAAAAAATTATTCCTTGGGTGTAACAAATGTAACACTTGCTGTACTGTTAAAAGTTTCGATGTACTCTTAACATGGTTATTAAATTACCGATTGCTGTTACAATATTATCCATTCCTCAGTATTCCAATTAAACACTGAATCCTCTGGAAATTAATGTTTTTGAGGTAATTCAACTAATCAAGAAAGCACTCTTCAAAGGAAGAATGTTCAACACATTTTTATTTGTTTTTTCTATATGCTATCTTCTGAGAATAAATAAGTGTGGATTTAATTTGTGAAAATGGACTCGCACTTCGTAGTACCTGGTTAAACAAAACTTAAAAGGTTAATAAAGTGAACCAAATAAATAATTGCAGATTTGTTTAAAGATGGCCCCGAAGAATACCCTTCGAACTATTGATGTGAAACAAAATATATGCTCTCTCAAAATGAAGTGAAATTAAACAAACTTATAATTCGTTGAATAACAAGTTTGGTAAAGGAAAATGATAGATAAAAACCCATTTTAAACGTAGGGTAAAAGGAACATTAATTGTCATTGAAAGAAAGTGAAACAATTAAAACATTTATTTAACAAATTGTTTCCACCAATGTAGCCCAAGAGAATTGATAATTTGTTAAAACATTATAAAACATACTGAATAAGGAAAAGGAATTTTAGCTCAATTCTGTTTGGAAGTCGATTATTCAAATTAATTATGCATTCTACTACCGTTAGTGAACCTTGATCCTTCAGAGACCGTTTGAATTTGAAAATAACGTTACTAAGAACATTTTTACATTGTCCATTACAAAAAAAGATCGTCTGGCGAAACTAGTCGTTTTTGATGTTTTGTTAATTCTTTGATCACTTATGCATTATTATGTTAATACGTTATTACTGATTTTTGTATTAATTTGGAAAAGTACTTCTCATTCTCTAAATATTTCGTGCCTTAACGGATTTTTATGAAGTGTTCTTATTGTATATAATTTAATAAACTATTTCCACGTAAATCAAAAGGCACGCAACTTGTTTCAACTACTGAAGTCTCCAGAATAAACTTAAATTTACATCTTCTCAAGACAACTTCTTTGCTGACTTACAACGCTAGAAACCGGGTTTCGATACCCATGGCGGGTAGAGCACAGACAGCCCATTGTGTGGCTTTGTGCTTAATAACAAACATCTTTTTCTCGAGAAATGTCATGAAAATTGTTTCCAGTTCCCTTAACCTAAACTGAAACGCAAGAATTAAGATTTTTTTTAAAATTTCGAGGCCACTTAGGACCATTGGTTGCACCTTAGATGTTGATGCAGCATCAGTGATTTTGGGACAGATCTTACTTGTAGGTGTCCATCTCTTTATGTTGCTGTCCCCAGTTTAGCAGTGAGGGAGAAAAGGAAGGTCAGCTGGTCAACATCACCAACTGCCAAAATTGGACTACTTCTTATAAGCGAATAGTAGGATCAACCGTGACATAATATCCCCCCTACAAGGTTAAAAGGGTGAACCTTTTCTGCGACTGGGATTGAAACACGCGACTCGCAGATTGTGAGTAGAGCGTCCTAACCAACAAATCATACTTGGCCCTTAAGCAAATGATAAGTTACAACTAGATTTAAAATTTTTAATCCAAATGATACAGGGGATAAAAAGAAAGCCAATAACTATAACCGAAATTATAAATGTGTGAAGTACATATAAAGCAGACAGAAATATTTTATTGTATTGATTTTGAGACTATAGATGTAATAAGTCGTAAAAAAGTTAAACTGAAAAATAAAAATTAATTTGAAAACGAACTATAAGCGCTAGAGACCCATGTTAATCCACTTGGTCCTAACTTATCCTGATGTGTTAATTTATCTGACCACCACTTACCAGAAGAGCAACTTAATGTACTACGATTAGGGTTAAATTTTTATACCTCAGGAAAAGAAGTTAACGTTAAACACGTTATTACTGAAATTCGGATAAAGATAAGTGTTTTAAATACAATTAACCAAACAGCAATTACACTCAAGATTTACAGCATTTTAGAAACTAGTCTGGTTTAGATTATGATCAAACTAAATCAGAAAATGCTGCTCTAGAACAACAAATACTTTATTATAAATAAGCTGAGATTGGCTGCAAAACTAATTTTAAACCAAAGACAGTGTGATAACAATGTCACTGAACTATTTTCTGAAGTTTCGTAGGTTGCTTTCTTCTCAAACTTCACGCTGATTAGGTATTTTCAACAACATTCCAACCAACCCTTTAATGAAATGTTTAGTGAACAAACAATCATGATTGTAGGCTTAAATAAATATGCTATAAAGAATTATAAAATGTTATAATCAGATTAAAAAACGAAAAAGTACAAGATAAACTTTGACATGGAAAACTTATTCGGCGAAATCCCAATAGATGGAGCCCTAAACACAATACCGGAAAATTTGTATGCAATGTTTACACCACCTTTTGTCGAAAATGAACTTGTAATTTTGGTCAAGAACTTCTAGATTCACTTCCGTTGTCTTACTTTCTTTGTGACACCTTCATGATAACTTCGAAAAATAATCTTCAATGAGTTGAGTGAAAAACCGGAGCTCTCTGTGTGATGTGTTTTGATGTCATATTCACCTTACCTCCTGCTGATAACACCTACTTTAAACACAGTTCATTCGCACTTCAAGTGTACTTATGAACTAGAAAGTAGTTACGAGCTACATTTTCCTCATGTCATAATTACACGATATTCGGAGAGTACTTAGGCATACATAGCTATAGGAAAAGAGAAAATGTGGACATAATTCCAAGTAATACATGTATACCTCTGGCGTATAGAAAACTCATATTTGGCTTATGTTAAAAAATCTTCACTTACACACACACACACACACAAATATATGTATATACACGTCTCAACGGCTGTTTGGAAATCTCTTAAATATATCGCTTATTTTACCTAGAAATGGAAGTTACAATACACCCAATTTGTCAAGATTGCTTTCAGATGTCACATCTTATCCTGACGTGGGAAATGACAAATATAATTCTTATTTAACCAATAACTTAAATACAATAAAACGCTCGTATCTTCAGTACCCTTCAGAAGTCGAATCTTCTTCACAACTTGTCTGTGAACTAAGTACACTTCAGAAGTCGAATCTTCAAGGTTTGTTCAAAGTCGTAGCCAGGTAATTAGGGCACTCGACTCGTGATTTTAAGATCGTGGGTTCGAATCCTTGTCTCACTGAACATGCTCACCCTTTCAACCAAGGGGACGCTATAAAGTTCAGTCAATACCATTAATCGTTGGTAAAAGAATAGCCCAAGTGTTGACAATGATGACTAGCTGCCTTCCCTCTAACCTTACACTGCTAAACCAAATCAAATGAGAAATATATCAACTAGTTTACCAAGAGAGTGTTAAAATACACTCAACTCATGAAGATCCCCCTCAAAATTAGAACTAACGTTTACCTTCTGTATATCAAATGTGAATCATTAGTTCTGTATCGTCAAACTTCTCAAGGATATTTTATAATTCAAGTCCAGCGTGAGAAGTGGCGAAGACAGTGAAAAAAATGTTAGTTTAGTTTTGTTGAGGAAGATATTCATGTTTGTACTTCAGTTGTTGGTAAGGGTAACATCTGTAACAAACATAAAGGAATTATGCATTAATATGTAATGCTTTTTTACTGATTTCACATACGCTAGTTGATTTTTGTCTTCAGACCTTCCTCAACGGCTCCAATATGAATTTAGACGCAAGTTGGATACATATCTTTTTCCAGGGTTAATATGGATATGCTTCAGATGGATGCCTTTTCGTTCAACCTACAGTTGGATGTAGGCTTATTGTAATTCAGGCGTTTTACACTGTAAAGGTTTTCTGGAACTTTTCTGTTTCAGTTTTAAAAATGTAGCTATATATCTATCTATAAGTCCTTTGAAAGAATTGTACAATTCATAATGGTGATGATACACTGTGTAGATGGCCCGGTGATTAAGGCGCGTGACTCGCAAAATGAGGGTTGCGGGTTCGAATTCCCGTCACACCAAACATGCTCGCTCTTTCAGCTGTGAGGGCATCATAATGTGATGATCAATCCCACTATGCACTGGTAAAAGAGTAGCTCAAGAGTTGGCGGTTGTTGGTGATAACTAGCTACCTTCCCTCTAGTCTTACGCTGCTAAATTAGGGACGGTTAGTGCAGATAGCTCTCGTGTAGCTTTGCGCAAAATCGAAAACAATAATACTCCGGTCGTTCTCGGTGCTCCTCCAGAAATATCTCTCGAACTGCTGTTGACGAGGTGTCTGATAAATAAAAGGAAATATGGTCATTATGGTTTGTTCCTATACTATATAGGTGGGTAAAGTAACTTTCTATAATTCCTTCAAACCAAAAGATAATGGGGAGCGTGGAACAAAATTGAAACTATGATCTTGAGATATTTTACCTTTCTTGACATGATCTGTCCAATAGTGATATCTGGTTTAGTACCTTAGCGGATTAGATAATTCAAAACTAATTGTTTCATATTATGGGCGACCGCCGAATACCCCCTTTTTTCTGTTTCATTTAAAGACGATTTTATTTGCTACCAAAGTCATACATCACGAACTTAACAACTTCATGTGGTCGTGTTTCATGATCGTGCTCATAATAAGAAAATCACGTATTTCTATGAAGGGTCTTAGACCTCTCTAAAATGAAGAAACTATAAACGGTTTCATGTTTTGTAGGCTGCTTACTTAATTTGTCTATACCAGTGACTCTGTGTAAAACGTACTTTATCTCTCCTGTATTCTGAAAGAAGGTAATCATTCACAGTTCGGTTTTCTTCGTCTTGGGGTTTTTGCCTAATGTAGCAGCCAGATTTATAGCATCTGTTATAATTTACGGAGAATGTTCTCGAACTTTTGTTCAGTTGGTAAAGTAACATACATTACAATAAACAGGACATTAATGTATATTTTAGTGTCGTAAGTCCTTTGATACAGTCTGAGCAATAAATCCTTTCCCAAAGGAAACTCTTCATGCTTGTTTTTGCATCAAAATTTTTATTTTGGTAAGAAAAGAAAATATTCTGTGGACAGGAATGAATTTTTTAGATAATACGGTTAAGATTGTCTAACGTAACAACATGGATTTTAGACTTTAGATGACGCTCGCCTTTATTTATTTCTTCAATACTGCAGGAACATAAATGGACATCCGCTGCTTCGTGCAGATCCTTGGACAGACGGTTCAGTAGAGGCTGTCGTTTATCACTAATGTATTTGTTTTTAGGGTTCTTTGGGAGTGGACATAAAGCAACTATAATAGATTTACCACAACAAAGATTGTCGTCATTGTTAATGGCTATAACACACCTTTCTCAATCGATTTGTGATAATATTAATGTATTTCTACCATCACTACTTCCAACACGTAATTCTAAGGCCGTTGCCTTAATCTTCAAGAACCTTATAAAGGTAAATCCTTTTTCATTCTGGTCAACTTTTTAAAATTAGGTAAAACCAAATCAGCTGAAAATACATCGTTGTTCTGAAGACATATACTGAGTGGTGTATGAAGCTAATTAGAAACAATACAAATTCTAAACTTGTCGGGACTATCCAAGTTCGAGCGTTATCTAAAGCTCCAAATTTATATTGTTTCATTGGATAAATTGAACCGTATTATCTACAGAAGTCCTTCCTGTCTAAAGAATATCACAACTATTTTAATGTTATAACAAGTATGAAGGGTTTCCTTGGGGTATATGTTTTTGTACAGGTTGTGATGAAGGATCCGAAATGTTAAGTAAACACTACTGTATTTACTGTAACATCTGTACAAAAGGTCAGTCAGCAAATAGAAAATGCATTAAATACGTCGACTTTATATCACTGTATCCATGGACAAATATATATATTAGGAGTACCGTGTTAGGCGTCTATTTATAACTACTAATGATATTTCTAATTTAAATACTTATTCTGTATTTCTAAAACGTCATCTATCACTCCTAAAAACATTCTTATCACCCCAATGTAAAGATGTCATGAGAAATTAACTTTATCTCTTCTTGTAGAAGGGAGATCACCCCTCACGTCAGGACTGTCGTAAAGGACTGAGAGACCCAAGAAGTTAAGAAAAATGGTCTTGAATGTGAAACCAGATTATTGATATCTATAAAGTGTATCACCAGCCTTGTAAATATTCTAACCTCTTCACAGGATACTTAGATACATTTTAAAACTTAAACAGAAAAGTTTCGAAAGACCTTATTAAACTTGCTACGGTTGCTACCCTTATCAACGACGGATCTACTGAACATTAATATCTTCCTCAGCGAGATCAGAACATTTATTTGAATGCATTCTCACCTCTCATACTTGACTGGAATTGTGTAACATCCTTGAGAAGTTGTGTCTGTCTGTGTTGTGTCAAATAGAGGCAGTATATTTCATATATCATTTGGTTGGCTTAGTGTTTTATGGCGCAGAGCAACTACGCTATATATCAGAAGGAACTGTGAAATTAGGTCCGTCTCTGTTATACTGAATACAGAGAGTGTTGTTCATATATCACACGAAACTAAAGGTCCATCCTTAAAACACTTCCTCGTATATCTTACAGATGAAATTGGTAGATGCCATACAAGGAGTTAGTCATGGACCGCAAAATTTTGTTTATATTAAAACGTCAAGACCGTAAGACTTGTAACATCCTAGGTTTTACAATTCATTTTTTGTAATCAAAAAACTAAACTGTAGAATCCTATATTTTTTATATTTAACAGGAATCCATCACTGTTAAAAATATCAAATTAAAATATGTCGAACTTTTAAGACGTTCAGAATAATCAATCGAAAAGTAAAGAAGAACACTGCCTAGGTTGTACGAAACGTCACATCCTTCACATTGTAAAACACAACCCTATTGTTACTGACGGACGCCATTAATCGCCATGGGCTGAAAGGCCTTGAGGGCAGATACCAAGAGAGCTTAATAACGAAATATTTCGTTGCTTGTTTGTTTTTTCCTACTTACAGATTCGAAAGGAAACATCCATAAGATATTAGTTCTATATCATTTCTAATTGGAGCTCAGTTTTTCGAATTATATAGCCGTTTTTAACAGCCATTTAAACAGGAAATGGTAAAATACGGTTTGTAAGGAAAATTTTGGCCTATTATCATTGTGGTTTTCCTGAAAACCCATGATTTTCCTGAAAATTTGGTGTGTTAGTGAATGTCGAACCTTGTTCACTAAATTAATGTAAAATATTTTTGATATTCAACTTGTTGAAGAATTACCTGAATATTTTTATAATTACTTACAACTTGGTAAAACAAGTTTTTAAATCATTGATAATCTTATAAAGCGAAACTGGACAAAAGAAATGTGTCTCAAATTTTAAACTCGTGGGAGACATCGTTTGGAATTATCAGTGTCTTGTACGAAATTTGATTCATCAGGATAAAAGTATACGTAATATATATTTAAATTGTCAATATCTTATTATGTTCAAGAATTAAAAGTAACAGTTACAAAAATAACGTTTTTTTGGCACAGTAATAAGTAAAATTATTTAATATAACTTGCAACCAATTAATCTCGGTAAACGTGTTACTATCATCAGAGCAAAATTCTACAGTTTCTATTAAGTAGGTATTTAGATCCAACCGTTAATGGGCGGCCCCTGTGTATAAACAGAGATGATGAGCTAGTCAACATGTTCTGTTGGAAGACCTGTTTATGTTAAGTATTCTAGCTTGTATGTCATAGCTTACCCTCTATATCTTGATTTTTTTTTCTCGTCAAAAATATGAACTCGCTCATTAACGATGAGAGTTAAATATTAAAGGGATATGATAATGGTAACACATTTACAGAAACTAGCTTGGCTGTAATTATTAATATATATTAAATAATTTTACTACGGCCCGGCACGGCCAGGTAGTGAGCTACAACAAGCTCGATACTTAGTTTTCGAATATATAAATGTTACAATACTCTCACGTTTTCAAGATTTGTTCAAAGTAATGGCCAAGTAGTTAGGGAACTCGACTCGTGACTTGAAGATCGCGGGATCAAATCCCCGTCACACCAAACATGCTCGCCCTTTCAGCCGCTGGAGCGTTATAATGTTACAGTCAATCCCACTATTCGTTGGTAAAAGAGTAGCCCAAAAGATGGCGGTGGGTGGTGATGACTAGCTGCCTTTTCTCTAGTCTTACAGTACAAAATTAAGAACGGCTAACGTACGTGTAAATAGTCCTCATGTAACTTTTCGCGAAATTAAAGAACAAACAAGTTTACCAATTATTTCCCCAGAAAACGTTGTTTTTGTAATTGTTACTCTTAATATAGCAGCACAATATGCCTTTAAAAAATTATGCGTTCAAGAAATGCCAGAGACTAAACTCTGTTTAATTTTTGAGCGAGATAAATGTTTGAGACTAGCGATGTTTTGAATATGCTTACGAAGACGCAACTCTTTGGTTATTTATTCAGTGATTTCAAACCAGAATAAACGCGTCTCAGAACAGGACTGTTAATTTTCTAATGATAAAATCGTTGTGTATGTATCCAAGTAAGATAGAAGCTGATACTTCACAGAATATATATTCATAGATTAACATGGCAATGGCCGTGATAGAACTAAAAGGACTTTATTTGAAGTACGTGTCTTAAGAACATGCATTCATATGTATAGTCACTGGAAATATATGTGCACTTTCGTTTAAGCCACCATTTTATATTTATTATCTTTCGGACACAAATCGTATGTGAGGTTACTTAGCAATAGTTCTATCAACTATTTTGTCAACAGTACTCTGACGAATTATATCACTCAGTTTCTGAGATTTATCTATTTTGAAGAATCGTGGAAACTGGCCTTGGCCGAATTACAAGATCCTCATAGCTGGCATAGTGTGTCTGATGGTTCAAAATGCATTCTTTACTTACCCGGTCCTCACTGTGCTGCTGTAATCAAAGACATTAGACCATGTCATTACAAGTAACCTGATTTTTTAATTAAAATCTAGAAACATTACATCGTAGACTCTACAAAGAACCTATATTTACTTACGATTCGTTTATCAGAAAAATAAGTGTGAAACTAAACAGGGAAGCCTCCATGACTGCCAATCCTTTAACTTCAATGACTGACAGAGGACCCATCGAAGTTTCTATATTAGTCTCAGGGGGGAATGAATAATTTGATTTGGCACAATCGTTTATTCATAGAAAATCTAGGTGGATTTGTTTGTGAAGCACAAAGCTACAGAATGGGTTATCTGTGTTCTGCTAAGCTGTATCATTCCTACTCTGCTGCTTACCGTAGTAATAACTATTATCGAATATTGTAATAACAAAATTATTTATAGTTCCTGGACTGTTTATCCTATGATTCATGGTTTGCGATTCACGTTTTGGAGATGTGGACGTGGTAAAACAGTGTCAGTCAGATTTCACTGTTCTACCTGACGCAGCTGACTAGACCAGGAGTTGGTGATGGTGCCATTAACTGTCTGCCTCTAATCTATCAGTCCAAGATTAATGACGGCTATATACATAAAACCTTTGTGTAAAAAACTGTAAAACAAACTTAATGTTAAGAACGGTAGTACAATTGGACACGGATATAATTCCTAGGAGGGTAGGAGTCATCTTCATCTAAGACAATTTTATTTTTGTGATAGAGTAGTTGACCTTTAGAATAGGTTTCCTCTAGATGTTGTGGAGGCAGAAAATTTAAGGTAATTTTAGGGAAGAATCGATGAATATATTGATGATCAGGATTGACTTTGAGTTTATGTGATGGATAGAAATAATCTGGATGGATCAACGGTTTCCTTATTATCCTTAAATATTATGTTAAATCAACGACAAGAAAATAATACGTTTACGGTTGGATACAGAAGTAAACTAACCGCCATGCAGCAGGAGAAACGGTTTGAAATGGACATACATAACAAACCAAATATTTATAATTTGTGTCACGTAAGAATTTTAATAGCTTTGTACTCGACCGTTCTAAATATATTACCTTTATTAGACACTGCTGTGCCACTAAAATAACGGGGATACATCATGAACCAAGTATATATAATCTTCATTGCTTAAGAATTTTAAAGGTTTTGTACAGAATCGTTGTAAAACGAATGTTAAGTTCTTTGTAAATAAAATAGCTAAGTATGAAATCGTGCTACAAATGAAATTGAATTTGTAAAAGATAAATAGAAATTAATGAATTACCAAAACAATTAATCAGTGTAATATATATAACACAACAGAACTGACATCGAAATACCAAAAACTACACCTCCTATTACAAATTTTTTATAGTTTACAAAAACAAGATATCTCGCACAATATGCCGATATTTACTTAAGTACTTGATTGGTTTCGGAAATTCGTGCAAACTTACACAAAGACTATCTGTGTTGGTGTTTCCTAATTTTTACCTGATAGACAAAAGAGAAGGCAAAAAATGTATCTAGAGACGGCGGGTATGGGTATTAAAACTTTTATTAAAGTAAATTTTTAATGCCCATACCAGCCGTCTTGAGATATTTTTTACTTCAAGCTGGTTTCTTGTCGTCACGGAAAAGGAAAGGCAGTTCGTCAACAGCAACCATCGCCATCTGTTGAGCTACTTTAATCGAACAGTGGAATTTGGCCGATGCTCTTGCAATACATCCACGGAATAGCCCTATATACGGAATGCATTTTGTGATTTTTCTTTACGACGAGAGAGTACAGCGATACAAAAAACCTTTAAAATTCCACACACTAAATACTAAGCAACGATATCTCCTATACTTAGGCAATCAGTTTGTTTCAAATTCATTACAAATTACTTAAACGAGTTCTACATTTTTTCTTCACAAATTTAAGTCGTATCCATTTTTACAGCTAAATCTAATTTCAAACAAATGTTGGACTCCAGAGATAAATAACTCATATATTTTTGGTTCTCCTATACGTGTTTCATATGCGCAGTAATTTATATCAGTGGTTATTAAATGTCACAACACCACTTCAGATATTATCAGTTATACGTAATATGCAATATTGGTGAACATTTTCACATGTGCAACTAATATTGTGTGCGGATTATTTGGTTGTTGTTGTTTGTTATTATGTACAAAACTACACAAAAGGCCATCTGTGCTCTGCTCATCACGGGTATCAAAACCCGGTTTCTTGTGGAATAAGTTTGCAGACATACCCCTGTGCTAGTCAGGGGATCTGTACAGATAAAGCTTATTCTACTACTTTTGTCATGTTTGTTTAACTAGAATTTTGGAAGTCTTTGATAGAGGAAAATCTACCACGTAAATAGGCATATCAGTAGTATAGGGTGACCTATTCGTCATCTCAAAAAGAAAGGTTTTCCAGAAGGGTTACAGTAACTTCCTTAACGTTTAGCTCATGTTCAGGAGATCAATCTTCACGAACCCAGTTGCAGTTCGACCACAAACAAATAGCCTATTCTATTGATATTGATTTTTACAGCTTTTATGTGTGTATGTGTGTCTTCTTACAAGCTGAGCTTCGTGAATTATTCTAAAGTGTGGCTGTTTGGATTCTCAAAACATTCACGATATATTTTTTGTTCGTGATTACTACAGGATGATCATCCATATTAAAGTTTGACAATATAATTGCCAGTTTGAAGGCCCTCGATACATAGCCCAAAAAGTTTGTTCATTCTGAGGATTATTATAAAACTTTCCCTTTGGATATATTTTGTAGCTCAGGAATGACAGTGTTTTTAATTGTATACTTTTTTAATTCGTTTTAATTCCATAACTCCATGTGACGCTGAACCATTTGCTGTCTTCTTTTATCTTCCCCACCACCACCAGCAAGGATCACTGACTGGATATGTTGCTGTAAACCGTTAAGTACAACTTATCAAAATATTTAGCAAGTTAAGCTCAGGTGCTGTAGGAATAAGGTTGATTCTCTTCAAGTCTGAGTTGTTGCTTATAGTATTAAAATATCGAAAAGAACTAAATTTTATTAGCATTTACGTTCAATCATGAACTGCTTAAAAATTTAAATACAGTGCTATTAAGTTTTATAGCGCAAGGCTTATACAATGGGTTATCATAGTGGTGTCCAACACTTCGATTTAAACCTCAGATTTCAACCTGCTGTTGATCCAGTATGAGAATAAGTAGTAAGTGTAACGTATCTATTTATTTCATTTACTCAAAAATATATTCGAAATGACTGAGCAATGATTTTTACTCTCTTGCAGTAAAATATTTTAAAATCAATATTGATCTTACTATTCCGGTATCTAGGTAGTTTAACTTCACTATTTCAGTATTCAGGTAGCTTGAATCACTATTTCAGTGGCCAGGTAGTTTGATCTTATTATTCCGGTATCTAGGTAGTTTTACTTCACTACTTCAGTATTCAGGTAGCTTGAATCACTATTTCAGTGGCCAGGCAGTTTGATCTTACTATTCCGGTATCCAGGCAGTTTTACTTCACTATTTCAGTATTCAGGTAGCTTGAATCACTATTTCAGTGGCCGTTATTGTTTTGATTGCCATGTGGTTACTTATTCTGTAGCCAGATATTTTGACTTTACTATTTAAGAAGACAGATGGTTTGAAATTTAAAAAAGTGCCATAGAGCATCAGCCAAGCTGGTAATCCTTTCGTTTCCATGGTAAAACGTTGACGTTGACCGGCCAGAAGTTTCTGTTGTACTCCAACGTATTTGAATATACCGAATGCTTTACCATCTGGGGCAGTTTCTTCCAGCCCTTGTTACTTGTAGCAGGGCACCTTTCAACAACTTAAAATATCAGACTGCTATTATCAGATGGAAAAAATCGCTTATTTTGGGTCGAATTATTTTCTGGGGTTGATATTTTTACGAAAAATATATCAAAAATGAAAAAGGTTAGACAATTATAGGTCTAATATCTGAATTATTTATATGGGAGTGCAAAACCATCAACCAATAAATACAACAACAAAAACGACTCCACAAGTTTAAATGCAATAAATTAGACACCAGATCTTCCCGAGCATAATCACTGGCACGAAAGTGTGTGTGTGTGTGTATTCTTATAGCAAAGCCACATTGGGCTATCTGCTGAGTTCGCCGAGGGGGCACGAAAGTTATTCCAAAAGTCTGTAATGATAGATGATTTTGAATTTTGCGCAAAGCTATACGAGGGTTATATGCGCTAGCTGTTCCTAATTTAGTAGTGTAAGATTAGATGGAAGGCAGCTAGTCATTATCACTCACCACCAACTCTTGGGTTACTTTTTTACCAATGAATAGTGGGGTTGACCGTATCATTATAACGCCACCACGGCTAAAAGAGCGAGCATGTTTGATGTGATAGGGTTTCGAAGCCGCGCCTCTCGAATTACGAGTCGAGTGCCTTAACCACCTGGCCTTGCCTATAATGATAGAAGTGAACTTCAATGAAATTATGCCACTTAGTGTTAATTTGTAAAATGTTGTAAATAAATATCAACGCCTTCTAAATTACTGAACATGTCTCCTGTCTTATATTTGCAACTTATAATTTACATTAAAATCTAATACGTTAATAGAGTATAGAGTAAATGTTTAAAAATTAACAAATTATTTATTATAAAATGTAATCTGCTTTGGTATAAGTATGAGGCACGTCCTTTATATCACAAGGTTATGTTGGTTTCAAGTACTTCCATTTTTTTCTGTTCGCAACAGAACACGGATTTTCGTGGAAAATCAAACAGACTTTGTCAAGTATGAATAGCCAGCTCGACTGAGACTTGTCATGCTCAAGGGATCAAAGTAAGTTTTGTCTTGAGATAGCACAAGAACAGCTCTAAATTCGTGATGTATTTCCAGGAAACTGTGTGCTTTCTTGGTTATTGGAAGTGGTAAAGAAATTTATAACTCTAAAACAATGGTATCTGTTGCCTTGGGTACCAGAGTAAGATTTTCTTCCACTTTTTACAAGTTTGATCGATATGTATGAGACAAGGTTATTCTAGGATAGCCCCAGTGGGTTAGTGGTAAGTCTGATAGTTTTATACCCTAAAATTTGAGTTTCTATACCCGTGATGTGCAGAACATAGATAAGGCACTTCGTAGCTTTGTGCTTAAAAACAGACATTAGTGATGTCGAGAAAACCCACTTTTAGAGAAAAATATGTATGTAAAAACGGCTCGTTTGGGTTGAGAAAATATTTTACGTAGAGGAGCGAACAACGTTTCAACCTTCTTCGGTCATCGTCAGGTTCACAAAGAAAGAGTTTGAAAGAGGTTATGGTCAGCTTCCGGTCAGTTACCTATTCCTTTCTTTGAACCTGACGATGACCGAAGAAGGTCGAAACGTTGTTCGCTCCTTTACGTTAAAAAAATTCTCAACCCAAACGAGCCGTTTTTACATACATAAAACAGACATTATTCTAGGATTTATATATGGTCATTTAAGCTAATGTTTAAATAGTTGCTTTGTTTCCCTGTTGAGCACAAAGCTATACAATGTACTATTTGTACTCTGCCCATCATGGATATCGAAACCCAGTTTTTAAAATTATAAACCTACAGGCTTGTCGCTGTGCCAGTTGGAGGGATTTAAAAAGTAATATTAGTTTAGTGTTTGTTATTTGAAAAAAGTCAGTTCATTTTTATAACTACTATGTTTAATTTGGTTTTTGCTTCTAGTGTTAAATAAGAAAAAATAACTCCACTATAATATCACTGTAAATGTTTATTCGTTATTCATGCCAGTGTTGTCAGCGTCATACAACAAAGTATTATATACTCTTCTTAACAGACCCCCGTAATGAGTAACGCAAAACAATCATGTGACATGAACTGTTGTCAGTCTTACTGTGATGTCAGACATGTTGTACTAATAAATGTCAACTAAGGTGTACATACTAAAATAAAGAGGTTCAGTACGTTATATTAAATCGATTTTGAATATGCAAATCACATGACATTTACAGCCGATAATATAGAGTCAAGGTCAACTGGTTTGTATTTGAGTCTGCTTGACATTTGGTACACAGTATGATGTCACCGAAAATTGCTCTATTTGAATATTAGCTCTTTTTGATGCAAAATATTAATAGTACTCAGGTCATAAAGATGTGTTCAGATTGGGGATTTGAATTTCGAAGACACAGATATTCCTTTTATGTTAATGACATTGGAAAACAAAGGAATATGTATCAGCATGGAAATCCGGGACCATCCAGAAAGATATGTGCAACAAATCGCACCCCAGCTGTAAAAAGCAAAGTGCCATGTCTTGTAACAGGTGAGAATCCATTAACACAGGTGGAAAAAGTCGTCCACGTGACTCACGCAACAGTATAGAATGTAATAAAGAAGGATTTCTTCGATAAAAATAGGCTGACATGATATAGATTTACCAAGATAAAGGTTCTAGCCATGCCAACATTTTACTATGGCATACCTTAAACAGCTGGAGAATGAAACAGGTATTCGTGCTATTCAATAAGGACGCGTCACCGGATGCAGCTCATTTTTCTTTTTTCTTAAAGATTGGACTCTTGAAACAAGCGCTAAGAAACCGTTGTTCTCATACATTGGATGGCTTATGGAAAGCCCTCGGGGAAGAAATTTATGTTTTGCACATGACATCCTTACGATGAAGGATTTTACAAATAGAAACTATTGTGCAGAGCAATTGTTAAAATCACGTTCTTCAGACAGAGCACGACGAAACGTGGCAACGTAGACTGAAACAATGTGGTAAGGCTCAAAAATTGTTTTAATATTACGTTCTCTTTTAATATTATATCAGATGGTACCTGTATTCTGAACGCGTTGAGCCTCTATAGGAACCTGCTTTATTTCCTAGTTGTCATACACCTTGGTTTTACGTACCCATTGTTTTTCTGATACGTAAAATTATCATATATAGTAAATCACAAAACCATCGAGTCCTTGTCCCTTAACAAATATCGAGTAAAAAGGAAACTGCTTACAACAACATCGCATAAATCACTCATTTACCGCAACGTAATTCAACTTTTAATTGGAAATGATAAACTTTTAAATAGGTGATGGATATTCACAGCACCTTCTATAGTATATCTTTTTAGGTTTTGCTGCAAAATACGAAGTCATCTTTGCTGTAGGCTTATGAAACAATAATAATAATATGCAGAAATGGGCAAATTTTGATTTAATGTAACAATTGTGAAATCACTTTTTCCCTTATTATCAATGTTGGGTGGTCTTAACTGTTGAAGAGGAAAGTTTTTAGGTGTTGTTTGACGAATAAGTTTACTTTTTGCCCGAGTATTATACATGTATCAGAGTTTGAGCAGATGCCTGTGTAATCTGTAATATAAACAGCTATCATGGTTCATGGCCGTATACCTGATCGTATTTAAATAGTATACTTGTCTCTGTCTGATTTTTTTTTTTTTTACATAGTATACTTGTTGCCATCTGGATATATTTTCATATTATATTTATTGCTACATGGACATATTTTCATAGTGTGTTTGTTGCCACTTGGGCACAAACTAACCAACCACAAATGATTGTCACTATGTCTTGTAATTGGTAGTACTAGCAAATTACTCGAAGTGGTTGTTATAATATGTTTGTTACGGAGTTAATAAGAGAGATTTCTATAAAAGTAAATACAGTCATGACCTGTATCTCCAGAATACATCTGTTTAATGTATTCCAAATTAGTTTAGTCACTTACCGGGTTTATCTGTTTAATATATTCCAAATTAGTTTAATCACTTCCTGGATTCATCTGTTTAATGTATTCCAAATTAGTTTAGTCACTTCCTGGGTTCGTCTGTTTAGTGTACTACAAATTAATTCAGTCGCTTCCTGGGTTTATCTCTTTAATGTATTCCGAATTAGTTTAATAACTTCCTGGGTTCATCTGTTTAATGCACTCCAAATAAATTCAGTAACTTTCTGAGTTCATATGTTTAATGTATTCCAAATTAGTCACTTCCTGGATTCATCTCTATAATGTACCCTAAATTAGTTTAGTCACTTCGTGGGTTACTCTATTTAATGCATTCCAAATTAGTACAGTCACTTTCTGGGTTCATCTGTTAAGCGTACTCCAAATAAGTTTAGGCAGTTCCTCTCAATACCGAATAGGTGAAACTCTGCTTTGCATATATAGATAAACATATTGAAAAACACGCCGAAACCACCCCGGACGTCCCCCGATGACTCAGTGTTAAGTTTACGGGCTCACAGCGCTAAAATCGATAGCTGTATTCCACGTTGTGGACGAAGCACAGAAAATGGATTGTGTATCAACCTGAATATTAGCATTAAATAACAATTAGTATAAATTATGCGACCCATATAGTCGTTGTTATATGAAAGGAATTACCCTGACGGCTCAGTGGTAAATCTGAGGACTTGTAATACGAAAAATCAGATTTCGGTACCCGTGGTGGGCAGAAGACCGCAGATAGCCTACTGCATTTAGCAACAAACAACTTAAATCATAATAATACTGCATATTTTGTTTTTAGAAGCACTCGTTAGGTTTCTGTTTGGTCCAGTGCAACAAGTATTAGTAATTCTGGTTATTGAAGTTTACATGAAATTATCCTGTGTAATTCATCATGTAACTGTTCATTAATATATTGGTCTGGTATATAGCACGAAAAGCAGGGATCATTAATCGAGCACATTCTATAAAATAAATTAATATAATAAAATTAAACTGCGGAATTCGTAAAGTTTCTAATATGTGTTCACGACTGTCGTAAATCCTAATGGAAAGTTTAATTTCGCCGCGTTGACAAGCGTTCGGAACAGTTACTGGGTTGTCTGATAGTACGTTACAAGATAAAGTATTTATCCTAAAATCTAATAACTGGATACCAACCTAACACTTACGTCCCTCGTTTGCTCCAATAAAAATGTCCGTTACATTATTACAGTAATTCAGATAACTACTTTAATGTATTTCAGATGATATAAACGTAATTACTATATTTCCTGTTTTGAAACGTGACTTTTAGTGATATAAGCTATCTGCCTTATCGCTGATCCACTGTGTATCAAGTCTAAAGTGACAAAAAATATCTAATTACCTTAACTGACGAATTACTAAACCTAAAAAAACATCAAGTTAGGTTAGTGATAGTTTAGTTTATACACTTTAGTAAGAATTATCTGTAAATAAGAAATTGTCCAGTTGTAGAGGCTTAAATATACAGTAAAATATTAATTTCTGTGTGTACGGTAAGACACGTTTCATTCTCGAAAGTTTCAGAATGTACACATTCCATCTTTATCAAGCTATGACGAACAAAACAGAACATTAGGCACCAAATGTTCAAACATCTTCCAAATAGTAAGTACTTAACTTTATTTGTTCTTGTTTATCTAATTAATTTCTTCCTTTTATTCTGTATTTTAATTTGTCTATACAAAATGTCTGAACATTATACTTAATATTTTACCTTGTACGATATAGATTGATGAGTGTATGTGTTTTCTTACAGCAAAGCAACATCGGGCTATCTGCTGGGTCCACCAAGGGAAATCGAGCCCCTGATTTTAGAGTTGTAAATCGGTAGACTTATTGCTGTACCAGCGGGGGACTAGACTTATGAAGATGGAATGTGTACATTGCGAAACGTTCAAGAAAAAAACGTTTCTTACCGTATATACAGATGTGTAATGTTCGTTGTTCTTGCCGACGTAATACTGTTTATTATTATCGAAGTGTTTCATATATTGTGTAGAATATATTAGTTACTCTTAGAGAATATCCTATCGTGTTTAAATATTAATATGTAAGTTGATATTTTACTGTATATTTAAGCCTCTACAACTGGACATTTCTTATTTTCAGGTAATTCTTACTAAAGTGCATAAATTGAAGTATCACTAACTTAACTTCATGTTTTCTAGACTTAGTAATTCTTCGATTAAGGTAATTAGGTATTTTTCGTTACTTTAGACTTGATACACAGTGGATCAGCGGTAAGGCAGATCGCTTATATCACTAAAAGTCACTTTCGAAACTAAAGAGTAGACACAGAACATTATCTAGCTTTGCGCTCCATAACAAACAAATAGTTCAAGTTCATTTTCTAGTTATAAGCTCTGAAACACGTGTAAAAAGAAAGTTTTTTTTCTCTTTCTTTCTCTAAAAATTGTAGCGAATGATTATAAGTCATATTTTAGTCAAATTTTAAATATTAAATCATAGAATTTTGATTCTCGTCAAATGAATCTACTTCTATGTCGAATACTAAAATCACCGTGGAAATATGTGTTTTCTCACAGCAAAGCCACATCGGGCTATGTGCTGAGCCCAGTGAGGGGAATCGAAACACTGGTTTTTGCGTTGTAAACCCGTAAACTAATCGCTGTACTAGCAGGAGGCCAGTGGAAATGTATTTAAAACTAGGGTACTCATAACGACTTATTAATCAAAAACAAACAATATTAATCCAATATCTAATTCTATGTTCACACCTATTGTTTCAAATTCATTTCTTTCTTGAAATCAGCATTTATGATTATTGTAAACCTAGTAACTTTCCTTTTGCAGTAATGGAAACCACAATGTATAAAATTCCATTATGGAGTTTTCTAGGTACACATACAACAAAAAATACTGTTTATTAGAGAAGATACTGGTGACAGAATGTCCACGATCAGTAGAGATGACGGCCCATGATATGCCGACAGTTGTACACGTAAAGTCTTGTGACAATTGAATTGTCTTAAACTGTTTCAGCCTTCTTTGCCAGGATCAAAGGCACCGCAACTTGGCGCGGTGACGGAACGGCGGCGACCCTCAAACGAGTCTCCATTATAGTTGTTACTTAAAATTCCTGTGGTGGCCTCTTCTAAAAAGAACCTTGGCCAAGACGCACACAATAGCTCAACCTCCGACCACAAGTAAAGCCAGGGCCGCTGTCTCTCTTTCTAACTGGGTGATATACTGGCATGTCAGGAGATCTCGTGCGTGCCTCCTGTCGGGGACGGTTTTTGTATATTTTGTTTGCCGTACGTAATGATAAAACTTAGTTGATCTAACAGGTCACCCAGACGTATCGAACCATCAAAGAAAACCGCGAAAAGAGAGAGTTTCACTGTCTTTACCGGCTCCATTTGTGGAAACATTTCTCTCTTCTGATTTCTAAACATATAAACATAGAAGAGGTTCTGCTCTATCCACTCTTGTGTTTAATGGCTTTATTAACTGATACGTGTCCATTGCAGATGGGCTATAATAGGCTGTATTTCTATACAAATTAAGTATTGAAAGTTTTTCAAAATGATATTTTTATTTTTACACTTTGTTTAATGGGTAACTCAAGCTTTAGTCCACATCTATGGTTTATTAGTATCAGTTTGCCTAACGAGAAATGCGTATCCAATTAAAATTACGTGAAGGAAGAGACTGGTTCGTGTTGTTCTTTACTTTCGAAACTATGCCAAAACTATATCATTAGCATACCGTATAAAGTGTGAACAAGAAATACGAAACATTAACCTAAATATTTACCTAAACACAAGATAAGATACATATTTAAACCTTTACACGTTTGTGATAATCATTATTCACGAGGAATTCCGCACATGTGCAAAGTGGTGGATGTAATATAGATCTTTCTTGAATAAACGATTAAACTGCAACTTAGACTCTTGAAACCCAGTAGTTTTCAAAAACAGTGTAAAACTACAAAATTATTGTTCTATATAAGTTACATCCACACTCTCTCACTGAACGTCATTCATCATAACCTTTTATTGCAGGTTAAGAGTAGCCTAGCGATAGCTTGCTGAACATTCACAGTTTTCGATCTTAGCCAAGGGTCCGCGCTATAATAGAAACAGTCAAATCTCCCTGTGCTACCAGTTAAGAGTAGCTCACAAGTTAGTACTACACAAGCTAGTACTAGTGGCTTGTTGCCACTAGTTGTATTTCCTCGTCTTTTTTTTTATCAGTTCAGAATTTGGGACTACTATATAAAGACACTCCTTGTCTGCTTTGCGAAAATTCCGAAACAGACTTTTTCTTTTGCTACACCAGTTTGAATACCGCTAAAACATATCTTATAAGATCGTATATATGAAAACATTTACTGTCTTAACGATAAACACAAGAGGAAACAACTGGAAAGATTAGACTTAAATTCATATTTGTTGCCCGAATTTCTCTCCGCCATTTTTTTATGTTATTACGATTGGTTTGGCTTGTTTTTAATTTCCCGCAAAGCTACACAAGGGTTATCTGTGCTATCCGTCCCTAATTTAGCGGTGTAAGACTAGAGGGAAGGCAGCTAGTAATTACCACTCACCGCCAACTCTTGGGCTACTCTTTTACCAACTAATAGTGGGATTGACCGTCACATTATAACTCCCCCACAGCTGAAAGGGCGAGCATGTTTGGTGCGACGAGGATTCGAACCCATGACTCTCAGTTTACGAGTCGAAGTCGAGTGTCTTAACCACCTGACCATGTCAGGTCTTATTATTACGAAGATCTATAGCTATCAATATGGAAGGATCTAGGTCGTTTCTCGTAGCTATATAGCTAAACTGTTTATAGAGCTTAGAAACAATTAGGATGTTTTATTTCTCCTCAGAAGATTATTTATTTTTATTTATTTATGAATCTATAATTGTACCAAGACAGAAGGACTTATAAGTATTTAAAGAATTTGAATTTTTTAAATAAAATCTTACTTCACCAGTACACTAATGTTGTAGAAATATTACTTTCTACAATAACTGTTTTTATTACGACAGAAAGTATCAACGATACTGGTAATTCAATAGATTTTAATCATTACAATTTCGAGTTATTTTATATGTACATGTAGAGGGGCTTCACGACTTTATAAGTTACTTTTTTACTTTTCATCTATGTAGTTAGCTTAGACTGATCAGAAATTATTATAACTTTCAGCTCTTGAAAAAAAACCCTTCAAGACGAGACATGTTCCTTAAGTTATTTCAACGGAAGTACAATAAATTGGCAAAAGAAACGAACGAACAGCATTTTACACTATTCAAAGATCCTAAGCTTAATGGGCATGATAATTATAAGCAAAAATGATTTTCGGTTTTCTTTATACTCTGTGAATCATGTTAACATGGATATAAAACTCCCAGTTGTGTGACGAAATGTCACACTTGTGGTCCGGCATGGCCAGGTGGTTAAGGCACTCGACTCGTAATCTGAGGGTCGTTGGTTCTAATTCCCGTCACACCAAACATGCTCGCCCTTTCAGCCGCGGGGGTGTTATAAAGTGACGGTCAATCCCATTATTTGTTAGCAAAAGAGTAGCCCAAGAATTGGCGGTGAGTGGTGATGACTAGCCGCCTTCCTTTTTAGTCTTACACTGCTAAATTAGGAACGGCTGGCGCAGATAGCCATCGTGTAGCTTTGAGCGAAATTCAAAACAAACCAAACCAAACTTGACGCATATTCGGAACCAATAGAAGTCAGTTGCGCTGATTCAAAAAATCGTCCCAGCATGTATCTCACATTTGTGTTTCCAAAAAAAAAGTGTTATATTTTTAGTACAGTTATATCTCTGACAAAGTCGTGCTTTAACAACATTACATGTTTTTACTGAAGAATCAAGTAGGGGGATCTCTTCGTTGAATAAAAGTTAAGTAGAATAAAATTAGTTGTTACGTAATTTCAATTTCAATAAAGCGCCCTCTCTCTCCCAGGTATCAAAATGCGATAATTTAAAGCTTAAATGTTTATATCTGTGATATCTATGATAAGTGGATCTTGTGTAGCTCTCCGATAATTTCAAACGTTAAATGGTATCTTACAAGTGTACTTTAAAATATGATATCCATGTTTAACTGATTCTAAGTTCTATTTTGAATATATTATTTGTGCTGCCTGAACTTAACTGTATACCAAAGCTCTAATTTCTTATCACACGTCCAAAAGGAATTTTCCATTTCTTTTCTTGGTATTTTTATTTTAAAATATTTTTCAGAGATCCGCACTAGACTTTAGATACTTTTAAATTACGAAATTTTCCCAAATGACCCGACAGTTAAGATTAACGAACCATAATTACACTAAATAATAAAGACGAGTGATAAGAATCATACGCAGACAACATAAACTAAACTTCTCCGTAACGTAATATAACAAACATTTATGGTTATTAATTTTAATATAATACCATTAGAATCCTACTTAAATGTTGTGGATGAAAGAAACGTACCCAACTCCGAATTTGCATAATATTGTTTTTAGGAGTGGTCTTCCACGTTTCTAGGATAAAATACGGTTTTTGTCTTTCTTCCAGGTTTCACGCTTAATGAAAAAACTAGAGTTAAAAATATGAGCAAGATGTCTAACTTATTACACATTTGCAAAGACAGAGAAGTTGAAGTCTGATTTTCTTTATTTGTTAATAGGTCTTGCCTGATAGTGTCAAAGATACCTTTCTCTGTTAATAAGGTTTGCCAGTGAATGTGAATGATTTCCTTGGTCTATTAATAGGGCTCGCCTGATAATGTGACTGATTTCTTCTCTCTGTCAACATATCTTGCATGATAGTGTGAATGATTTCATTTTTCTGTCAATATCGCTTGCATGGCTTTGTGAATAATTTATTTGGTTTATTAATAGTTCTCGCTTGATAGTGCTGATGATTTTCTTGGTCTGCTAATAAGGCTTTCCTGATAGTGTGAATGATTTCACTGATTTGTTAATAGGGCTTGTCTTATAGCGTTAATTATTTTCTTGGTCTCTTAATAGGGCCTGCTTGATGGTGTGAATGATTTTTTTTTTTCCGTTCATTGCGTGAATAATTTTCTTTCTCTGTTAATAGAGTTTGCCAGATATTGTAAATGATTGTCTTATTCTGCTAATAGGGCTTCCCTGATAGTGTGAATGATTTCTTTGGTTTATTAACAAGGTTTGATTGATAACATGAAATATTTTATTAGTCTGATAAAATAGGACTTGCCTTATAACGTGCATGATTTCCTTTCTCTGTTAATAGGGATTGTTTGGTAGCGTGAATGATTTCTTTGGTCTGCTAATAGGGCTTGCTTGATAGTGTGAATGATTTCCTTTCTCTGTTAAAAGTGTTTGTCTGATAGTGTGAATGAAATGAGGTTCTTGTCAATTTCTGATTGTTTATAACTCTAAGTAAAGAAAGGTTTCAGCTGATTATGGACTCCAATTGATCGGTCGTCTTGGTAACGGTAAAATTAGAATGTTTGTGTCTGTGTCCTCAGAAACAGTTTCCTTACAAATATTTTCCTTGAGTAAAATGTTACTTTAATGGGAACTACAATTTTCAGTTTCATACTTTCTCATTGGTTAAGACAACTTTGCACTTCATGCATTGTGTCTTCTGTCTATTATTTATCACTTTTAATAATTTACCTGTTTGATCAAGTGTCCCTGAATATAATGCATATATTATCATAATTTGAAACAAAATCTACACGTAATACAAAATTCACTTAAGAAATATTACTGATAAATTCATGTAATGTCAAGTTACTAAAAGATTATTTCAAGGAAGAATGTCGAGCAGTTTAACTAAAATTAGTTATTTGAATATCTCCTCTGACATTAATATCAATTTTACGTTTTATGCAGTAGGTAAGAGTTTATTATTGTTCAAACAGACAACCGTAAACACTATCCAATAGTTCTTGAAATTTTCGATATGTAACGAGAAATGGCGGAACATAGTTTTAGTTTTATGGTGAGTGGTAATTATTTCAAAGTAACAGCATATTAAACCCTATATGCTGTTATTAAACCCCATATTATTTTAATCCATACAAACATGATTAAATGTTATATACCATGGAACCCTTAACCATTACAACTGAAGAACCCACCAGTGATACAGCAGATTATCTGCGGACTTATTAGAGTCCAAGTATCGATACCCGTGGTGGGCAGAGCACAGACAGCTCATTGCGTTGCTTTGTGCTTAACCTCAAACAAACAAGTAATACACTTGAAAAAATTAGGTGTTGATTTCTTGATTTCCTGAAATTCTAAAAGGTACATTCTTGTCCAATGTAACGTTTCATGCTTAGCTTAACCTGTTCAGTGCCGTAGACGAGATAACTTGTCCAAGCCGATCGGTAACACAGTGCCACGGACGAGTTAATTCGTTCTCAATAATACCTAACTTCAACGCCAGATGTCAGCACCATACACGCATTTGACCTACTTACAAACTGTTTCACTTTCGATCCAAAATGGCGTCACAAAAAAGTAGCAAGAAACATTAGAGTTGTATTGTAGCAGCTGAAATACTTGGCAGTCAACAGGTTAAACGAAATCTTGTGAGCTCTAAATACCTAAAATCAATTACACGAATGATAGCTTTTGTTGTAGGTAATATTATACATATTCAATCCATATTTGTACCAAGTATAAATGTAATGTTTGGCAAAACATTGTATCATTGATTTATCACATATGACAATATTATAAAGGATAAAAGTCAGACTTAACTTACATAATATTACGTAATATTTGTTAATATATCAATCAAAGCCTTCCAGACACACATCCAATTATCATTCTTAGTTTGATATACTACACGCCATGTTTATAGATTCGATTAACAAATTGTATGAAGAAGGCAAGAAAATACCACTTGTTCATGTAACATCATTAATAGCGCCAAATATATTAATGAAACATGTTTAGTGTTAATTCATAGAATCTAAGAAACAATAAGTGCATTTCCCAATTCGCTCATTTGGTTTTGCGCATTATTTGTGTCTTGTGAATTAGCGAAAATACGATTTGAAATAAATTCATGATCGATCATCCAAAATATCAGAGCAATTTTGTTTTCATCAAATGTCCCTCATACGTCTAAGTTTTTGCAATCGAAAAAAAAAAGAATATTTATATTTTTTTCAACATACAAAATTCTTCAACATACAAAACAGTATTAATTTGACATTTAAGTAACCGGCTCCTCCTGCAGTGTAAAGTTGAATCATATTAATCATGGAGCAAATAGTGGACTTTCATGATTATTTGTTTCAGTTACTGGCAGAATGATAGTAAACTGTGAAAATAGAATATTTAAAAAGTGTTCGTTTGGACAGTGTCAAGCAACCTATACCTTAATGTGTATTATTTCTATTATTACAGAAAATAACCTTATTCTTATAAGAAATCTTACATATTGGGTTAAATCTAAGTACAAAGTAAAACATGTCAGAAAACAAAAAAACACTTGAAATAACAGACAAATAAAAGTCGTTCAAACCGCAGACAAATATTATTTCTAAAGATCATTAAACTAATAAGCAACCTAAACCTACACGAATAAGTCTTGTTTTAAGAAAATTAATCTAAAGCGACACGATTACGCCTTGTCTTTTAAGATAATCAACCTATAGCTAGACAATTGCACCTTGTTTTAAGATAATCAACTTAACACTACACGATTACATTTTGTTTTAGCAGATCATGTCTGTTAACATATACTAAGAAATGCCCGGCATGGCCAGGTGGTTAAAACACTCGACTCGTAATTTGAGGGTCGCGGATTCGAATCCCCGTCATACCAAACATGCTCGCCCTTTCAACCGTGGGGACGTTATAAAGTGACGGTCAATTCCACCATTCGTTGGTAAAAGAGTAGCCCAAGAGTTAGCGGGGGTGGTAATGACTAGCTGCCTTCCCTCTAGTCTTAAACTGCTAAATTAGGAACGGCTAGAGTAGATAGCCTTCCTTGGCTTTGCGCGAAAATTCAAAACAAACAAACATACTGAAAAGTCGTATCTTCGATTATTTTCTTGGTTAATCTCGAACGATGTAATAGATTGGGAAGTGTACAATCTTGTACATATACTTATTTTTTTACGATATATTCAGTGAAAAAGAATTTAAAAAGTTATTTAGTATTTTTAAAAAGTAACCTACACCTAAACTACATGGAATTTGGAAACGGAAGTCGCATAACTGTAAAACTTGTGATAGAAATAAATTAAAATTGTTTGTGTGTGTTTTCCTTAGAGCAAAGCCACATGGGGCTATCTGCTGAGTTCATCGAGGGGAATCTGACCCATGATTTTAGATTTGTAAATTCGTAGACTTACCGCTGTACCAGCAGGAGACTATAAGTTATGTTAGTTGGGTTTTATAAAAACAAACAAACAAATAAAAAACTATTTTATTTAATTAGGACTTTTATTTTACGTTTCTCGTTAGTTATTTGTTGCATTGAATCAACATCTGTGTAACCCTTTGAACGGACTGAACTCATTTGTTGTATTAGTCTGAAGAAGTGGCGAGTAGTTCATATCTTACATTTACGTAAATTATAAGTTTTAATTTTATATGTTATTATTAGTATGTACGTTTTGAACTGTCAGCTATTTAGCATCACTGGTGTTCTTCTGAGTTTTGTAGAATTGTATTAATTGAAATTTTCCCAAAATGTTGCTTGCATTACTGAAAATATTTGAAGTGGTTTGTATTAATCACGATTGGTGTAAGAGAACTGTTTTAAAGCAGGAAACCATTATTTTATGGAACATCTCATAAAGTCGCTTATCCGCATCAGTAAAAAAAACAAACAAAAAATACAGTGCGTGGATAACAAAATCGTAAAAAATATATTACGTGTCTAAGTAAGAAAAAAAGTATAAATGTGATTTACGAATGTACTTGTACAATGGTAATTTAAACAAGTTCAAAGCTATATAAGATCACGACCGGGTTGATTAGTAATGGGCTCGGATTTCTCATAATTAACGATTTATTGTTACAAAAACCGCGCTTCGCAATTTAGAACCAGTGGTGAGCTGTTTGTTTGTTTTTGAATTTCGCACAAAGCCACTCGAGGGCTATCTGTGCTAGCCGTCCCTAATTTAGCAGTGTAAGACTAGAGGGAAGGCAGCTAGTCATCACCACCCACCGCCAACTCTTGGACTACTCTTTTACCAACGAATAGTGGGATTGACCGTAACATTATAACGCCCCCACGGCTGATATGGCGAGCATGTTTGGTGCGACCGGGATTCGAACCAGTGACCCTCAGATTACGAGTCGAAAGCCTTAACCCACCTGTCCATGCCGGGCCGCCAGTGGTGAGCTACAAGGTTTGGTTTGTTTTGAAGTTGGCGCAAAGCTAATCGAGGGCTATCTGTGCTAGCCGTCCCTAATTTAGCAGTGTAAGACTAGAGTTGGTCTACGTTTTTACCCACAAATAGTGGAACTGACCGTCACATTATAACATACCCACGGCTAAAAAAGCGAGTTACAAGGCCAATGTTGCTCAAGAGCTGGCAGTGGGTTTGAATAATGTGAAATTACTGATGGCGCTCCTGTACTTTGTTTTACGTTCACGAATAACAGGAAATATAGTAATTACGTTTATATCATCTGAAATACATTAAAGTAGTTATCTGAATTACTGTAATAATGTAACGGACATTTTTATTGGAGCAAACGAGGGACGTAAGTGTTAGGTTGGTATCCAGTTATTAGATTTTAGGATAAATACTTTATCTTGTAACGTACTATCAGACAACCCAGTAACTGTTCCGAACGCTTGTCAACGCGGCGAAATTAAACTTTCCATTAGGATTTACGACAGTCGTGAACACATATTAGAAACTTTACGAATTCCGCAGTTTAATTTTATTATATTAATTTATTTTATAGAATGTGCTCGATTAATGATCCCTGCTTTTCGTGCTATATACCAGACCAATATATTAATGAACAGTTACATGATGAATTACACAGGATAATTTCATGTAAACTTCAATAACCAGAATTACTAATACTTGTTGCACTGGACCAAACAGAAACCTAACGAGTGCTTCTAAAAACAAAATATGCAGTATTATTATGATTTAAGTTGTTTGTTGCTAAATGCAGTAGGCTATCTGCGGTCTTCTGCCCACCACGGGTACCGAAATCTGATTTTTCGTATTACAAGTCCTCAGATTTACCACTGAGCCGTCAGGGGTAATTCCTTTCATATAACAACGACTATATGGGTCGCATAATTTATACTAATTGTTATTTAATGCTAATATTCAGGTTGATACACAATCCATTTTCTGTGCTTCGTCCACAACGTGGAATACAGCTATCGATTTTAGCGCTGTGAGCCCGTAAACTTAACACTGAGTCATCGGGGGACGTCCGGGGTGGTTTCGGCGTGTTTTTCAATATGTTTATCTATATATGCAAAGCAGAGTTTCACCTATTCGGTATTGAGAGGAACTGCCTAAACTTATTTGGAGTACGCTTAACAGATGAACCCAGAAAGTGACTGTACTAATTTGGAATGCATTAAATAGAGTAACCCACGAAGTGACTAAACTAATTTAGGGTACATTATAGAGATGAATCCAGGAAGTGACTAATTTGGAATACATTAAACATATGAACTCAGAAAGTTACTGAATTTATTTGGAGTGCATTAAACAGATGAACCCAGGAAGTTATTAAACTAATTCGGAATACATTAAAGAGATAAACCCAGGAAGCGACTGAATTAATTTGTAGTACACTAAACAGACGAACCCAGGAAGTGACTAAACTAATTTGGAATACATTAAACAGATGAATCCAGGAAGTGATTAAACTAATTTGGAATATATTAAACAGATAAACCCGGTAAGTGACTAAACTAATTTGGAATACATTAAACAGATGTATTCTGGAGATACAGGTCATGACTGTATTTACTTTTATAGAAATCTCTCTTTATTAACTCCGTAACAAACATATTATAACAACCACTTCGAGTAATTTGCTAGTACTACCAATTACAAGACATAGTGACAATCATTTGTGGTTGGTTAGTTTGTGCCCAAGTGGCAACAAACACACTATGAAAATATGTCCATGTAGCAATAAATATAATATGAAAATATATCCAGATGGCAACAAGTATACTATGTAAAAAAAAGAAAAATCAGACAGAGACAAGTATACTATTTAAATACGATCAGGTATACGGCCATGAACCATGATAGCTGTTTATATTACAGATTACACAGGCATCTGCTCAAACTCTGATACATGTATAATACTCGGGCAAAAAGTAAACTTATTCGTCAAACAACACCTAAAAACTTTCCTCTTCAACAGTTAAGACCACCCAACATTGATAATAAGGGAAAAAGTGATTTCACAATTGTTACATTAAATCAAAATTTGCCCATTTCTGCATATTATTATTATTGTTTCATAAGCCTACAGCAAAGATGACTTCGTATTTTGCAGCAAAACCTAAAAAGATATACTATAGAAGGTGCTGTGAATATCCATCACCTATTTAAAAGTTTATCATTTCCAATTAAAAGTTGAATTACGTTGCGGTAAATGAGTGATTTATGCGATGTTGTTGTAAGCAGTTTCCTTTTTACTCGATATTTGTTAAGGGACAAGGACTCGATGGTTTTGTGATTTACTATATATGATAATTTTACGTATCAGAAAAACAATGGGTACGTAAAACCAAGGTGTATGACAACTAGGAAATAAAGCAGGTTCCTATAGAGGCTCAACGCGTTCAGAATACAGGTACCATCTGATATAATATTAAAAGAGAACGTAATATTAAAACAATTTTGAGCCTTACCACATTGTTTCAGTCTACGTTGCCACGTTTCGTCGTGCTCTGTCTGAAGAACGTGATTTTAACAATTGCTCTGCACAATAGTTTCTATTTGTAAAATCCTTCATCGTAAGGATGTCATGTGCAAAACATAAATTTCTTCCCCGAGGGCCTTCCATAAGCCATCCAATGTATGAGAACAACGGTTTCTTAGCGCTTGTTTCAAGAGTCCAATCTTTAAGAAAAAAGAAAAATGAGCTGCATCCGGTGACGCGTCCTTATTGAATAGCACGAATACCTGTTTCATTCTCCAGCTGTTTAAGGTATGCCATAGTAAAATGTTGGCATGGCTAGAACCTTTATCTTGGTAAATCTATATCATGTCAGCCTATTTTTATCGAAGAAATCCTTCTTTATTACATTCTATACTGTTGCGTGAGTCACGTGGACGACTTTTTCCACCTGTGTTAATGGATTCTCACCTGTTACAAGACATGGCACTTTGCTTTTTACAGCTGGGGTGCGATTTGTTGCACATATCTTTCTGGATGGTCCCGGATTTCCATGCTGATACATATTCCTTTGTTTTCCAATGTCATTAACATAAAAGGAATATCTGTGTCTTCGAAATTCAAATCCCCAATCTGAACACATCTTTATGACCTGAGTACTATTAATATTTTGCATCAAAAAGAGCTAATATTCAAATAGAGCAATTTTCGGTGACATCATACTGTGTACCAAATGTCAAGCAGACTCAAATACAAACCAGTTGACCTTGACTCTATATTATCGGCTGTAAATGTCATGTGATTTGCATATTCAAAATCGATTTAATATAACGTACTGAACCTCTTTATTTTAGTATGTACACCTTAGTTGACATTTATTAGTACAACATGTCTGACATCACAGTAAGACTGACAACAGTTCATGTCACATGATTGTTTTGCGTTACTCATTACGGGTTTCTGTTAAGAAGAGTATATAATACTTTGTTGTATGACGCTGACAACACTGGCATGAATAACGAATAAACATTTACAGTGATATTATAGTGGAGTTATTTTTTCTTATTTAACACTAGAAGCAAAAACCAAATTAAACATAGTAGTTATAAAAATGAACTGACTTTTTTCAAATAACAAACACTAAACTAATATTACTTTTTAAATCCCTCCAACTGGCACAGCGACAAGCCTGTAGGTTTATAATTTTAAAAACTGGGTTTCGATATCCATGATGGGCAGAGTACAAATAGTACATTGTATAGCTTTGTGCTCAACAGGGAAACAAAGCAACTATTTAAACATTAGCTTAAATGACCATATATAAATCCTAGAATAATGTCTGTTTTATGTATGTAAAAACGGCTCGTTTGGGTTGAGAATTTTTTTTACGTAAAGGAGCGAACAACGTTTCGACCTTTTTCGGTCATCGTCAGGTTCAAAGAAAGGAATAGGTATCTGACCGGAAGCTGACTTCATACTGGTCAACTATACTCATTCAACACCTGTGGATTTCTGTGTAATTCTTCTTTTTTAACGAGCACTGGAAGAATTCTCGTGACTTATGGAGATCTACAGGATGTGTTCTGAACTCGACTGTTTTGCAATGGGGCTTTTCTAACGGAAAGTTCCAAGTTTCACTGTGTCGGTATTTGGGTATTGATGTTAAATACCCAGGAGGGTCAGGTACATTTGACCTCTTCCTCCCTCCCGAACGATTATAGCGCCTGTCTTTAGGGTTTTTTTTGTTTTTTTTTATAGCTTTGGGCCAGAGTAAAAGTATAACATCATACTCAGGCCCATTTCAGGGCTCGGTCCATGCATGGACGAACAAGAAGTTTTATTGTTTTTTTTAATTATTTCTCTTGTGTTTTTTTTCTTCATTTTTTATTTTTTTTGCATTTTCATATATATATATATATTTTTTTGTATTTTTCTCCTTTTTCTTCATAGAGAGAATGCTATTACTACTTGTAGTAACACACACAAAAAAAGTAATAATAATAATAATTCAATAAGAGAAAAAAAGTAATCATGATTTAAAAAAAAGAAAAATAATAATAATAATAATAAAAAAGAAAGAAACAGTGACTAAGTGTCTAGTGCATAGTAGCCTGGCATGGCCAAGCGCGTAAGGCGTGCGACTCGTAATCCGAGGGTCGCGAGTTCGCGCCCTCGTCGCGCTAAACATGCTCGCCCTCCCAGCCGTTGGGGCGTATAATGTGACGGTCAATCCCACTATTCGTTGGTAAAAGAGTAGCCCAAGAGTTGGCGGTGGCTGGTGATGACTAGCTGCCTTCTCTCTAGTCTTACACTGCTAAATTAGGGACGGCTAGCACAGATAGCCCTCGAGTAGCTTTGTGCGAAATTCCAAAACAAACAAACTAGTGCATAGTGGCCAGCTTGTGTTACATTTCTTAAATATATGTTAAAAGGGGAGAGGTATTTAGGACTATTTACATCATGTACGTGATATCTGTCAAGATCACACATTAAGTCATTTTTATGCCAATTCTTATTGAAATATTTTAGAAAATTATGCAAGAGTCTTTCAGATATTGTGTCTATGTTTGCATACTTGTGCATGAATGTGGTTGAGGTGCTACGTGGTACTTTATATGCTGAAGTTAATACTGAATTTTGTATACGTTGGAGTTTCTGTACATGTGTGGGTGCTATGTTAATCCAGGCAGGTGATGCATATTATATTGTTGGTCTAATGTACGTTTTGTAGATTTTAAGTATGTTGTTTGGTGATGTTCCTTGGATTTTACCTGAAAGACTTCTTGTATAGTTTGCTCTTTTCCAGATTCGTATCAGTATATTTTTAATATGTGGTAACCACGTTAATTTTGAATCATAGGTTAGACCTAGAAATTTAGCAGAAGTAGTAGTCAGTAAAAGTGATCCATTCATATAGAGTTTTGGTGCATCTTTTTTCAGCTTATTCAGTCTGCTGAATAATATGACTTGGGTTTTTGGAATATTGATTTTGATTCTGTATTTCTGGCAGTATTCTTCGATGTTATTTAGGACTGGTTGTAGGTTCGTTGCTGCTATTGACGGAGTGGGGGCACTTTTCCAGACTGCTACATCGTCAGCGAACTGTGATGCATAACCTAAATTTAGGTCCGACAGAGGCATATTACTCACGTACATGATAAATAATATAGGGCTAACAACCCCTCCCTGCGGGTCTCCTGCTTCGGGTTCTAACGGAAACTTTGCTGGAGGGTTTGCTTTTGAATTTCGCGCAAAGCTACACGAGGACTATCTGAGCTAGCCATCCCTAATTAGCAGTGTAAGAGTAGAGGGAAAGCAGCTAGTCATCACCACCTACCGCCGACTCTTGGGCTACTCTTTTATCAACCAATAATGGGATTAACTATAACATTATAACGCTCCCACGGATGAAAGTGTGAGCATGTTTGGTGTGAGAGGGATTCGAACCTGCGACCCTAGGATTACGAGTCGAGAGCCTTAACCACCTGGCCATGCTGAGACTGTGCTGGAGGGCTATTGTCAAAATGCACGTTTTTCAGTTAGGTCGTGACTGGACGTGGCAACATAGAATATAGAAACGTGATGAGCTCTTAAAGTAATTTTAATATGTCGTACTTATCCTCTGTAATTTTCACTGATAAATAAAACTGATTTTATTTTGTTTAACAAAAACATGAACGTAAATGTATTATTTATTTCCTTCTGTATAAGATGACTTTGGACATAAAAATGATGCCCATCGTAATGTGTATTTCAGTTAAAATTGTTGATATGTATATATAATCCGTGTTTTCACTTTAGATATTTCTGGTTCAAAACAATATGATATTATATTTGTCAGGTAAACTTCCCTGGTTAAGAGCTTTGAGTTGTTGCTAATCTTATTTATATCCGACTTACGTAATCAATACAGAGCTGTAGAAAGGCATGAGATTTCATTACAAAATAAATTGTTTGTTTTTGAATTTCGCGCAAAGCTATACGAGGGCTATGTGCACTAGCGTCCCAAATTTAGCAGTGTATGGCTAGAGGGAAGGCAGCTAGACATCACCACTCACCGCCAACTGTTGGGCTAATCTTTCATCATCGAATAGTGGGATTGACCAACACATTATAACTTCCCCACGGCTGAAAGGGCGAGTATGTTTGGTGCGACTGAGATTTGGACCCGCGACCCTCAGATTACGAGTCGAGCGCCCCAACCACCTGCCATGCCGGGCTTTAAAAATAAATCAGATGTTAAAGCCAAGGTTTTTATTGAAGACTGTGAGATGACTTATAGGACGTTTGACTTACAAAAGAAGTGTTGTCATCGACAGTAGTGTAGGCTGATACTTTAAAAATATAGGACAGGTTTAAATTTTTATTATTTTCAACGGTTGAAAGCCTTAAAAGGCCAAATATCTTTTCGCCCTTATGTTATGTTATAAAGTTTCTCACGTACTATGAATTGTAGTGACCAATTCCTAGTAAAGGATCCCCAACATATATCACTTTGTATTTCTAATTCCTAGTAAAGGATCCCAACATATTACTTTGCATTTCTAATTCCTAGTAAAGGATCCCCAACATATTACTTTGTATTTCTAATTCCTAGTAAAGGATCCCCAACATATTACTTTGTATTTCTAATTCCTAGTGAAGGATCCCCAACATATTACTTTGTATTTCTAATTCCTAGTAAAGGATCCCCAACATATTACTTTGTATTTCTAATTCCTAGTAAAGGATCCCCAACATATTACTTTGTATTTCTAATTCCTAGTAAAGGATCCCCAACATATTACTTTGTATTTCTAATTCCTAGTAAAGGATCCCCAACATGTTACTTTGTATTTCTAATTCCTAGTAAAGGATCCCCAACATGTTACTTTGTATTTCTAATTCCTAGTAAAGGATCCCCAACATATTACTTTGTATTTCTAATTCCTAGTAAAGGATCCCCAACATATTACTTTGTATTTCTTAGAGACAACAGCCAATTTAAAACGTAAAATAATTTTAGGCTGGAGTAAAACTTGTCTCTAATCTGTTAGTCTAATCACGTCTTTTCCTAAATGCGTAATACTGGTCATTTCATGATGGTCAGTACAAACATTCTCAGTTTTTGATATAGATAAATGGCCGCATTAAGACATTTCACAACTTCTCTTGTTTATATTTTTCCTTCTTACAACGCGAACTAATATAAGTAGTTTATGATAAATAAGTATTCACTTTTCTTTTAAAAATGAACACCACTTGAAAACGTAAAAAAGTTAATGTAGTGAATCATGCGTATCTGTATTTCTTAATCAACCAATCTCTTTAAAACCCACAAACATTTTAGGGCGTTGCCATCAATATTTCTAATCCAATTATTTTTGATCATGTTTAATTATTCTGTGAATCAACCGTATTTCTTTTTAAAACTTTAACCGTTCTTTATTTGTAAAGTCTTTTTAAATTATCAAATACAGAAACATTTACTTGAATGTCTATAGCGTGCTAAAGTAGTTAATACACTTTTAGTTCATATTGGTATCACTACAGGTTGTGGTATCAGTGCTTCCAGACTGTGAATCCGAGGATTCATGGCTCGCGTCCCATTGTCCAAAACAAATCGCTTTGTGCTCTTGGGTTACGGGTGTGCTACAAAAATGGCTGTTCGAAAAAAGTAGCCCAAATGTTTGCGACAATTGTTATTGACTACCTACCTTCCATTTGTTCAGAATTAGGGACAAGAAAGGAAGATAGCCCTTTACGAAGCTATGGGCCTTTTTTTTTAAAAACAAATGAAAACAATATTGGTGACTACTATAAAATTGACTTTGTTTTAATATCGTGTTTGCCAAGAACATTACTATATACTTTGTCTGATTTAAAGTTAAATTTAATAAGCTCATGCTTTCGAAAACCATTTATCAAACTTGATTAAAACGCAATGAGCTGCTTTTAGTATTTTAGCTCCCCTATTGGCACAATGGAAAATCTGAAAGCTCATAACGCTAAAACACCGGATTTCAATACCCGTGGTGAGTATAGCTCAAACAACCAATTGTGTAACTCTTTTTGCTGAATTACAAACAAGCGCATAAATTAGTATTCTAAAATTACTCGAATTACGTCACGTGTTTATAACTAGGTACGATAATGTGGAAAGTATTTGCTCTATTTTTCGTAATATTTCAATATGATTTCTTTGCTAATAAAAATCTATTTGAAGTATAAAAATGAAGTTTCTTTTCCTTTCTTTTTAATACAAAATAATAATTTTAGTGTGAACATTACTTAAAACTTTCACGTGAATACAAGAGTCAACCAATAAGGTTGTGTTAACCTGATAAATAGCATCCATAATGAGCAACAAAATATTTGTTGAAAATAAATAGTAAAACAAGTTATTAGCTACATTAACAGAAACAGATATAATTCAAGTAAAGGCACTGAAAATAGTTTGAATGTATCATGTGCAGTGCCATATAAAAACACTGGTCACATCGGGAAAACGTCAACAGAAGGTTGTAGGTTATTCATTACAAAAGAATTACCTGGATGTAGCTAATCTTCTGCTCAGAAGTCAAAAGAATCAGTATATTCTGATTACTAGTGATTTATCTACGAAATAGGCTAAAACGTAACCACTGGTGGATAGTTTAGCACAGTCTGTCACTGATATGTTGATTAAACAATGAATAACAAATCTGTAGCTCATGGAGAAATACTCATCAATCAGGAAACTAAGTTCAACAGTGAAATATTTACAAAATTGTGTCAAATGTTTGTCGTGGTGAAAATGCAGACTTCAAGGTACGATCCTCAGTTTCATGGTTTAATGGGAAATGCATACGACTTTCAAGTGAATGACTGCTAATTTTATGAATTATGAAAAAAAAGCCCAAGTAAGTTGTTAGGCACCTTTTGTGTGCTAAGAAGAAATAGTGCTGCGTAGTGGACTAGGGACTTGACCATCAAACTGGTGTAAATATACAGTAGCATCTTCAGGAATATGTGGAGTGGCTATATGTATGATTATATATTTGTGTGTGTGTGTATATATACATATATCCATGTATCTATGTATATAAATTTTTACTTCAACAGATGGATAAGATGGCAAGATACTAAAGAACTCTCATGAAGAAACGACAATTCAATGAAAGTTTGAGCTTGGTAACTGCATAAAACTATAGTGCTTATATATATACTACATAAGCAATTTGTTTCTAACTCTGAACTGGTCCGTGTTTATATGTCAATAGCTCAGTCTCAGTTGTCCCTGAGACAACTGTTGACAAGCTGGATTTTGTGCACTCACCAAGCCTATCGAGCACAGGCTCATCCAAATATTGAAGATGAGATTCTGTTGTACAGTCTTACAACCTGTAGAAGCCATATAAAAAAAACACATTAGTTTTAAAAATTCACTTTAGCTGCTCTAGTGATAAACCAATATGCCAGCATCTACCTCGTAATTATTATAGTTGGAATTAATCGCTCTGTTCGAAACAGTTAAAATGTTCAGTTGATTGCCAAAGTACCAAAGCTATCAAGAGACAATCCATACTACAACCTCTGTATATCATCGTAAAGAGACCTCGATTATAGTGCAGTTACGACAGCTGGAGGAAATGAAAATATGGCCCTTACTTTCTAAGATGTTGAATCATCTTGATGTAATATCTTCCACTAATTACTTGATCATCCATATGAATTGTAGCAAGATTTATTTTTGCATGCAAGTCATGAAGTGCCAACCATATATATATATATATATATCAACAGCAAAATAAGTACTTAGGATATTAATAACTAACTCTACCTGTTAATGATATTTGAAACTCTGAAAGGACTTTGATATCATTGCTTTTTATGTGCTCACGTTAAGTTTGGACAAACGTAGCTTAAATAATTGCCTAAGCAATCTTGTACGAAAACTGATGTAATGTTGTGTTTTTAGCAGTTTATACAAATTAAAAGCAAACGTATCTATCACTTTCTAATAGTTTTGCTTCAGAAATATGTTTTACTTATAAAATTAAACCACTTATACATTTTGTAGATTTATTGGTTGTTTTGTTTCACTAGTTCTTTAACCTGTCACTCTGTCTTTTGTATTAAAATTCAAGGACCATCTTGTCTTGCTGATAGACCTGAGAAACCTCAATCTAGTGACGCAGTACATGAGAAAAGACGCTAGGTGGCAGGAGTTGTCAAACAAAAGAATTTTTCTGAACGTGATTTTAGAGTATCTATATCGAGCTGTCCAGGCTTATTAATTGCAAGATTGATAAGGTTATTGCAAATACGTTAATGTATTTTTAGTTTAAAGTAAGCTCTCCTTTTCAACGTAATATTTTATACTTTATCCAGTATTTTCTTTTTATTTTATTTTATTTTATGTAATTAATTATTTATCTATGTTTATTATGATGTCTTATGTGTCATTTACAGATGTGTTTAATGGAAACTACAACTACAGTACCAAATTACGTAGTCCAACCACCTATCTAATACTCATTTATACTTAATTCAGCTATCCACTATTGATTTAAATGTTTGTACTTCGGAAGTTCCTTAAACATTTTACTCTAAAATAGATATATTCATTGAGGTATGTCCACGTAGATATTCCATGCAGGTATACTGCAGTTAGTTAATAATGTCACCATGCAAAAACACGTTACTCATGAACTAATAATTTGTAACTTCACAAACGAAAATACTCACAATCAAACACACTGTCTCCATTGAAACTTTTTTTCTTAATAAATTAGAAAATTACAATGAGGACATCCAAAAGGGGAGAGCTAAGGAGGCATATATTTGTTTATTGATTCAGACCCGCCCTGGAAAAATATCCGTGGACATCTAGAGATCAGAATTTGTTTTTGCTGACAGTTACCAGTTAGTTCCATCGCTGTACATAGTAGAAAGTGTGACATTGGTATTGGTAAGTGCCAAAACAAAGAAGACGAAATTTATTTTACTTGAAACCAGCCTTAGCAGAAAGTGTAACACTGGTACTGGTAATGCCAGAACAAAGAAAAGAAGACGAAAACTATTTTATCTGAAACCCGCCTTAGCAGAAATTGTGGCATTGGGACTATTAGTACCAAAACAAAGAAAAGAAGACGAAAACTGTTTTACCTAAAACCCGCCTTAGCAGAAAGTGTGACATTGGGACTATTAGTACCAAAACAAAGAAAAGAAGACGAAAACTGTTTTACCTGAAACCTGACTTATTTCAAGTTTATCTAAATCTCAGAACTTTATAAATATTGGAATTGCTATAAAATTATTGTACTGTTCTGTGTTAATCATCATGTTTACGTTATATTTATATGTTATTTCTTGTATCAATGACTCAGTAAGCCAGTGCAATGATCTTATAATTAATTCACAGTTATTTCATATGTAGTGGGTTTTTATTTACAATTGCTTTGTGCTTTGTGATTAGAAACTAATATAAAAATGTCTACAAGACCAAAACGCCAACAAAATTCTTTAAATAAGTAACGCACCATTTGTTATACAGTAAGCATGTAACACTCATAACTAATCAGAGAGTTTCAAAAAATTGAAGCCTAAATTAATTAAAAAATCCAAATAAATAAGTGATAATGAAGTATTTCAAATTACAAAAGACAAGGAATTTTATAATTACTAGCGAACTTCTAAAATGTTAATTTTCAAAGACTACAAATTTAGCTTTTTAACCTTAATGGATTTTGTTTTGATATAAATTTGTTGTCAATTCCAGGTTGGCTAGATGTTGTTAAGTGTAAAGCTATGTAATGGATTATCTATTTTCTGTCTACCATAGATACCGAAACTCAATTTGTACCATCACAAAAAGCAGTCTTAAAAACCGCTTAATATATCATATTCAATTTTTCATTTGTCAGTAATCTTTAAAAAAGATATGATAGCTTCAATTTTAAAGGCAACAATAGAATTAGCTACTGCTTATTTTAAGAACAAACTATATTTGTGATTTTTATATAACTGTTAAAACAATTATGATGAATATATTTTTAAAATATTAATTTTTCGAAACATTAAAATTAACCACTCTCAACAGGTTAGAAATAATTTGGCTGTGAAATTAATGCTCTTGAGTTTGAATTTCGGGCAAAGCTACACGATGACTATCTGCGTTAGCCCTCCCTAATTTTACACTGTAAGACTAGAGGAAAGGCAATTAGTCATCACCACCATCTCTTGCGCTGCTCATTTCACCTACGAACAGTAAGACTGACCGTCACCCCCTAACGCCTCCACGGTTGAAATGGCGAGCATGTGGAGTGCGGCTAGGATTCGAACCCGCGACTCTCAAATTACGAGTCGATCGCTCTAGCCAGCTGCGCATGCCGACTCGAATTAATGGTGAGTTATTAACTTAAAAACCATAACGAAACTCCTATTTACTTGATTACGAAACTTCACGTTAATTTACTGTTTGATTTATGAGTTTCTGTTTACACTTATCAACAGTTTTTAGATTTGGAATACCAATATTCATTAAAATAAAATAAGAATATATTTTCTTAGTGTTTAAACTAAAGTAAAACATTGATATTCATTCGTCAAACTTTGCCAACGTTAAATCCTACTATTACAATTTTCTATAAAGACACTTTTGAACACTAGATGCCATTACTTATCAGACCTATCTAATACCTTTTGTTAGTATAAAAAATTGCTATTGACAAAACATTAATTTAAATGCAAACCGTAGTTTTCATGTCTTGCGTTTGAACTTTCCTTATTATAACATTTTCACGCATGCCATTTAAGGTACGCTTTCTTGCAGGTATTATATGTTAGATCGATAACTCCTGGTCAGTTTGAAAAAAAGATATCAGCAGTCAGACAAACAACTCACATAGACACGCAGTTATGACAGAAAGTGTTCGTACCCCTGCGTCCCGAGTGGTTTTTTGCTGATAACTTAAAAAGTATCACGATTAGGATACTAGAAGTACAGTATATTATAAATATTATACTAACACACATCTACAAAAATGTTTATGTAAATTAAACGGCAAATAAACTGTTTATAAACAAATAACAAAAAATAAGAGGAGCAGAAAGTGTTCGTACAGTTCAGAACGTGTGAAAAAACTGATATTCCCGTAAAAATTTTGTTTAGTTTGGCGAATAAACTACATTATACCATTCCAGAACTAATCACTTGGTTCATAATTATTGGAATTTAGCCAGCAAAAAATTTACTTCCAGCAATTTAGCGCCGTCTCCGTCATTATCTGCTTGGTCACCATGGCGAACAGGAAACAACTGTCCAGTGATTTAAAAAACCGAATTATTGTAAAATACAAGTCTCGTGTGTCTCTTTTCGGTATTGCTACACAACTTAATATGCCGAAATCTACTGTTCAAAGCATAATTCCCAAGTTTAAGCTTACAGAATCAACTGCTAACCTCCCTAGTTCCGGACGCCCCACCAAAATTCCAGAGAGAACCAAGAGGAAGGTTCTCAGAGAAGTTAGTAGGAACCCTCGTTTAACACAGAAATTGGTGGGGGAAACTGGGGTTGAAGTAAGCACCTCTACAGTTACGAACATGTTACGCTCTTCTGGGTTCAAAGCATGCCGTCCTCGTGGAACTCCATATTTAAAGCTTGTTCATTTAGAAGCACGATTGAGGTATGCAAGAAAGCATGTAGATAAACCCTTTACCTATTGGAAGAGTATTCTTTGGTCAGACGAGACTAAAATCGAGCTTTTCGGCCACAATGATGTTAGCTATATTTTCCGTAAGAAGGGGGAACGAAATCTTCCAAAGAACACCGTCCCTACAGTTGAACACGGAGGTGGCTCGATCATGCTATGGGGTTTCTTCAGCTCTTCTGGTGTAGGCAGCCTTCACCATCTCAACGAAATCATGAAAAAAGAAGAGTACGTTAATATATTAGGCACTTATATCAAGAATGATGCTCGGAAGTTGTGGCTTGGGCGTCGTCGGATCTTTCAGCACGACAATGACCCTAAGCACACATCGAAATATGTGCAATCCTGGTTGCAGAGGAACCATATAAGCGTTCTGGAGTGGCCATCGCAGTTACCCAACCTCAATCCAATTGAAAACGTTTGGCATGAGTTGAAGACCAGGGTTCATCAGCGTCATCCGAAAAACTTGCAAGAGTTAGAGCCCTTCTGTAAAGAAGAATGGAAGAAAATACCAGTCAAGTACTGTCAAACGATCATGAAGGGTTATGAGGAGAGACTACTCCAAGTAATGCACCTGAAAGTCTACACAACTGACCATTGAAGTAGACGCACGAACACTTTCTGCCCCTCCTATGTTTGGAGGTGCAGAAAGTTGTTTATAAACAGTTTATTTGTCATTCAATTTACATAAAACTTAATGTGGGTGTGTGTTAGTATAATATTTATAATATACTTTACTTTCATTATCCTAATCTTGATAGTTTTTAAGTTATGAGGAAAAAACTACTCACGACGCAAGGGTATGAATACTTTCTGTCGTAATTGTAACTTTATTTAATAAAAGTACCCATAAAGCAAGCAATAAAGTAAAGTAATTGTATTTATAATAATGTACAAAGTATGAATATTTAAAGGAAATTATTCCTAAACTGAGTTTTTTTCTTTGGAATTAAGCACAAAGCTATATTGTAGGTTTGTGCGGTTGTTTTTGAATTTCACACGAAGCTACACGAGGGCTACCTGCGCTAGCCATCCCTAATTTAGCAGTGTAAGACAAAGTGAAATAAGCTAATCATCAATACCTACCACAAACTTTTTTAAAAAAATAGTGAGATTGACCATCACATTATAACGCTGAAAGGGCGACCATATTTGGTGTGAGAGGGACGGCGTTTTCATGGCGAATAACGTAATTTTTTTGGACTATCCAGCGTTTTCGCCCGAACTGAACCTCATTGAAAATGTTTGGGGTGGATGGCAAGGGAAGACTGTAGAAATGGACGTCAATCCCAAATAGTGCATGGTCTTCGTAAAGTTATCTTTACCACTTGGAATAACATTCCAGCCAGTCTTCTGCAAACGCTTATATTGACCACGCCAAAGCTAATGTTTGAAGTTATTCGTAATAACGGCCATGCATCTTACTATTGAGACCTCTTGTTGGGCATTTTCTACCCTGTTTAGGACTTCTTTTTGGTATAGTCTTAAACTTTTGACCAGCTTGTATTTAGAATAATTTCATAGTGTTCACATTTTTTCTATTAAATGCCAAAAAGTTTTTTATTTTTATTTTCCCTTTTTTTATTTTCATCTTTCAAAGCTCTATTCAAATAAGTGGTTGAGTCTAACAACGCAAAATGCATATTTTTACTTTATGTTCATTGGCCTTAAGACTTTGGCCAGCAGTGTATATGTATATGGATTTTCTGTCATGTATTTGCATATTGAGCTAAATATTTATAATAAATGATCTTTCATTAATTTGCCATGTCTCCTTATGTTGTTTTTTTTCCAAATGTGTACAATTATCAGTGTAGTAGGGGTAATTTTTAGTTAATCTGAGCAAAAAAAGCAAGTGCCAGTATCATCAAACATAAGTGCAGGTTGGACATAGGAAAAGATTATTTATCCAACCTCAGTGTAAAGACCAAAAACAACAGTGCTGTTTACATTGACTCACCTCATTGTTGTTATGAATCCTTAGCCATAGAGACTAGGACTTGGATTGGAGTGTCTTCTGTAAATACTTATCTCGTTCAAATATTCAGTTTTAGTTGACAAAGTCAAAGGGATTCATGAATTCGATTTAATTCCTTCATCTTTTCTCATACTAGCTCTAAAACTGTATATGACAAAAGACAAAAGGAAGGTAGGAAGTATACACCCTATCCCCTTTTAAACCTTTCACTCTCATGAACTGGTAGCGATTTATTTACTGGAAATTATTAAAATCTGTGAGAATTGTTAATATCACTCCAATAGTTCCTCTAAATGATGCTGATCTAAATAGCCAGTTTTGTTCTGATGGTTTCAAATATTATAAAACTGGTTATTCATGGAGGTGAAATTTCACCCGGCATTACGTTGGTCTGATTATAGATCCATGGAACACACGATGTGAGTTATTAAGCCATTATTTTATTCTAGTTTTACTTCTATATGGTTCTGGTACTTTTTCTGACTTGTGATAATGGACTATCCAACAAGGCCCTCTAATTATATACCAATTGTCATGGCTATCTGCCTTTTTAAGGCATTGGAAATGGATGGCTATTCTTCATCTTATTTGGTTTTCTGAAGCAAAAACCTTTCTTTCCATCTCATTGTAGCATTAGCAGGTATATTTTTACCATGAACCACCTGTAAAGGGTTAAATGCTTGAGAAGCAAAAGATAAACTATACAAGATCAGTGAACGTTGGTTTATTTTTCCTTGTCATAAGATAGTTGATCAGTTTTCCCTGCTATGAATATACTGTGAAATAACCTAATCAAAAAGTATTATGGCTCTCTAGTCTATCGTTTGGTCACGAACTAGGCATTTGAATTGCTCATTCTTGAGCGTCAGCTTTTTTTCTGCAAAGATCTTTAAGATTTCTACAATTCAAAGTTTATGTGTATCTAATTTTCTTAGATGCATGTGTGATGATCCATAACGTTTTTTTGTTTTTTTTGCCATTCTAACCTGCAATCCATCCTTGGAAAGGTAGATATCCTGTTTGATATATTTTTGGTGAACACTCTTGGAATTCTTCCTTTACACGTTTAACCGAACTTTACTAAACTGTGTGGCAGAGTTGGTTCGACCATGACAAAATTATTATTTTGCCCTGCTCTCCTTAGAAAACATGAATCGTGGACGCACGTTGGGACATTCAAACGTGTTTGTTTCTCCTAAAAGACCCAAGACCTGCAAGTCTTGTCTTTCTTTCTTATATTCTCCAGTTTGCTGGACTTGCATTTTAGTACTTATAGATCATTATTAACTAAAGACTGCTTTTGCTTTTATTAAAATAATGCTTGTTTGTTTACTTCTCAGTTTAATGCTGTTATCCATTTATTTCAAATTTCCATCTACATGACAGCCTGCTACTATTTGGCACTTTGTAGCTGCGACATATTGATTTGTATGCTGATTTTTTTTTTAAATACAAACTTTAAGCCAATAGCTACATTTCTTGACTTATTTGAAACCTAATTACAACGGCGGCTATTAAGTACTTTCTCTTTTTTATGTTTGGTTTTCGGAAAATAAATTTAACTTTGATTTAAAGACCTTTTCAATAGCCCAGGCTACACTAGATTATTAGTGAGGTAAAACTGATTTGGGTTCAACGATCCAATTTAGAAAAAAAGGCCAAACTGTAGGTCTTATGAATGCTGAAGTATTAGTGCCAAGAAGTTTAATTAACAGACATTTCCGTCAGTTGCTGGTTTGAATGAAATAGGACCAACTCATAGCCTAGTTGAGATTCACAACAATACGAACATTTATGTGATTGCTTTTATTGAATATTCTCGATATATCCTCTTTTTATTTGTTCTTTCTCCACTGATGTTTTGGAATTTCTTATTGCACTGAAGCAAATGGAAAAATATATTTTTCTTTCATTCCTGAACAGTGTGACAATAATGGTTTAAAGCTACACATAGGTTATTTGTGCTAGACGTCCCTGATTTAGAAGTGAAAGACTAGAAGAAAGGCAACTATTTACCACCGCCCACTGCCAATTTTGAACTACTCTTTTATCACGGCTGAAAGGGTGAGCATGTTTGGTGGGATGGGAATTCGAATACGCGATCCTCAGTTTGCCGAATCAGCACAATGAAATAAGTGGAAGCAAGTATATTAGCAGTTTCGCCATTAATTAAAGACAAAAACATCATGCCATTATGGATCGAAAAGGGAACAATGTACCGGCACACGTTCCTGAACTAAATGCATGTATGAAAAATGTTCAAACATATATAATTCACTGTCACTGAATGCAGATACTTTTATTGTTATCAGAATCTAAGTAAAAACCCTTTGATATATGTTTTATTTATTTACTTCTAATCGAAAGGAAAAAAAATGTTGTTTCATTTTTCCCTTTACCAAAACACATTTTTGATAATATACATATAAGATAAAAGTTTGGGTTTTGCGCATACAAAATCCCGGTTGCTGTTAGTAATAAAATGGCAGTACTATTTATAACTTATACTGTTGTTTTTAATGTTTTGTTGTTAATTAAGTACAAAACTACACAATGGACTCTCTGTGCTCTCCCTTAGACTTGTAGCTGAGCCACCGGGGTCAACTGGCTTTGTGCTTGCTACTTTATTATTTTGTAGGAAATATGTTGTTTTTATGTTTACTTTGAAGTACAATATTAAACAAGGGCTAGGAATATTTGAGTTTAGTATTTACGATTTAATTATTGTTTGTTTATTATTAAGCGAAAAGCTTCACAATGGACGATTTGTGCTGTGCCCTCAGTGAATATCGAAACGCAATTTTCAACATTACTCGTCCTGAAACTTATCACTGAGCTAATATGACACGATTGAACAAGCTATCATGAGTTTGAAACTTTATAATTCTTATCAATTTTTGTCATTAATTTACCATTTCTACACTTGTTGATTTGTTGATGAACTTTAAGGGTTTCATTAATAGCGGCAAAACAGAAAATAAAAACAACTCAAAATGGTTCGAAAAAGCTATAATAGCTTCATTATATTTTTCAGGATCACTAGTTTATTTTCGGAGATTTTCTCGGGATTTTTACGTACAACGCGAGAATTTCAAATAATCTTTGGTAAATATACCTTACAGCGTTTGTTTTCAAGCAATTTACGTAACCATTAGGGACTGACGACTTAAGGTCATAATTGGTTAAACCTACAGTTTTTTGTTTTGTTTTTCTCTCTCACATAGCAACGGGTATTTGTTTACGTAACAAATTGTGTAGGCCTGCCATTTGGAAAATAATAATCAATTTGGGTGAAGAAACTCGGATATGTCGGTGAAAGCTCTGCCAATAATGTTTATTAATCTAGGGGGAGAAATGATGTATGTTCTTTATCAAAGACTTAAAGCTCAAAACATTCCTTCAGATAAGGCTGTGAAAGGTAAGAATGTGGAGCTTGGTAGTTGGAAACAGAGTGGAGTAGAACCGTAGGCCTTATCATCTAACCTTTAAAAAAACGTCTGTATAACTTAGATGTTCTAAAAATATCATTAACATAAAAATCATATATACTATGTTGTTATACGTTACAGTAATATTTACAATGCTTATCGTACATTGATATCGTTCATGTGTGATAAATAAGATAATATGTATTCAAATATCAGTCAGTGAAAATAGTGCACAAAAAGTCATGAATCTTAACTTGAGGTAGTTTACATGATAATGAACACAGGCTTGAATTGAAATAATGAAATCTAAATACATTGTTTATTGATGTCATTCTGCTTACAAAGATTTACCAAAACAATTCTGCATATGGTTAAATAATAAAGCACACTGAGTGGTGTATGTATACACCAAAAATTAATATATATTTTTTGGAGCATCTAAAAGTTTAGCAAAGCATACAACTTATCGAGAATTGGAGACATTTTTCCTATCCAAATAATGCATGTTTACAGGGATGATTTGGTTCATTTTGGGGGCTGACTAACTAACTCAAGTTAATGTAATTTTAAATGTAGCTTTTATGAATTTTAGTTGCTGTGCACTATCAGGGTGTCACCGGAATAGAATAGGTTAGGTAAGGCCAAATAAAAAACAAACATGTTTAGCACATGGTGTTTTCCAAAAAAAGAAGGAAGAAGTCCTTTTTCTAAAATAATTAAGGTTTTGAAAGAAAGTTTGCACCCTTATTTTCATGATTGTTGCTTGTTTTGAAGGGGTCCCTGTTAAAGAGAAGTCTTCTTTCTTTCACTAAAATGATAGAGAATTTATGAGATACAAAGAAAAAGGGTAAAATGAACTGTGTTTATCTAATTTTTTATTTAAAAATCTTCTCTGTTTCTTCGCATGATTGAAAAACAGTAGTTTATAAAAGAAATAAATTGCCAAATAAATGTGGGGAGAGGTGGCTGCAAAGAAGGAATTGGGGAAGGGGATATTAGACTTTTTTTTACATGGCTTTATTATATAAGTTTACTTAAGAAGGGCTGAAATACTTTCCTAGAGGTTCTTAGGAGTCATTGTCACTTGTAGGCAGTTTTTGTTCATAGCCATCAAAAATCAAGGACTGCATAGTTGAATGATGTTTTATGGTTCCATCACAACATATTTCCCTACCAATCTTACTGGGACTTTTCTATTGGAATCCATAGTACACTTGTTTTTATTGCTCATGTGTAATCAAAGGTTGACCTTCCATATATAAAAAATTGATATTATATAGTGTATTTTCAATTAGCAGTGTCAGGCAGAATGTTGTTCAGCTTCTTGATCCAACTAAACTCAGTGATTTATTTATTTTAAATTTGACTTTACTTTGAAACAACTTTTTGTACATCTTCCGGTGATGCAAAGTATTTTTCAGGTAACATTCCCATTATGGAAATTACATATGCCTTCAGCATTTCTTATAGTAGACTTTTGATTATAGTCACCAAGTGTATGTTTCTTTTTTTATGGTATCTAGCTGCATTTGTTTTTTAATTTCTAGCTGTGTTTTCACTTTGCCACGCCTTAGTGTGATTATTTTAATCAATTTTTTTATCTCTAACCTGAGTAAGTCTGTATCAGTCCTTTAACAATTATTTCAGTTTTTAAGTAATATGTACCATTTTAATAAGATCTCTTCTTCATTAATATGCTTTATTATAAAGCTCATCTACTTGTGTTCTTTAATTGTGCTTATTTTGCATGGATTATGGAAAAACAAGATCTGTTAGTTTTATTTTAACATAATGTAACATAGCCCATAATAAATTAATGTAAAATGTACACATAATTTTCCTAAGCTAGTTATTCTTCACTTCATGAAAACTATTTCTAGGATGTTTTACAGAAATTTCAAACAAAACTGGATTTTAAAAGAAACCTCTATAACATTTATAAATTGCCAAAGAATGGTCTCTACTGTGTGTTTGCTTTAAGATATGCCTTCTTTCAACTGGAAATATGGTAAAATCATTTTATTAATGCTTTGAATTATATAAAATAAATTAATATTCTTATATAAGGAAACATAAACTATATAGTACTCCACATTAGATCTCCATGCTATGTCAATGTAGATGTATTATAAACATGTAATAAATTCTGAGCATGATTTTTTAAGCTAATGTTTGTAACAAAAACTCTTCTATGTAATGTAGTATTCATCAAATTTTAATACTTTAGTAAGCTGTATCTTCAGAGTGGGAGTTGTAAAAACAGGTAAAAAAGACAACAGAAAAAAATTAGTCTCAACAGAAAAGACATTAGAGAAATGGGTAAAAAGGTAAATATATATACACATAGATGTATGTATAAAGCAAACAGGATAGTAGATTTTTATTTTTAATTGTTTATGGTTTTATTTACTTTTCATTTGTTGTTCTTTCTGTCGTATAGTTCAGCTATGAATCTAATTATATTAAAGTGCTTACTCACCTTCTAGCCTAGAGCACATTTAATTTTATTATGTTTGTATTATGAAACTGTCACCTAGTGGTGATGTACAGACATTAATGTTTTGAAAGATTATGTAAATTAGCTACTCACATGAAATGTAATATTGTGGTCTGAACACTAAATAAGAATTGTTGCTTGATCTTAAATGAGTTAATTTATGAGACATAGTTAAAATGAATTATTGCTGATTGTTGCTTTGTTGCTTGATATTGTTATTGACTCTAAAATGGTTTAATTTTGGAATATTGTCTTTTGAAATTATGTTTTTCTTTTTCTGGTTCATTTTCCTAATTTCTTTATTTATTGAAACAAATGGTGATGTTTATATTTTAGTGTTCATTAACGTTTGTCTCAAATTCTGGCCAGGCACAGAATTATTAACTTTTTTGGTGCCAGTATGTGGATCACTCCCCCCTACATTTATGGCTTATCATTTTCACTAACTGGCTATTTGTTGTTCTGAGGAATTTTGTCTTCCTCTTGCTGCCATTTTTTGCTTCTTTGTTTCTTTATGTGTGGCAAGTTCTCCATTCCCTTTCTTTGCAGGAGCTTTCTTGCATATTTCAGTCTTACTCTGTGGTGAGTGGTGCCTGACTAGGTATACTTGGTAATAAATCCTCACTGTAAAACCTGTGATCATATAATATGCTAGATGACTGTGATGTTGAATCTCTTATTGCTGTGGACCTGATGTACAATTCCAGATGCTGCTGCCAGGTACTGGTTGATAAACTCCATCAGTGTATTCTCTGTGCTTTCAAAATACAATATTTTATAACACATCTCCAGGTCATGTTATATTCACTGTTGGGATAGGATGTTCTGCAACATTGCTTGTAGAAATACCTTATAGTCCTTTGCTTCATAAATATGTTCATCCCACATTGTATGTAATACAGGTAATACAGACAGGAATTGCTGCCCATCTTTGATGATCCATGATATTTGATGCTCATTCTTCCACAAATCTGATGTACAATTCCAGACACCACCATGTGATGTACTTTGTGAATGGGTTTGCTCTGATTTTCAAAATAGGGTATCACAATCACCCATTGCACTATATTTAGTACTGCAGTCTTTTGGAGTCTCCAGTGCATTATTTTCATTCTTATTTTGGTAGAGTATGGGACTCCTTGTCACCTACCAGTTTCTAACTACTGAGGTTGCTGACCATTCAGACCCGTCTTCCTGAATATGTACAATACCATTCAGTTGAGAGTAGTGTGGTGGCATTTTGCTAGTGTAGATGGCATGATGCTCTTCCTACTGTGGACCTGTTGATGCTACCAGACATAGGATGTAGCACTCTACTATATATATATATATCGTTTTCCATTCTGGATATCATCCTTCTTACCATCTATCATATACCACTTCCCAGTGGACTTGGTGTTGGTTGGAGCCATATTAGCCATAGAAGTCTTTACATGGGTTTGGATGGTTACCTTACATCCTGTGAACTGGACAAAAAATTCCCCAGTGCTGCAAGTTTTTGTACTAAAGCTGCATCCCATATAGTTGTCTCTCCTCCTATCATCCATTAGATGTTGGTTCCTGATGGATCTGTGTTGGTTGTGCCTGGAAGAGACATAAATTTTCACAGGTGATTGAACATCTGATTGAACAAAAAATTTGCATTGCCACCAGGTTTAGGGTTGGAGATGCTTACCATCTACCAGTTATCGTTTCCAATTGAATCTTGTGTTGGTTGTGTCAGAGGTGTGTACCTGTAGTGACAGGTATTAGTACAGAAGCATTTCTTGAGAGGAAGGTATAGGACCCTTTTCCTACAACAGAACTGATATGTAGTTCCAGATACAGCCAAGTGTCAGTTGTCATCAGAATATTCTTTATGGTATGTTGTGTGCTTACCACTCTACATTGAGATGTCCTATTATATCTGTAACTTTTCTTGGGGTCACTCCTTTGTTACTGCCATTTTTTACCAACACATTAATAGTGAGCAAAGAGTATGCCTGCCTAAGAAGTGGTGTGGTCTCTCACAGGTGCTTGTTTTTATTTCCTTCCTATACTCCTTTTTTTTGGGGGGGGGCACTTTCTAAAGAGGGATTATCTACTCACCAGCCCTCCAGCTGTTCAGTGTGAGATTTTAGCTTTTTCGTGAGAGGAGGTAAGATATTGTATCAGAAGTTAACATTTTCCAAAAGTGAAAATGTATATCCAATAGATGCTTACCTCTTTTCACATTTCCCACCCATCCTTCTATCTTCTAAGTGGTTAACAGCTGCAAGATTAGAGAGGGTGTTTGTTATGATATGGGTAGTGTTGTACTTCTGTTGATTGTGGGTTGTTACATAATCTGTTGCTTTATCTATATCTTTGTCATATGAATGTTTTGGCTTATTTCCTTGCAAGGTTAGTGAGGTGCATATTTTGTTTTTTGGCATCATTCCTCAAATCTCATATCACATTCTTACTATTTTGCTAAGTCTGAATGTGGCAGATTGAGATCCTCTGAAAGACATTTTACACACTGTTATGTGGAAATTTCCCCATACTTTCACCTTCCATTATTTGCATCATATCCAGGTAATTTCTCCCAATATGTTTTGTTCTACCCCTATTTAAGTGACCAAGAGTAATATTTCACAAATGTAAAGCTTTTAGGTAGATAAACTTTTTTTTTTTTCAGTCTTCTCTATATGACCATGTGTTACCAAGAGCTTATTTATATGGAAAAAAAAATTAACTGAAGCAAAGTCACCTCAAACTTCAATGCTTATACAATCCACAGATTGGTTAAATTAAAGTCTTATTCTAAGTGCAAGGCCATAAATATCATGGTTTATTCTTGGAGCAGCAGTAGCCTTTTGGAAAATTGTTATGCCTGTGTTATCTACATGAATGTGTAAGACTTAGTTCTTTTCTGTGCTTCCTTAGTGTGGTAGAAAGTTCTGACTCTATGTTGTGTTTGGGTTTAGATTTCTACTTTCCTAATGCTATTTGCAGATGATCACATGAATTCTTTTTCATAATAAAATTGGCTACAGTTTAATACAGATTTCAAATTAAACTGGTCAAAATGATTGTTCATAGTTATCCACTTATTGTGAAGGTTTTGTGAATCAACTGCTTTTCATCTGCAGGTGATTTAAATGTTAAATACTGAGGTTACTTATTCATACTGGACTATGGATAACCTGGGGTATTTCTATGGGTACTGAACACATACACAGTTTATTGGTTTATCTCAAACTGGAGCACATGAGAATGGTATTGTTTTTCTCTAGCACTTATATCTTGCAGTAAATTGTGTGTCCTTTACAATATGCCTTTGATTGTACAACACACATTGAAGAAGATCATGCTTCTAGGCACGTTCAATTGAACATTGCCCTCCCTCCTTCTGTCCAAGTAGACTTTGCCTGGTGGTTAAACTGAGTAAACACCATGACTGGCATTGCTCTACCTTCTTCTCATCCCAGTTTGGACCTACTCACAGATGTTTCTCTTATAGGATAGGAGAACATATGAATTCCCAAAGATTGTTGTTTGTTGGACACTGGTCAAATCCACATCAATCTTTTGAGACCCACCTTTCATGTTACTTGGCTCACAACAATTATTTTTCAGTATCCACTATTGCAGGCTACAGGTTAGCCTTATTTAATATCCCTCTTTTCTCCCACAACTATCACATTTTTTTTCTCCCATCCTCTCCTTTACTTTGATCCATCCACCTCATCAGATAATTCTGCCTCATTGAAATCTCATTGTGGTCCATCAAGACTTTATCCTTCTTCCATTTGAACTTATGGCTTTTTTCTCATTGTACTACCTTTTACTAAAAACATATTTCTTGCTCCTTTTGCATGTGGACATTATTGGTCAGATGTCTTCACTATTGGCATAGCTCATGTTTTTTATTACCATATTTATGTTCTCCTTGTTCTGAATATTAGTTTTTCCCAAGACATCAGCATTGCATGAAGGAAATATTACATTCACTCCTATTTCCCTTCCTTCCATTTCTAATTTGTATTCCCATGCTGATTCTGATCATCTTCTTTGTTCAGTACATACTCCATATTGTTCTGCCGTTCATGCTACTTACATCTGTGGATCCCATTCTTATATATTTATATCATGGAATACTTTCTTTGCCTATGAACTTTATCCTGTTACACTTACTGGATGGATTTACTAACTTATTTAATTTGTTTTAGTATTATTATCTAGGGCTCCCATTACATTTTTCATGTCTTCTCCTACTAAATATTCTTCATATTTTGTCCCTGGGTGCTTACTTCCATCTCATACTTTTATAGCCCACTACTTGGATAACTTGGCCATCTCATCCTCATCTGGCTATCACTTGCCACCTGTTTCCATATTCTATACCTCCTTTTGACTAACAGAAGGTAATTTTATAATATTTCTTGCCATTACAATAGCCACTTTCTCATTTCTTACATCCCACTTTGTGGTAAACTGTGCCTGTCCAGGTATACTTCAACATAAATCTGCATCATATGGCCATATGTCTATGACACTTGCTGAAAAGATGGGATATTCTGCAAGACCACTATAGGTTGCTTCATAGTGTCTCACTCTTGATAAATAAAACCAGAAGTAAATTGTAGCAATTCATAAACTATCATGAGTAAAGTAGTGCTTGGGTTTTTCCCATACTCCACAAATCTGCTTGAATAAATCAAGACTGAGCTGCTTCTCAAAATAGGGTTTCCATGATCACCCATTGCATTGTCTTATGGTGTTGCATTTCTCTGGACTCTCCATAACATTGTTCACCCCTTTTCCATTCAAGTATGAGAGTCCTTGTCAGTTATCAGTTTCTAGCCACTGAGGTGGTGGACAATGAAATCTTCCTGAGTATGACTGATCCCATTCAGTTGAGAGTAAAGAGTGAATATTCTCCTCCTACTGTATACTGGAAGAAAAGTACGTGGTTTTGATCTGAATGAATTCACCACATGCTGCTCACCCCTCTGGCTGGCTCTTCTATCCTACTAATACCTCGATGTTAACTTCTGGTTCTTTTTTTGATTAAGTAAAACAAATCCAGAAGTGATGAAGGTGTAGTGAATACTGTTTAACTTAATTTAATTATTTATATTACATAAGTTTACTTTTATTATTTGTAGACTTATTTTTCTCTCTCTTTCCAAACTTTATTTTAATATGATTTAATTGAAATTGTTCACTGTGTTTGTTACCATTAACCATGGTAGATTCTAAGGTAAGTTTCTGAATCATAATTGTTTTATCCACTGTCCAAGTTTAATTTTGTAAATGTTATTAAAATCATTTTAATAGCCAGTAGACATCTATGGAGTTTGAAATTTAGTTCTTATTTATAATACAATGTATAAATGAAATGGAAAAGTATAGTGAAAGTGCTATAAGTATAGTAAAAGTAATAAATAAAAGTTTGAAACAAGATTTTATTTTTTCAGTGATCAATGATATAGTTGGTACAATGTTGAATTTGAAATTTGTGGAAGAACTCTTCAAACCTCAAGAGTTGTACTCTAAGAAGGCATTGAGGTCAGTATTTGAGAAACTAGCCCATGCTTCCATTATGAGACTGAATACAGCCAGTATGGATAAGGTAAAAACTGTACATGTATATTTCTTCTGTTGATTTTTTATTCTTAAGCATTGCATCTTTTCAGATACACCTATAAAAGAACTCAGTCTTCAAAATGAACTTTTAAAAATGAAAATATTCAAATTTCCAATCCATTTTAAGTTTCTAAAACTTTTTGAATTAAAGCTTCTGCAAAACTGGTGCTTTTATTGTCATAAAAAAATGATCCAACTGTGCTTCAACTTTAAAATTATATTTCATATTTTCATGTTACTAGTCCAGTATGCTACTGTGTGTTTTCTACCTTATTAGTTGATATACATTTATTTTTAAATTTTCATACATATTTGTGTACAGGCCACAGCTGTTAAATTCATTAACATAGAATTTTGACCAAAGAAGTGGCTGAATTCCTTTTGTCTCAGTTACTTACTGTTCTGGGTCCTAGGGTATTTATTACATGTGCCTTCTCCTGGGAAAGATTTATAAAGAGATGAACATACTACATCAAAGTAGACAGTTGTATTTTCTATTGATGGGACTGATGATCTCTAATTTTTCAATTGGAATGATTAACAGTTAAAGAGGAAGTGCATACACCTTTATAAGAATACAATTATTGTTTTATGTAAATAATGCTGTGTTTTCCCAAAATAGAACAGTTTATGTAATACATCTAAATGTAGCTGTATTAAATCTTTGCAGTAAAAGAACTGTGCCATCCATCATAAATATTCTCTTTTTTTGGTTATGTTTGTGTACCAAAAGAGATAATTTAATTTTGTTATACATTCTGTTTAGTATATCTAATTTTTCAAGCTCAAGTAAAATCAGAGAACTATGATTTGCTCCATAACACTATCTGTCTGGGCATCATTCACTGCACATCATATCACAATAATTTAGTGGCTTACATTCAAAATTTTATTGCTTATGTTATACCAATTAGTATAGCATAAAATCATAGCTAATCATCAGTATTTTAATAGTATATAAGGTTTAAGCTTTTAATTTTATAAGGCAATATTTTTAAAAAATTGTGAATTTTCTTAGTGTGAGAAAGGTGACACATTTTCTGTAGGCATCCTATCTTTCCTATTTTATTCACCACCACTCCAATATGTTCAAAATTTAGTGTATATTACTCACTATAAAATTGTCATTGCTCAATCAAACCATAATTTTTATAATTTTTCATTCTGTTTGGTTACGCAACCACAAAATAGAAAATCAGACCACTCTTGCCACACCTACTTATCACATCTTCTCCTTCAGGATTTGTTAATATTTCTCTCTTACAGTTATTTATATGTCTATAACCAATAGAAAGCCAAGGTTTTCATCTGTCATTTGATATAATGTATTATATTACATTATGTTCTGAATAGAGAATTTTCAGTTTCTTTTTTAGTAAAAGTTTCATTCCTGCAGGAATTATTATGACTAGCTTGGATGGATTTGTAATAATATTTTTTTTTTTTTGCATAGTTGGAAAGCCCAAAAAATGTGATAGTTAGAAGAAATTGTCTGTTTTTGTATGTTATTTTTGTATGCTTTTTGGTGCACAGTAATGTATTAAACTAGATTAAAATGATTTTGTGCATTACTACCATTAGTATAAAAAAAAGTGAGATTTAGGGTTATCAATAGTCAACAGAAAAAAAAGACAGGTAAATACCTTATTTCATGTTTTACATTTTATTCTTTATTATCATAAAAGCAACTAAAATTTTAAAATAGGGATTAAGGTTAAGGTTAGATTAGGTTAAATAAATAATGATAGTAATTTAATATAGATTCTTGATGAGGCTATGCATACAAGCAGCTCATGGCTAACATAATTCATTAGTGTAACGTGAACTGCACATTTGTGATAATTATATTATAGGCTGATACAGTGCACACTGATATATGTAGAAGTGGGAGCTTTGTTCAAGACTTTTGGCATATGCAGGAAATTATCCAAACATATATGTTAGGTAATATGTTGCAGAGAAGTAAGTATCTGTCTAAACTATATTTTCAGGTAAATTACCTTTATTCAAGCAAACAAGTCAATGGAAGGAATTTCAGTTTGAAGCAATTTGACCTTAAATGGAGGTCTGAAGGGAAAATACATTTAGGGCCATTTAGAAATTTCTTTCTCTTCACTCTGTTCACCTTCATATGCCATATAAAGTTTTATTTATACTAACTTTATATCAAAACAAAAAATTTTGTTCTTATTATGGCTTGTTGAAATTGTTCTATATACAATTAAAAATGAACTGAAAATAAAGATTAACGTCTCATACGTCTGCCTAAGATTATATCTATTATTCATTAAATATAGTTTTTAATTTGTTATAGTTAAATTGTTTTTAAATATTTATTTAAAAAAATGTGTGTAATGTTCATGCTTGTTTTCAGCTCTATGATCTAATGACAATGGTGTTTAAGTACCAAGTGTGCCTGTGCTCTTGTCCAACTGACTTACTGATGATAACTTTGAATCACCTAGATGGAATTCGTGCCTTTGTATCAGAAAGTAGCACAGCTTTTAGCCAAATTGATAATGTCTATTTCCTGTTATTAAAGGTGAGAAAGTATAAATAATTTTTTCTTGGTCTTACATGTGTAATATAAAGAAAAATGTTTTTATTTATGCTGTCACATGTAGTTAGAAACTTGCATAAATCATATAATTGTTGATGAAATGATTTATAGTGCAATCATTTATTTATTTGGATAATTAAAATTACATTGATTTAGAGCTTATATTAGGTGTTTTTTGGATGAAATTCCTCTAACTTATAAACTTTAATGAGTTCTTACAGATATGAAAATAAGTTTAATCTCCTCTCTTTTTATTGTCAGACTTACAAGAAAATGGAGAGTGGAGAATTCCAGTTTCTGAGACACACACTATTAAATTTTTTTCAGGACTTACAAATCAGGGTAAGCAAAAATAAATCACTTTAGACTTTTTTTTTTTACAGTTAATATGATTTATCATTATTAGCAGTTATATTCAGTGTAAAGAAAAACAACTTTTCGTAAGGGTTTCTTTTCACACAGAGTTAGGAAATATTTTATCAAGAGCTCTTTAATTTACAGCCATCCTGAAAATGGCACTTAGAACTTGTATCCATCTTTTAACCTACCAACTTTTAGGAGGTCATTGTATTTTCCTTAAAGTTTCAACTTCAATTGCAACTAAAACATTCTGAGACACAATACTTTACTTTTTAATACAGAATAGTTTGAATCTTCTGTGCATCTGATATAAGAGTTGTATGCCACTAACGTTTAATTAACTACCTCCTACTTAAAAAAAAATCTTTTTTAATATGAACTTCACTAGTTCATGTTATCATGTATTTGTGCTTGAATTAACTTCTGTCTTTTCCTCAGCATTGTTTGAATGGGCATGTTCCAAAATTGTTAATCAATTACTTGAGGTTTCCAGTAGCTTAAGACTGAGTTAATTTTTGTTCAAGTTTTCCTAGTTTAGTGTTTTTGTTTTTCATAACTAACATGATTTCTTTTCTTCCACTTTGAAGCAGATTATTTGATGATTGCCTACCATTATAATTCTAAAGTGACAGTAGCTTCCATTTTATGCCATGATAGTGATGATAATTGTAACATTGGACCTTTGGCTACTGGAGACTCCATTTTTGAAGGACATGACAGTTGCTGTTCAATGTGTTGTGGGTTCCTTCATGCAACTGGGGCTCCTCCAACTGTCCATGTGATTGACACTTCTTTCCCCAGTTTAAACATTAGCAAGGTGAAAATGATTTTAACCAGCTGTTTCCCTAACAAGATTCATTCTAGGAACAGCTTTATCTATGTAGGAAAATCTTTACACTCCTAAACTCTTCCTTTACTTGATTTTGTAAGTATGTTTTTTTGTTTCTCCCCCTTGTATCTTTTAATTCATCTCATACTTTGCTACATGAAGCCCCTACTCAAGTTTACTTGGACTTCCCTCCTTCACCTTACTTTTGGGTCCATTTGTAGGACAACTGCACACCTATACTAACATGCCTCATCATCCTTATATGTTTGATGCTTTTTGTCCTAGATTACAGCCATTCTTCCTTTCTGTTCCTTGATTTCCAATATTTAGAACCTTTTTTTACCTTCTTTGAGGGCAGAACTCTTAACTTCAATTTCCCTTTCTAGTGCCTAATTTTCTCACATTCATCATTATTTTACCACTCACCTCTGTTATCTCTCATCACTTCATCTAAGTCCCACCATGACCAGGTTGGTTAAGACACTCAACTCGTAATCTGAGAGTTGCAGGTTCAAATCCCTGTCACACCAAACATGCTCAATGTGATGGTCAATTCCACTATTCATTGGTAAAAGAGTAGCCCAAGAGTTGGTGGTGGGTAGTGATGAATAGCTACCTTCCCTCTAGTATTACACTGCTAAATTAGAGAGGACTAGCACAGATAGCCCTCATGTAGCTTTGTGCAAAATTCAAAACAAACCCAAATCACTTCATCTAATTCCTGAGGTACTTCATTGTTCTCCAGAGGGATTTTCCACCACATTGGCTCTTAATACTTCTTCCTTGGATATTAATGTTTGAAGATGTTTTCATATTTCATCACATCAGACTTGTTGCTTGTCTTACTCTATTTTTCTGTCTTCACTTCCATCAATCATTGAACAAGATCCTTCAGATAGATATGTATTTTTCCATTATGGGTTTTTGTCTCTCTCCATTTTCTATTATTCAATTTATATACTGTCTTTCAAAATAATAAATACATTTTCTTCTCTTTTTTCTTACAGGGTATGCTTAGTTTCTAAAAAACCACACTAGGCCAGAGGTAATGGAAAGAGCTCATAACATCTTCCCTGACTCTACCAGGGCTCGCTATCAAGAAAGGATGTTCTCATTGAACTCTGTGGATATCCTCATGGTATTAGAATTACTCAGTTATCCAATCCTGACCATGTCTTCCATGGAATACAATGATAAAAGCTGTTATCTATTCTACTGTCTCAAATAAAAGATCTTTCTGATGGTGCCCAATAGAGATCAGGGCAGTTTTCTGTGTTTACCTAGTGGGAACTCTTTCACCCTTCTTCAGGTGACTACAAGAGACCCTTATAAGTTCCTAGGTGATAGGATGGTGAACCTTTGAGAGATCCTCATTGATAATGTATAGCACAATACAATTGGAAGTAGGGTGGTGGTTGCACTGTCTCTTTAGTGTGGGTTACCCTTCAAACAGGCAGTATGTCTTCCTTCTGTAGCAAAATGACTTTTTCATCACCCTTTCTGGGCTATCCAGTTCAGTTTAGTGAAGGTCAGACAAACACCATACAATATGAGTGTGCTCTAATCAGACTATACTTTTGACTTACTGACCACTTGTATACTAATGTTCAACATTTAATTTTAAAATTATGCCCATCCCTGCAATGCTTAGGACTCTTTTGCCTTCTCTTTACTTCTGGGTAAGGAGTTTACATTTTTCAAGACAAGATGCAGTCTCACACTGATGTAGCTCTATAGAGTCTTTGCCACTGGGTGTCACATTTATGGCTTTTCATTTCATGCACTTTTTAAAGGGGACTCATCTAGGTTTAATGTTTGCACCAGGTCTTTCATTATTTCAGTGTCAGATTCTAGGTATTCTGTGTGTATAGGTGAGGTATCATCTTGAAAGTTAACATTTTCATCACCTGAAGATCTATTTCAGATATTTATATGGCTCCACACAACTTTCCACGTGTCCTTCTGACTTCTGGTGTACTTTCTTCTTGCCTCATCGAAAAACGAAGTTAATTCAAACACAAGTGTTTAGGAAAAGCTACTGTGCAAAAAGTTTGTGTTATCCACTTATTAGTGGAGGGCTATCATAACATGATAACAATATCATTGACTAGAGCAGTTCACATTAAACATGTTTTTTTTGTGTTAGGTAGCTCAAGGCTAATATCATACAAATATAGATGCACAAAGGAATTAAACTATTCTGTATGTAAAGGTGAATATCTATTGGAAATACATTTTCAAATAAGCAAAATGTTAACTTTCAATTAATGTAACTCAGAATACATTTTTCTTTCAATATCACTTTTTTTTTTAATTCTCCACCCTGTTTAATTTATGTTACTGGATGATTTATGTAATTTTTCCATAACAAAACTAATTTAATAATATTAGATTTCAGTTTTGCTGAATTGAAAAAAACTTTATTTCTGTATGTGCTTTGTACACTTGAAGTTTAAAACATTTTACAGTAAGAAACACATGAAAGTTTTAAGACATTTTTCCTGTAACTAGTTCGGTTGATAAGTTTTCTGTAAATTAATGGGAATGAAGTTGATTGCTTTAATTTTTATAATATTTATATGCCTAATTTTGATTTATTTTTAATACAGATTCTGTTTGTTAAACCTTATTTTTAAGATTTGAGGAAAAGAATTACAAAAACATGCTATCCTGAACTTGTCCACTTATTTCAGTTTCATTGTTCAAGACTTTCCTAACATAAAAATGATTAATTTTTGCAAAATATTTCATTAGATGTAAGATCCATACGAAAAAGTGTATTGCTACAAAGAAAATATTATTTTTATAACATATTTGTTCCCCATAGTGTTTCCAAGATAAGTCTTAACAGCTTATAACACTAAAATATTGTTTTGATAAATAGCTGATTGTGTAGCTTTATGATAAACAACAGATAAATGTGTTTGGAAAAAAAAAAAGAAGAAATTTACCCCAGAATTACTAATTGGGAACAGATGCAACCTCCTAATAGATTAGAATATGATAATAAAGTTTCAGTTTAGCACCTTTTCTATATGTACTGTAAAGCTAACTTACAATCCAATACATTTTTAACAGAAAAATCCAAAATTATGAAGTGGTTACTCTGCCTCTAGACAAACCTCCATAAAATTACCCCCTCCTAATTAAATCTCAAATGGCATTATTTGTTTACCTGTTAAATAAACAGAGATTCCTATATTCATGGTTAATACTTGGTAATTTGAGAAAATCACTAATCTGACTCTGAAATCCACTCTTATTTGTACACGTATTATTAAGTGAAGGAGAGTATTATTCCAATATACCTAATCTCCACCCACAGTTTAGCTATTTTTCTTGTCCAAAGAGATTTGCATGTCATTAGCCTTGAAGTCTAGTTTGTCACTCTTCTTCTCAGCAACTTTCTTAGATTCATATGTCTGTGATTGCCCTTTTCTGTTCCTACCATTGGCCTCATTTTATATCACCAGTCGTTTTTCATTTCTTCTCATTTGTCTCTTTCCTTGCTCTGTCCTTTTCACTTATCTTTCCATTTTCTCTTCATCTTTTTCTGACCTAATTAATCTCTGGTCTGTTTCACCCAGTCTGCAGTTGACCATGGTCTATGCTTTTGGCCCAGATTACCTTTATATACTTCATCCTAGAGGGCTTTTATTTGCCATATTCATGGTCCAAAGCTGTCTTTTATTTTACTGTGTATTTCTGTATGTTTTTATTTTAATATCGTAATAGGGATTTAGTTTTAAAGGAAATTAGAACTTCCCTCAATTGGGGGTGTTCAGGGATAATGGTATCCCCCCTTTGCCCTGCATGCGAGAGTATAAAAATATTATCATGGTAATTTAAGTTTTGCATTTTATAAAATTCAAATTAATTTTGTAGTTTTGGAGATGGAGTTAGAGAAAAATGGTCAGCAGCAGAGGAAGCAATATTTGGACAACAGTATTCAACTATACATGGTCAGCTGTTGGCAGAGATCTATAAATTCAATGCTTTAAAATTAGCTGTGGAAGCAGGAGTACTCCGAGAAAATCTGTTTTCACATGGCAGGAGCTTAATAATATACTTGCCCTGTGCCCTGCTGTAAAAAAAAAAAAATCATGAGTTATTAATATTAAGTGATTTGAATTGTGGTTGTGTTGTCTTTTTTTTTTTACTACATTACAGTACATCTTATATGGTGATATTTTTTTTGTGGTGCAGATATGATGATGTGTAAGGCAGATGTGAGACTGTGTGTTATTTCTGCTTTTTCATACTACTATTTGGCTAGCATGTCAAGTCATTTCTTGAGATAAGGTATTTTGCTCACTTTATGGATATAACTAACTGGTGTGTATTTTTGAAGACTTACAACTAATTTTAGTATACAGTTTTGTTGATATTGTAGTTTTTTTTAGTGTTATTTCTGACATACTTATTGTGACCTGTCAATCATATTTGAAAATTGAGCAGATGTAGGCTTTATATATTTTAATTATGCTACTGGTTTTGTATTCTTTATTTTTACCTGCTATTAGTCTGGAGTGGTTAATTTGTTTCCTTATGTGTTTCTTTTATGTGCTTTCCCCATGTAAGTCTTTTGTTAAATGTGGTACTAAGAAATTTGGCTTTAGAACCTAGTTTTTATTTCTACATTATCTAATTTTACTTTTAATGTTTTTAATTTTAAAATGTTTGTTTTAGCTTCTTTGAAATATTATTCCTTGGGTTTTGAATGGGTTTAACATGACCCACCAATCATTAATGGCATTTAGAGATTTTTGAACTTGATCTGCAGCTATTAATGAGTTTCTTAAGATACTCCAAACAGTAGTGTCATCAGTATACATGGAGAAGTATGTACAGTTAAGGTTGGGGATGGGTATGTTGTTTGCAAATATAATGTATAGTAGTGGTGAAAGAACAGATCCTGGTGTGATATCTATTACTTAAGATATTGTATTGTTTAGTTAAGAAATTGAAGATCCATCTAATTATGACACTATTAATGTTTACAGAGTGTAGTTAGTACCTAATCGTGTCATGCCATACATTGTCAAAGGCTTTGCATACATCAAAGAAGGCCCCTGCTGTAGCTTGAATATTGCTGAATGATTTGAACAGACTCTGTGAGTCAGGTTAAGTGATCTATAGTTTGTTGTATTTTTTATAGAGGACTTTTGTATTTTAGATAACAAATTATTGTCCTTGCAAAGAAATTAGACTTCTTTGCTATAACTTTTTCATTTAGTTTACCTAAAGAACTAAGTAAAATGGTCAGTCTAATGTGGTCCCATTCAGAGCTGTTTGGTGTTGAATTTTTGGAAATCACTGTGATCATTTCTTATTTTCCAGATATTTGGAAAGTATCCAGCTAATAATGATAGGTTTATAAGGATGATTTAGTAGAGTGCCAGATGCTTTAATAAGAATGATATTTCTGATGATATCATGTCCATGAACTGAATTGTATAGAGTTTTTATACAGATATTTAATTCAATTTTGGTGTCTTTGCAATGTAGGGATTCATTACTGCCATTAAGTGTGAGGTTGTTTAGAATATTGGCTTGGAACCTCAGTTCGTATAGGTCTGATTTAATTTTATGTAGTTGTTTATGATTTTACAGCTATTTTGATTACAGTTGGGAAAGTTAGATCTCTGAAGGAGTTATGGAAATAATCTGCTAAATGGTTAGATTTTTCTGGGTCAGAATTTAGCTGTAGTGTGAATGAGATTTTCAGGTTGGTTGTTCAGTTACTGAAATAGCTTGGGGGGCATTTAAGCTGCCAATGATTAAAGCTGTAATATTTCTGTTCATAAATGATGAAAGGTAACTTGTATCTAATATTTTCAATGAAGAGCTGTGAGCAACAACTCTTGGTATGGTAGGTGTGAGTTAAAAAATATACTTTAATTTGTTGTTGAACTTAGGTTATCTTCTATTTCTATGTTATTCTCTAACTTATTTCAAAAAAGAACAGCAATAGCTCTGTTGTTTTTGTTTGTATTGGCAGGGTGAGCATTAGATTTAAAACCTGAAATAGATATATTACTTTCTTTTTCCATAATATTTCAAAAATAACAATTATATATGCTTTGACATTACTGTCTAAGTCAGGGAGCTCAAATTTCTTGGTGTTGAAGGTGCCTTGAATGTTGATGCAGAGCATTTCTGAGTTGTGCATGAAGTGGCAGTCTTTCACTTGCATGCTCCAATGTGTTGTGTTACATAGTGTGGCTTAAGGTTGTGTAGGTCAAAGTAGTATCTGGCTATGTTAACACTCCTACGAAAAGTGGGGCCTAATAGGCCCCAGAGCAACTTGAAAGGTTATTAATATTAGGCTAATAATTTTGTATTTAAATGAAATTGCCATTTAAATCCATTAATGAATGGATTAACAAGATTCCCACTGTCCCTATCTACTATCTAGTGAAACCACAGCCAAGGGAACGGGCTTGGAGAAATCAGGACTAGAAACGTCTTTTCGTAGGAGTGTTAAATGTATGTTCCACTAATGCAGTTGCCAATGGGGCAGGAATTGAAATAGCTCTGTAAGGAGAACTGAAGGGTTGACAGTGAATTCTTCAATCTCCATAGGCTCTTTATGTGGTGGTCTGGTACTTTGTGTTGCTGTATTGTGTTCAGTGACAGTGGCATAAGTTAAGACTTGTGATTTCTATGTGGTAGTTATGTTGTTTATAGTGAAGTTGAAAGTCTTAGGGATAGCTACATTTAATAGCTCTATAGTTTGTGTAGTAAGTGATGGATGAACTTCTTGTATGAGTGTTGCTGTACTTTGTGGAGTTAGTGGTAAAGGAGTTTTGATGTGTTGTGGTTGAGGAGCTAGGTTGTGTTCTGTTTAAACCTTTCTTTTAATGTGTTGTTAAATGAGAAAGGCTCTGTAACTAACTGTGTGAGGACCTTTGCAGTTAGCACATCTGACCTGATTACATTGATTGAGACAGATCTTCACATTGTGCAGCCCTGCACATCTTACATATCTGGTGTTTAGAGTGCCCAAAGTTTTGGCATTTGAAGCACTGGTTAATGGGTTTGTATTATGGCTTTGTGGGTTTGTTTGAAGAGAACACAATCCTTAGCAAGCAGATAGTCATATTCCTCTTTGTTTTTGTAAGAGATCTTAACCAGTGGTATCTTGGTTTGGTACAAAATGATCCAATTATCTTTACTTTATGTGGCTCATAACCTGAAACTATTAGTTCTTTGTCCATGTCTACACTTTTAATTACTAGTGGGTGTGTAGATGCATGAATGTTACCACCAAAAATATCATATAGCCAGTCAGCATTGGTTTAGGCCATGAGTGTGATGTTTTTGTTTTTTGCTGCTTGTGTTTTTGAGATAATGCTGGCATCAGAACATGTACTTACCCTTGTTGACTTCTTTCTTCTGTTTCATTTTTTATCACTATGATAAAACTTCCTTCATCAGAGTTCTTGATTTTATTCTCAGGTGGGGGATTCATGGTGTAGCATGAGTCTATGTCCAATTCAATGATGAGTGTTGATTGCATTGAATTGTCACTGATAGCATCTGGAAAACTGGCTTGGAGGCTGTCATAGATTTCTTGTGGCTTCCTTTGAGAGTTGTTTGATCCTTAGAAGGACTGAGGTAATGGTCCACTATAGTAAACAGGAAAAACAAATGAAGTAAGTCAAAAAATGATCTAAAACGAGAGCATTTATAACACATCTCTAACTGAATTGAACAATGCTGTATTGAAAAGGAGTCAATGATCTATATGTTTTCTCTCATCTCCTTTCTTTTATAGTGGCTACTTGTTTAGGTGGAACATATCCTGAGATTTCACCCCTTTCTTATGCCTACTCAGTATTTGGTACTTTTGAACATGCTATTCCTCTTTTGTCTCACTTCAGTTCCATCTTCTCTTCTTCATCTGCAAGCTATAGCATATTTGGTTAACAGGTTTTACACTTCTCAATCAGTTTCTGCATAAAAGGTTCCTTTGTTTTTGCAATCTCTGGCTTCCCTAAAACCTTTTATTTTTTTGGGACATGAACCCATGTGTCTTCATGTTGATTTTATGAGCCAGGTCTGTTCTCATCTCTTTTTGTATGCTTATTCCCATTTTTGTCTTCTCCCTGCTTCTCATCTTTCTACACTTTTCTCTATCTTAGATGCTACTGATAATCCTCTATAATCATCTCAGACTTGATCTGTTTGACATTTAGACACTCCACATTATCCACTCTGTCTTTTGTTTCACTCTCATGCATCCCATCATTGAATAATATCTTCCCTCCATCCTTGTGCATGGAATTTGCCAGAACTGTTGGCCATTTGAACAGATTTTCTAATTTATGTTTTCCTCATCACTTTCTTTACATTGTTTCTATGTCTTTGTTTATCATTAACTATGGTAGGTCTTTTTTCATTAGTTCTTTTGGCAATACTTTCCTTCTGGTCATCATACTGCTCCTCTTATTTTCCTTACCCAACTACCATGCCTATCTGAGACCTTCACGAAGTCTTCATAATCTTGTGCTTGTCCCATTTGAGCCATTGCATTCCTACTTATGCACTATCTCTTTTTTTCTGTCTTGTTTTCTTTTTTTTTCATGCCTGTGATTACTGTTATCCAGGTGTCTGTCCTATATGTGCTTCTCACATTATCTTCTTCACTTACATATTCCTCTCTCAGACCAATCTTTCTTTTTTCAGCCTTTGCCCATTAAGAAACTTGAGTATACTTCTCTTCTGACTTCTTTCTTTCTGCTTCTCACTTATTAAATCATTTGGACCCAGGTTTACTTATTTGTCCTGTTGAACTGTTTGATGATTCTTTTCACTTCTGAGGTCCCTGTCTTCGTCTGTCACTACATTGGAACTTCTCTTTTTTGAAGGATCTCTCTCCTTCTATCCTTAGCAGATGGGTCAGTCAGCTCCTCTGATTGGTATTTTTGTCTTGAGGTGTGAATGCTTCTAGACTATTTCACATTTCTTTGCAGTCAATTACTCACCTTTTTTCACTTTCTTACGTTTCCTCCTCTCTGGCTCTAGAATGACCTCCTCTAGACAGGAATTTGGACAGTCTCCACACATTCATCTCCTTTAAATCTTTTGACTATTTTATCTCCTGATAGTTTCTGGCTTGTACAGATCACCATTCTTCACTTTCTCCAATGCATATATCCTATTTCTCTTTCAGAGCCCCCTCTTTATTTCATAAGATCCCACTAGGTGGGTGAAAATGTATACATTAAGGTTAAGATAAACAATTTCAGAATAATGTGTTTTTTAAAGTTAATTGTAAGCCTGTTTGACATGTTTTATTTGGGGCAAACTACTGATTTTAAGCAGTTGGAATATGTTTTTACATACTTGTTCTTCAAAAATGATACAGTATTAATATTGATTTTTTCTAAACTAAATGGGGCTAAAAATATATTTCAGCTAAAGGTAAAAATTCAATTGGGTCAGGATGAATTTTGCTTAGTTGGTAGAATTCTGAGCTGTAAAACTAGGGTACTGTGGTTTGTGTACCTTTACTGCCAAGTAAAAATTGTGCTTTGTTTTTGAAGTCATAGCTACATTATCAGAGTGATATTATAAATGTAGCTGTAGAGTTGGCAGTAGATCTGTCATTTCCAGTTTACAGACTTACAATGCTAAACTCCAGGGTACAATTCCCTGAGGTGGTCAGTGCACAGATATCCCATTGTGTAGCTTTGTACTGCAACAACAATTATCACTTCAAAATTAAGTACAACTAGTAGTTATCCTTTATATTTCAGTTTAAATAAGTTATATACTTTCTACGAATTTAACTAGAAATGTTTTGGTGTCATTTTCATTACTTACAAATTGAAACACTCTTCTCAAAGTGTAAAAACAAAATATTTTATTTCTTGTTTATTATGATTAATTCAGTTGCTAATATCAGCTAAAAATCAAAACAACTGTGAGGGCAGACAGATATACTTGTGCCCCATCCTGTGATGTAGCAGAGATACTAGAACAACATTTTGCCAGTTGTCAAATGCCAGTGTGATCACCATAAAATCTCTCAAACAACCTAGAGCTTTAATATTTACCAGACTTTTTTGGTTGAAGCTTTAATTGTTGATGCCAGCTTCTCAGCAGCATGATTACCTCATTGGTAACTATGTGAGATTTAGCAAATTTTCCTTGATATTCTGAGCTTGGAAAGTATATAAGAAATTAAGAGGTCTGTGTTAGGTTTCTCATGTTTGGCAAGGTATAACCATAATCAACTGCTTACATCTTGTTTTGAAAATAAAAAAGCCCTTTAAAGACACCACAAGAAAACTTTCAAAGAGTACTGAAAGTAGGGGGTGTTGTTATACTGTTGTGTTTCGTGTATTGTTCCTCTTTACTTATTGTTCTTTTTCATCCTCTGGGTAAACTGACTTCTATAAATGTAGAGAATAATATCATATTCTCACAAAATGTCATTTTTGAGTTTAGTTGTGGCTGAGCTCTCCTTGCTTCTATGTCCTAATCAAGACTACATGGCTTTTATGTTTTTCTTAAGCTGTATGTGTTGTTCAGACACAGATTTGTTTAGTAAGCATTTTCCAATCATAATAGAGTTGAGCACACATATTAGGTTTATTTTAGTTACAGATATCAAACTGATTTGCTGAAACATCTTGCTGGTTTATGAACAAATTCTTGGTCTTTAGAAAATCATCTGGGTTCAGCTTCTTATGGGTAAAGAACATACCTGTTCTGGATGTAGTGAGGTGTTCCATAACTTGGGTATCACTGTTATCATGGTGCACCTCTCATCTATGCAGATGCTTTCTGCATGATTAATGCACTCATTGGCCACTTTATCTTTTCATTGTGGGATTCTAGAAATAAGTGTTAGGGGTGGTAAGTATGTTTTTGAAGTTAACATTTTTCTATAAAATGTATTTCCAGTAACACTTACATCCACTGACACTCTCCCACCCTTCCTCCCCACTAAGAGTCAGTATTAGAGTCTGGGATGGTGTTAGCTGTAAAAGTGATAAAAATTACTTGAATGAGTACAGTACTAGAACAGAGGAAGTACTGATACAAGTGGAGAGTATGTCACCAAAGGTAGTTGAGTAGGGTATAAAAAACTGGAGCAAGCAAGAAAAACTCAAGTCTATCCTTAGATGGACAAAGTTGAAACCCTGAAGGTTGAGGAATAGCTACAAATGTCAACAGAGGTAACTACTTTGGAAATTTATATGCAAAAACGGCTCGTTTGGGCTGAGAAAACACTTTACATAGAAGAGCGAACAACCTTTCGACCTTCTTCGGTCATCGTCAGGTTCACAAAGAAAGAGGTAACTGACCGGAAGCTGACCACATGTTTGAAAGGGGTTGTGTAACTGTGTGTCGAAATGTAGAGGGCGGTATTAGATGTTTGAATATATAATATTATTTATTATATTAATATAGGTATAAAGGCGTTCCTTTATATTGGTTTATTTTGGGTTTAAGTTGTTGTATAAGTAAGGCTTCTTTAATTTTACGTTTGTTTATGTTTGTTTCTTTATTTAGTATTTGAGTGTTTTCTATGGTTATGTTGTGTTTATTTGACTTGCAGTGTTCGAAAACGTGTGAAGGTGACTTTTATGTTCTTTGAATCTGGTTTATTTTCTACTTGTTTCTCAATATAGAAGTCGTGGCAGTTATCACATTGTATTTTATAAATAATGTTGGTGTGGTGTTTGTCAGTGTAGTTTTTACATAGTATAGACCTCAGTTTTGTGCGGGTTTTTTGAATAAATAAGACATTAATTGGAATGTCATATTTTGTTACTAATTTTTTGCCAAATGTTGGTTATTTGTTTGCTGATGTCGAGAATATATGGTATACAGCAGTATATGGTTTCGTGGTTTTGATTCTTGAGCTGTATTTACTTTAGTTGGTTGATTTTGCTTTCTGTCTAGGTGTGTGCGTATAATGTTTTCTACGGTTTGTGGAGGAAACTTTATTGATGTTGGTGAAGTATTGTTTTATTTTGTCTAATTCATCGTTAATTTTATCTGGTGAGCATAGTTTTATGGCTGTGTTTATTTGGTTTCTTAGTATGTTGAGTTTTTGTTTTATTTCATGTGCTGAGTCCCAAGGAATGTATAGTCCAGTATGGGTGATTTTTCGGTGGATTTCTGTTTGGAATTGTGTATCAGTTCTTGTAATTTTGAGGTTAAGAAATGATATTTGATTGTTTTCTTCCTGTTCACATGTGAAGTTGATGTTGGGATGTATAGAGTTAATGTGATTGAAAAAATTAAGTATGTGTTCTGTAGATTTGAATCCCATAACCGTGTCATCTACATATCTATACCAGTATAGTGGTGGATGTAATGCTGTGTTAATTGCTTGTGTTTCAACTTGTGTCATAAAAATATTGGCTAGAACTGGTGATACTGGGTTGCCCATGCTTAGGCCGTTTGTTTGTATATAGTTTTGGTTGTTGAACATGAAGTTTGTCTTTATCGTGGTGAATTCTATGAGGGTTGCTAACTGGTTACTGGGAATTTCTATAGTTGGGTTAGGGTCTCGGATATAGAGTTCTAAGGCTATCTTGCAGGCTTCAAAAACTTCTGAAAAAAGGGATATAACATAAAAAACTGGCCATTAAGGCTTTATGATAAAGTTGATTTAGATCATACTTGAACACGAATGAATACATTGATAAAAGCTGAATGAACATCATATTGGAGAATGAACATGCTATGTATTTACCAAGGTTGTAATTAATCCATTCATATGTGGACATTATTGGTCGTAATGGACAATCTGGTTTATGAGGTTTGGGGATGCCGTATATTTGTGGTGTGCGTGAGTCGGTTTTAATAGGTAGGAATAAAGTGTTTGTGAAATTGTGTTGGCTTTTTTTCATTTGTAGTAGTAATTTGTTCAGTTCGCGTCTCGTGTGTCTTTGTTGGATTTGTGTGTATTGGTTTAAATTTGTTCGTGTCTGATAGGATGTTATTCATTTTTGAATGTATTCATTCGTGTTCATTATGACTATAGCGTTACCTTTATCTGCTTTTAGAATTTTTATGTTTTTGTCTTGTTTCAGGTTTTTTATGCAATTAATGTCTTATTTTTGTAAGGTTGTTTTTCAGTTTTCTGTTTTGTGAAATTATGTTGATGGTTTTGTGAGAAAATTCTTTGAAAAAATCGTTTAAGATGTTGTTTTTAGGTGTTTCTGGAAAATATAAATTTGTAATTTTACCTGGGAAGGTTGGCTGTTGGATGTCAATAAAATTATCTAAGTTGTCTTCTTTCTGTTGGTTGTTTTTGGTTGTTTCCTTGTTTTTGTTCTCATTTGTAGTAGTAATTTGTTCAGTTGCGTCTCGTGTGTCTTTGTTGGATTTGTGTGTATTGGTTTAAATTTGTTCGTGTCTGAAAAAAGCCAACACAATTTCACAAACACTTTATTCCTACCTACGTAAAACCGACTCACGCACACCACAAATATACGGCATCCCCAAACCTCATAAACCAGATTGTCCATTACGACCAATAATGTCCACATATGAATCGTTTAATTACAACCTTGGTAAATACATAGCATGGGCATTCTCCAAATATGTAACATCAGCCAGCTCATTTATCAAAGACTCTTTTAATTTCAAGTCTAATCTAAATCAACTTAATCATAAAGCCTTAATGGCCAGTTTCGATGTTATATCCCTCTTTACAGAAGTTCCAACCACTGAAGCCTGCAAGATAGCCTTAGAACTCTATATCCGAGACCCTAACCCAACTATAGAAATTCCCAGTAACCAGTTAGCAACCCTCATAGAATTCACCACGATAAAGACAAACTTCATGTTCAACAACCAAAACTATATACAAACAAACGGCCTAAGCATGGGCAACCCAGTATCACCAGTTCTAGCCAATATTTTTATGACACAAGTTGAAACACAAGCAATTAACACAGCATTACATCCACCACTATACTGGTATAGATATGTAGATGACATGGTTTGGATTCAAATCTACAGAACACATACTTAATTTTTTTCAATCACATTAACTCTATACATCCCAACATCAACTTCACATGTGAACAGGAAGAAAACAATCAAATATCATTTCTTAACCTCAAAATTACAAGAACTGATACACAATTCCAAACAGAAATCCACCGAAAAATCACCCATACTGGACTATACATTCCTTGGGACTCAGCACATGAAATAAAACAAAACTCAACATACTAAGAAACCAAATAAACACAGCCATAAAACTATGCTCACCAGATAAAATTAACGATGAATTAGACAAAATAAAACAATACTTCACCAACATCAATAAGTTTCCTCCACAAACCGTAGAAAACATTATACGCACACACCTAGACAGAAAGCAAAATCAACCAACTAAAGTAAATACAGCTCAAGAATCAAAAACCACGAAACCATATACTGCTGTATACCATATATTCCCGACATCAGCAAACAAATAACCAACATTTGGCAAAATTAGTAACAAAATATGACATTCCAATTAATACCAAATTTATTCAAAACCCGCACAAAACTGAGGTCTATACTATGTAAAACTACACTGACAAACACCACACCAACATTATTTATAAAATACAATGTGATAACTGCCACGACTTCTATATTGAGAAACAAGTAGAAAAATGGAAACCAGATTCAAAGAACATAAAAGTCACCTTCACACGTTTTCGAACACTGCAAGTCAAATAAACACAACATAACCATAGAAAACACTCAAATACTAAATAAAGAAACAAACATAAACAAACGTAAAATTAAAGAAGCCTTACTTATACAACAACTTAAACCCAAAATAAACCAATATAAAGGAACGCCTTTATACCTATATTAATATAATAAATAATATTATATATTCAAACATCTAATACCGCCCTCTACATTTCGACACACAGTTACACAACCCCTTTCAAACATGTGGTCAGCTTCCGGTCAGTTACCTCTTTCTTTGTGAACCTGACGATGACCGAAGAAGGTCGAAACGTTGTTCGCTCTTCTATGTAAAGTGTTTTCTCAGCCCAAACGAGCCGTTTTTGCATATAAATTTCTCAACAAGTGGGTTTCTCGTCATCACTGATTACTTTGGAAATACATTTTTACTCTAGTAAAATGTTAACATGTATGAAGATTGAACATTTTTATAAAAAATCTGGAAGCTGTTGAAGACATTCACTCGTATTCTTAAAATATTTTATTGATGAAAATCTTCACTTTGATTTATTGTTATCAAAGCGAATAATGTGTATTTCATAAATTATTTATAAGCATAAACAAAACTGTAATATGAAGTTATGAAAAACAAAAGGGTATAAAATCTTTCAAAATTATTTTTCTTGTTACAGCTTTAACTGTTGTAAGACATCATGATAATGTCACAAATATTATTACTTATTTATAGCCTTAATTAAACAGATGCAACTGCAAAATAATGCAACTTTTATTAATTATAGAAATATATTTACAGCTGTGTTGGTTCTCTCAGTCTACAATGTTTAGTTTGAAAGTCAGATAACAATTTGTTACAAAAACTAATTATATTTTTTTCTCGTTTTAGAAAACATTTATTCAACAATATTGTTTATAGGTATCAGCATTTTTAAAAGATGGAACTCAAACCTCCAGTGGACGCTTTGTTTTACCAACTTCTGGGCCAGTTTCAAGGGGAGCAGAGGTTCCTGGCACAATTAGGTAAGAATAGGACACATGAATATCAATACTTGATGTCTCTACTAGGTATTAGGTAAATTATGGTAGAAAAATTCACTATCAAAATGTAAAGTAACTACATTATTGAAAGTATATAAATTATTTCTTCGTTTTGTAAGATCAATAGGATTTATGATGGATTAATCAAAAATGAACAGAGTATATTTTCAAAATATTATATAAAGGAGTAGTATTTGATATCACTAACATTTTAAAAACAGATTCTGTAAAAGATTGAAATGTAAAAATGACTTTTTTTAAAGATTGCTTTTTTATTAATTTTCAAACACCTTTTCTTTGTATATTATTGCTAATTTGTATCAGTTTTCAAATATGTTTCATCTGAAACATGTTTTGAATTTTTGTTCAATAAAAGAAGTTTATTTTATTATAATATTCAGGCAAATTGAAAAGTTATAGACACATTATGTATAACAGGTTAAGGAAATGTTAAGCAGAGATTAACTCAAACATGGGCAACAAAGGAAGAACAAGTAAGGATAAGTGAACAATTGAAATAAAAGTTTATTTTCCAATAGATTAATTCTGGAATCATGTTGGCCAGCTGCTTTAATTTGTATTAGGAAAGTGGTTGCTTGTTTGTTTATTTTTTGAATTTTGAGCAAAGCTACACAATGGCTATTTGCACTAGCCATCCCTAATTTAGCAGTGTAAGACTAGAGGGAAGGCAACTAGTCATCACCACTCACTGCCAACTCTTGGGCTACTCTTTTACCAATGAATAGTGGGATTTACCATCACATTATAATGTCCTCATGGCTGAAATGGTGAGCATATTTGGTGTGATGGGATTTGAACCCGCGACTCTCTCAGATTATGAGTCGAACACCTTAACCCACCTGGCCATGTTGGGCCAAAAGTTGTTGCTTGAGCTGAAGAAAGCATATTTAACTCTCTCAGTACAGGATTGGTTCTGTACCAATGATAAGACCATTTTTACTAGTATATAGTTTTAATACGATAACTTTTAATACATTATGTGTATCTTCACAAATGTTGTCAGATTTTTAGTGCACATTACAAGTATTTTGTGCACAACAAATGAGTTTTTTTTTCCTTAATTAAGCATTTTCACTAAAAATTTCGTTTGGTTTAGTTTGAATTTCGTACAAAGCTACTTGAGGGCTATATGCACTAGCCATCCCTAATTTAGCAGTGTAAGACTCATCACCATATATGTATTGTGTATAATCTTCTTAATACATTTTAAATGCTTGTTTTCACAAACATTTTTATTTTATCTGTTATTTTTTCTACCCTAACTCTACACAATGTTGGTCAATTTGACTGACATTGTAACCACCAACAAAAACATAAACCTAAATTACTCCTTTTTATTTTTCTAGATAGGCTTTAGATTCCAATATGAAACTACATTTATTTATCCTAAGTAGCTTCAAACTTGTAACAGTATACATCTATTTATATCTGTTTATAATTATATTTTATTGTTCTGTTGCTCTTTGAACAGTGTCTAACTACTATTTGTACCATTATAAGTTCTAAATCACTTTGGGAATGTGGAGGCCGTGTTACACTATCAAATTATGTTATCCACAATTTGCTTGGTGCTTGCCTAATGAAACATTTGTATTAAGTTATTATTAGTATTTGTTTTACCTTAACTAACCTAAAGAGATCCCTGTTTTTACATTTTAGCTACATTTATGGAAATAATACACTGAATAATTTTTTATTTAATTACAAAATGCACCAAAGAACATTGACTAATAACGTGCAAAACGTATGTAATTTTCCTTCTCTGTTACAGTTTTTTTGTCTTTCTAACTATGTAATAAGAGCCATTAAAAATTGATCCAAGCTAGTCATTATCTTTTGTGTGGGAACAAAGCTTGTACTAATAGTGAAACTGATATTTTTTTATTCCAAAAACAATGTTATACAATATATCATTTGATAGAAGAAAATCTTGGCTTTCTGTTGGTTATAAATAATATATAATTAAACATAAAAGAGAACTTGTGATGACAAGAAACCCACTTCAAGTAAAAATGTATTTCAGGATGGCTGGTATGGGTATTAACACTTTTACCAATAAAGCAAAGAACAATGTTTCAACGTTCGTAAGTCATCTTCAGGTTAACAAAGAGAAATTTTGAAACTGACTGTTGCCAGTGCCAGGCACATGTCTGAGGGACAAGAGTGTAAACAGGTATGGGATTGAGCTACTAGTGATGTCAGTATGACAACAGTCTACCTTTGTAGCCCTTTTATCTTTGTTGGACCATCATATACTGCCTATTCCTCCTAATTCTTTCCAGTTACTTTAATTACTGGTATTTCTTTTAGTTGATTTCCTCTACGTAATACCATCCACCAGCACCAGTGACTACCCTGAGGGTTGGGGTTTTGTTAGAGCTTGACTGTTGGTGTTTCTTTCTTGCTGGCTTCCATTCATCAATGATTAATAGGTGTTAACAGTTCTTTTAGAAGGTTTCATTCTCTTGTTCCTTCCCCTTCCTGATTTTTTATTCCCTATTTCCTTTCGTCATCACTGAGATTGTGTGACATGGTGTGTCTGCCATAGGTGGTTAAAAATCGAATTCTTGCCTCATAGAGTTTTTTTTCACCCTGAGTTGAGTGTTCTCACCTGGTGGTAAGTGCCAGTGACAGATGTCACCATTGCCTATTTCCACATTCTGTTAACACTTCAGTTTTGACTTTCTCTTTAGTTTGTTCCAAAGTGTACTCCTCTTCAACCTCTCCCTCTATTTTTTTCCCTTCTGTGTCAGCCTTGATCCCCTAATTTACATCCAAAATACCTGTCCTGCATCTTCATAACTCGTTTTTGCCCAGTCCTTGGTGAGAAGAAAAAATCTGGTTTCACATATAGAGTTCCTTCCCTGTTAGTTCCTTTCATTTGTCCATCTTCCCTTGCAGGGTACCAGCACAGGTTTAAGGTCTTGTGCTATTGGTCAGCTGGTAAGATTTCCTGTCAACTAGTATCCTGTGGCTCGGGTAGCAAAATTTCTACCACGGCTCTTTGACTGTTGGTCTTCAGTCTCCTTGTTGTCTGGTTTTTCAGGCTGTCCTTTCACATACCTTCCATTTTTCTAGTTTCAATGGAATTTTTACATTCCTTATTTTCACTCTGTTTATACAATGCTTCTGGTTTCAGAGGCTTTCTATTCATTCTCCCCTTCTGTATTGGGTCTTTACTGGGGTCCTTTATACTCTAACTTCTAGTTGAACCACTTTCCTTATGTTCATTGTATCATTTGTCCCTTAAGATATATTTTCTTCTTCTTTTGGCTTGTGAATGTTGTCAGGTCTGATTTGTTTGCCATTGACTTTTCCCATACTTGTTATCCCCCCACCTATCTTCTCTTTTCTCCTCAAGTCTGCAAGATTTGAGAGGGTTGTTTTTTCTCTTCTCCTGTTTCCTATCTCCCATTTTTACCATCATTTGGACCCTAATAGATTCTGTGTACTTTCAGGGACCTCAAGTGTGGTATTGCATGTACTGCTGTGCTCAAGGGTATGCACAACAACCATATTATTTCCTGGCAGTTCTCCTTCTTTTGTGATCTTTCCCCTTCTTCCTCATGAATTTGGTCTACTTTATGGTCCATTTGGCTTACTCATCTCTCCCTTCTTCATCTCATACCTTATTCCATGTTTACTCCCATCCACTTCTCATCTTCATTATACCTCGGTGGAGATTGTCCATACTGTCAGGTAAATCATGCCCACTACATTTCTCTCTGACTGTCTTCATCTCATTGTGCTTTCGTCCACATTTAGGTTACGTCTTCCACCTGTGGCCATGATCAATACTTCAAAGCAAATTTAACAGGTAAGTTTTCTTCATTTTCTATTTTTAGGGACCTTTTTATCCCATGTATCCTGCTCTATGGTGAATTGTATCTGACCAAGTATTCTTTAACTTCAAACCTACACTGAAAGCTGTGTAGGCTCACACTGTATTGTCCATGACTCTGTACACTCACCATAGAAATAGGGTGTTCCACAAGATTGCTAGAAGGTTATCTACCTCATGATAATTTCTTCATAAACAAGGGCATTCTGGACTACACCACCCATGGACTGCATGGGTAAAGCAAAATGGACAAGCTGCCCATGCCTTGAGTTAATATAAATTATTCACTATGGTCTGTTTTTCAAAACAAGGTTTCATGGTCACCCATTGCACTGTCTCTAGTGATAATGTTCCTCTGGACTATCCAATGCATTCTCACCTTCCTCTTTTGAGTGGAGTGTGGGAGTCCTTGTCATTTTCTGTTCCAATACTGGGGTGGTTGATCATGGAGGCACTGTTGTGGATGGGTTCCACAAAATCATTGGCTATAATCATTCAGTTGAGAGTAGAGAAGTTGTGTTCTGCTGGTAAATGTGTGGTGTGGCCTCCACAGGAGTTGGTCTGTCCCTTTACTTGTGGATGCAACCTCCTTATACCATTTACAATACCATGGAGTTGGTCCATCACATTACTGGATGGTTTAGCTTCCTTATACTGTTTACATTTTCAGCAATATTCACAACCCCTGCCATCTATTTATCACCTTCTAAAATGACATGGACTCCTTATACCATTTACAATACCGTGGAGTTCATCCGTCACTTCACTGGCTGACGTGGCTTCCTGCTACACATTTCATACCAGTTGGAATTGATTTGTTTCAAATGCTGTTTACCCATTTTAACTGGGAATCCTCATCTTCCTTTTGCATAGACATTGGTTCCCAGCATTGAGGTATTAGATTCAACTGAATTAATCAACATAAATTCTTGTATAAGTTGAATCCTTCCTGTTGATGCATAATGGAAAGTCCAGGACTGCTGTAAGGTGTTCATTCTTGTGTTGTACCCATTACTCAGAGCAGGTCTTATTTCTTGATTACTGGTTTGTAGGTGAAGATGATATGATCCTCATCTTATTCTTGTAGAATGTCAGTATCTTGTTGAGGAGGTTTTGGATGTAGTTGACTTGTTGAGTACAGTCTGACACACCATAGCCACTCTACATCTCACATTTTCTCCCCTTGATGCGTGATGACGAGAAAACCCACTTATAGAGAAAATTATATATTTAAAAACTGCTGGTATGGGTAGAGAAAACACTAATAGAGGAGCGAACAATGTTTCAACCTTTTTCGGTCATTGTCAGGTTCACTACATCTTTCCCTGACAATGACCGAAGAAAGTCGAAACATTGTTCGCTCCTCTATTAGTTCTTTCTCTACCCATACCAGTCATTTATAAATATATAATTTTCTCCCCTTGTTTTTTTACAAATAATGTATATGGGTAAAGAGTATACCTAGCTCTGAAGTAGTGCAGTTCCCTTCCATTGATCTCTGGATCTCTTTCTTTTATGGTCAGGGGTACCCTTTGAATGCTTTTGGGTGTGCTTCTGTTACTCCCTCCAACCAATCCTTTTGCTTCTCAATGTGGAATTCTTGCTAATTTTGTGAGGGGAGATAAGTAATATCGGAAGTTATAACTTTCCTATACTGAACACATACTTCCAGTAGGTGCTTACCTTCACCCTCACTTCACACCTTTGCTCCCCACTTTTTCAATGCTTACACCTTCTGCCAAGCTTTAAAGAGAAGGTTCAGTAGAGGAGTGTAGTGGGAGTCACATGCCTTACATGATCATGCTATGCTACTGTTGGTTAAAGGATGATGCACAGTGATGTTCCTGAAAGACTTGTTGGCATATATTAATTCCAATGAGGGGTAGTGCAATGCTTGTGAAATGTGTGAAGCAAAAGTTTGTATATAAAGGGCAACACTGAATAAAAATAGCTAATTTTGTGATAGGAGGTAAGTACTTCTCAGAAATACCTTTTCAGTATAAGAAAAATATAACTTCTTTTGAAAATTGTGAAATAGATAATGATTGAAGTTTTTCCCAGCTTACTGACAAATAAAGTTATTATAAGTTTATAACAAAGAAATATTAATTATAAAGATGTATTTTCTGTACTTTCTAGGGAATATGGTCCAAATGGAAACCTGCTTTCAGAAATAAACTTTCTTTATGACTGTGATTATACACCTGCATTGGCACCAGGTTCACTAGAGCTTGGAGAATACCATGGAACTTCTTTAGGAACAAGCATGTAAGAAATATCTTTATTTTCAAAATTATTTAATATATTTTGAACTTTTTATTTATATTCTTTGAATTTTGAAGCTTTTCACGTAATCAAATAATAAAGAAATTTATATTCATGAAAATGACTAACGAAAACAACATTGGCCACGCTATTAAAAAAAATTGAAAGATGTTAGTTTAATCAAAATGATTGCATTTCAACTAGCCTTCAATGTGAAAATTGATGGGGGTTTTCATCAACAAGTTTCATGCAGTATGGCATAATATCTGTGCTCAATGAGCATCTCAGCTCTGCCTCTAAATTTATGTCAGTAAGCCGAGATCTGTATTTAGATTTGATGAAATCTAGCATAGAAAATGTTAACTTACACACTCTTGTGGATCTAAACATGGAAAATAATTTTGAAATTGCTATCTTTAAATTTGGAAGACTCTCATTTATCAGAATAGTAAGCCACATCTCTCTGATAGAACATTTTTGTTTACCTTTTATGTATTCTACACTTTGGAGGGTAAACATCTTGTTTTCAAATCCACACTCATTGAAAGACAAAAAAGATGTAATTTCCTTTCTGAAATTTCCTAAATCAAATTGAAATGGATCATACAAAAATTCAAATATCAATTTAGGATTTTTTAAAGATCTCTATATATATGGGTTACATGGCCATTTGCCCATTTTTATTAAAATTTTTTTAATGGACAGGATATTCCAAGTTTGTGTGGGTTTGACACTTTCCTGTTCTTTTCTACAGGAACTTGTAGTCCCTCAGGGCTGTGTTCTGAGTGTCACACTTTTCAGTATAAAAATTAATGCCATCACTGAACAACTCTCTCTCTCACTGTTGCAAACAAGCTCTATGTCGACAACTTTCACATCTCATGTCAGTTGTTGAACATGAAGTATATTGAGCAGCAGCTACAGACTACCCTCAATCATTTACTGAAGTGGACCACAGCAAACAGCTTTAACTTCTATCTTTCTCAAACCGTTTGCATGCACTTTTGCTGCCAACAGGATATTCACCCTGATCCTGAACTCTGTATCATTGAAGTTGTGCTGCCTGTGGTCCCTGGGACAAAGTTCTTGGGGCTTATATTTTACCATAGGCTGACCTTTTTACCACACATCAAGCAGCTACGGGTCAAATGTACAAGAGCACTGGACATCGTCCGTGTCCTCTCTACCACCACTTGGGGAGTGGATTGACATTCTATGCTAAAGATTTATCGTGCTCTTATTTGATCAAAACTCGACTATGGATTACTGATCTATGGCTTTGCCAGACCATTGGCCTTAAAGATGCTAGACCCTATTCATCATCAAGGACTTCGGCTCTGCACTGGGGCTTTCTGCACTTCCCCAGCTCAGAGCTTATAGATAGAATTTCATGAACCTTCTTTGCACCTCTGCCATTTGCAACTGTGTTTATTATATGCTTCGAAACTTCATTCCTTACCAAAACATTCCATCTGGGGTTGTGTTTTTCTTCCTTGGTGGGCCATACTTTTTCAGACCAGATGGTCTGCCATTGCTCCTTTTGGCCTTCATATCCAGGTGCAGTTGGATGAATTGGGTCTGTCCTTGGATAATATTGTTGTATCCACTGGTGGTCAGCCCATCCCACCTGGGTTTCTTACAATTCACAATTGTGACCTATCTTTAAGTCATCTGAGAAAGGTAGAAACTCCTGATTGGAAATACTGTCTGCTATTTGCTAAACATCTTTCGAACCATCCTTCCATTCCTGTTTATACAGATGGTTCAAAATCAGGTGACTGTGTGGGCTCTGCCATGGTTTGTTGTGGTTTGGTGGTTACACACAGAATCCCCTCTACAGCTTCTGTGTTCACTGGTGAACTGTATGCCATTTCTCTTGCCCTGGATCACATAGAAGCTGAGCAGTACTCAAACTACATTATTTACTGACTCGATTAGTTCTCTATTGGCCCTGGAATTACTTCATGTTGGTTCACACCCATTTCTCTTTAACATCTTTTTCTATTCAGTATTTCTGGATACAAGGCCATGTTGGCATTTGCGGGAATGAGCTTGCCAACACTGCAGCTAAGTGTATCTGCTCTGGCAATATAACTGCTGTGTCTGTCCTATACAAGAACTGCAGTCCTGTATTCAAGGCTCAGCTCTGTGCCAGCTGGCAGTCGACTTGGGAGTGAGCAATGCAAAAACAAGCTTTTCCAAATAAAACCATATATTGGAATTTGGCCATCTTGCTTTCATAAGGATCAGAAAGAGGAAGTTGTTCTAACTAGACTACGCATTGGTCACAGTTTTTTAACTCATCGTTTTCTTTTATCTGGAACTGATGCACCAGTGTGTAGTTTGTGTAACACTCAGATCACAATAAGCCACATTTTACTTTCTTGTCATCGTTACGACTCTCAGTGACGGCAGCATTTTAAACATGTTCTGTCTCAAGGTTTGTCCATAACATTAGAGAGTGTTATTGGTGATGGTGACACTGTCCACCTTGGTAATGTTTTTAGTTTTTTAAAGGCCATTAATTTTTTAATGCCATTTAAGTTTTTTTAATTTATATGTTACACCTCTTTATTGTGGCTCCCTTTTAAAAATCACAGTTTGATTTTAAATTAGAAACTGGCCGTAACATTAAATAATTTGAAACCAGGACTAGAATGGCCAACTTCAGGTGACAGACAGTGGTTTTTTGTACTTACCTGTTAGTCTTCCTGGCAAGTTATGATCATTACAGTTATGCTACAGAAAGTCCTTTACAACTTGAATTACTGTAGTTTTTCTCTTGATGTTGTAGACTAGATGTAAGCATTGGTTTTATGCTATTTACTTGTTTTTTTTTTAAACTTTGTTTTCTTTTACCTTAATTTCCTTTTATGAATTTTACTAAATTTACTTTTAACTTTTTAACGGATGCTTGGCTCAGATAGCCAATCTACTTTGTGCCATAAAACAATAAATTAACCAATCTATCAACTACGCTAAGTAGCTTTTCATATCTTGCTTCTGATGATCTGTAGAGAAGCTAAGCAAAAGGACTTGGTAGTTATTTTAGGTTTAATAGAAAGCCTGGGGGTGCTTATAAATTAATATTATTTCTGTTTGCCTCCTATCCTGGCTTTCGATAATTTTGGCAGGTTAATAATGGTTTCTCTAGACAGTTGGTCTTTCATGGTTCAAACATGAGGAAAAGCCTTGAAGAAGAGTGGGTGAGAGATTACGCAAACGCAAATGAACATGGCAGGGGTTTAGTTTAGAGAGAGAGAAATCTGAAGAATTCTCTCTCCAACTGGGGTGTTCAGGAACGTTGTAGTTGCTCTTCGTCCCCTCACGTGAGAAATTATTAAACTTTTCATGGGGTTTTTTCCTTTACTTTTATTTTGACATTTTTAAGGTGGAATGGGGTATTTGAGAGTGATACAAAAGACAGCAGAACTGGACAAAGGCAGCATAAGTGAAGTGAACCAGACCTTGGCCAGTGGTCGGAATACGCTGGCAGCTGGCGAGTTGATTTAAAATCAACTATAACTGGATAAACTATAATTGAATAAATAATTAAATGGCTCTTTTCAGGATTAGGTAAGAATGTGGCTGGAACCTACAGATCCAATGCCAGAGATTTTGGTGTGGGGAGAAATGGGAGTACTCCGAGAAAACCCACTTTCGTGGCCTGGACGCCGAAAAATCTACCCAGACCGTGCCTGGAAGTAGCTGGGAAGAAACATAGGAATAAAAAGGAAAAAAATTGAAAATAAAACTGATGGACTGTGATGGTTGTATACATGAAAACTGCTAGCTGCGGTCTTGTAGATTGGGTAGTAACTTCTTCATGAACTTGTTTTTACACCAGAAGCCCATTGGTGATAGCGAAAAACGTGGTCTTGATGGTGAAATAACTGGCTGTTCTTCTTCGGTGAGTTGGTCTTTGCTGGTCTGAGATGCTTTGTTTCTTCTTGTAATTTTGGTTTGTGTTTTCTGAATGATGGTAGTTTGTTTTTCTGTTTGAACTGACGTGTTGATAGTTATCTTGTTGATGGTCTGAGTCTGGCTGGTAGTTGAATTCTGTGAACTGGAACTGAAGTGTGGTATGATCTGTCACTTTTCTTCCTTGGACTGCTAAATCTTGGCATGTTGTTATCAGAGGGAGTTGACATCTTCTGGGTCGAGTTATTTGTATCTGCGTTCGTGTTTTTTCTAGTTGGATCTGGACTCGGCGGTATTTTCGTAGTTTCTTGCTGGAAGTTGTCTGTTGGTGGTCTATGATGTCTGGGTGCTTTGTTTGACCAAGAGTTGGAGGGTCGTCGATGTGGGCGTTTGGCTCTAAAGTGAAATATGTGGTAGTAACATCCGTCACGTAAAATACATTCGGCACTTACTTCGACATTGTCACTATCTTCATGAAGTACAAAGGTAAATTAGCATTTTTGGAGAAAATTCGATGAACAGCATATACCTTGGCCTGAATTTGAGGTTCTATGGCTTGTTTGATTTCTTCCAGTTGTATTGATGGGTCAATGCCATTGAGGAATACTGAGTGAAGACTGACAGGACTTTTGGTAGGGGAACAACTTACAGATGAATAAATAAATAAATGGCTCTTTTCAGGATCAGATGAGAGGTTACTTGTTGGTGATGATTTTAAAGGAGATGATTTGGAGCTTCTAGCCTAACAATTGATCAACTAATCATAAACAGCAGACCCAGACAGCAGAGACCTGCACTTGTGGGTAAGTGCACCCCATCCCAGAGAAGACACAAGACCAGAACCAGAGTTTATTGCATCATCAAGAACAGTCACAGATTGCAATCTTACATACAGCTATTTGCATGGTAATTAACTTTATACACAAACAGAACTTCCATTATATTTCATCTATACAATTAATTAGACATACAATATAAACTATACAATGTCCTGAATATTGGACATATTACTAAAACAGAAAATGTAAACTCATAATAAATGATTTAAACATGATACATATAACTATTAATGAGTATATTTGGTCTATTCTTCATTCTGATTGGTAACATGAAAAAGAAGAGGAAGGAGAGGCATAAGGTAAAACATTCAAGGTGGTTGTTGGCATGAATGTTTGTGTTATGAGGTGAGGTGATTTAGGAGAGAGATAAATTTGGTCAATGTGGTGGGTATTTTTGCAATTTTTGTGAGGATAGGTTATTTCTGTGTATGGACTAGTTATAGTATTCGTTTGATAGGGTTAAGAAGCATGCTTGTAATGGTATTGAGTTGCTTAATTTGTGTAAGTAAGAGCCAGGGGTGTAGTTAGTAAGCTAAATTTTCTTTTGTAGAGATGTTGTGGCATTTTGGGCATTACTGGGCATTTGTATTCTAAAATCTGTCTTATATAAGCATTGTAAATCATCATTATCATTCTTGGGTTACAACCTTTGGCAAAGTCACTGATTTTTATAAGATAGTTTATTTGTTGTTATGACTTGATTGTTGTTTCTGAGAAGAGTATATTCCAGGTTAGCTTTCTTTGAAGGTTAAACCAAGAAGTTTGATTTGGTTTGTGAGATTGGTTTGTGCATCATATATTTTGAGTTTGATGTTCCTAATTTTTACTTAATTCTGTGGTAGAGGATAGTTTGTTTGTTTTGAATTTCACACAAAGCTACACAAGGGCTATCTGCACTAACCTTTCCTAATTTAGCAGTGTAAGACTAGAGGGAAGGCAGCCAGTCATTACCACCCCCTGCCAACTCTTGGGCTGCTCTTTTACTAATGAATAGTGGGATTGACTGTCATATTATAATGCCCTCATGGCTGAAAGGGCAAGCATGTTTGGTGTGACAGGGATTCAAATCCACAACCCTCAGATTACAAGTTGAGTATCTTAACCACCTAGCCATAGAAGATAGTGACTTGTGTTTTCTGTGTATAAACACTTTTGTCTCGGGCTTGGTATAATATACACAAACTTGTCTACACATTTGTGCATATTAAGTATTTGTACTATAACTTTCAATATAGCATGTCTATCTTCACAAAATATGGTACAATTTTAATAAACATTACAAGTTTTCTATACTCAGACAATCAGATTTTTAAATGAAATATTTTTACTAAAGGTTTGTTTATGAAAATAGAATCTGTTTCATTACTAGTGTGAGTACAAAGTGATATCATGTTATGATTAAGAAAACTGTTCTTCATCCTAAAAATCTCAAATATCATTTACATAAATTCTAAAACCTCCTGAATATATTTCAAATGTTTGTTTTGAGTTAGACTATATTTTATATTATTTAATACACTCTAACTATATGGAGTCTGTCACTTGACCAATCTCGTAACCATCATAAAAAATTATGAAATAAATGTAAATTATGCTTATTTTGTGCTTGAATGACCACATATTATAAGACAAAAATACAAATGTTTGGTCTAAGTAGCTTAAGTCTTATAATGCTATATATTGATACATATATTCATTATTTTTTATTATATTGACCTTCAACTCGTGCCTAGCCAACATTACATAACTTGTATTGATGCAGTACACCTGCACTCCTATTACGTATCCAATAATATAAAACAGACTTTTAGTCTTTCTTGTCTTGGCTGTGTTTTAGTGGACTAATATTTTGTACTCTACCTTCACATATTAATTATTATACATTATATATGTATATAGATTATTACTATTTAGAAATAAATTATTAAACTTATTTTTCTTAAAATATAGAACAATAAATCTAGAAGTGAAGCAAATAATTATCTCTTCTTTCTATGACCTTTGAACTCAGTTACTGCTGGATATAGGTTGCTAAACCTTTTAAAATTTCATACATGAAAGATATCAACCCAAATTTATTTTAGGTTTTATGTGTACCGTTGAATAACCAAAAAATCTTAAATGCCTAAACATGATACCGTAGAATTACACTATAATTTAATAAGCTTAGTAACTAAGATGTATTTAGATTTTAAAAAATATGAAACTTTGAGCAAAGTAAAGACACAGCCTACTTAGAATTTTTACATCAAAATTTTTACATCTGTATGAAGATGGGTTTTTTTTATATTTGCTTTTAAATAAAGAAGTTAATTCATATATAACTTTAAAGTTTGAATTATAATCCACAGGCTGATTCCAAACTTATTGATATAAATTCATAAAATAACAATTCAATAAAATTTTGAATGGAAGTTAACAAATGTGATGACATGGCCTTTGATCTGTGACCCATCAAGACAGAGTTAAGTAGTATGTAGCATGTGTTGCACCAGGTTACATTGTCGTTTAGAGTAGTTTGTATTTGTTTTCTGTCAGTAGGGTGTGGGGTTGTGTGATGTGCTCCATACTGCAGTGTTGAGAGTTATGTAATTTACAAATAATATATAGAGTAATAGATGTAATACAGAGCCTTGGGGAATGCCAGCTTTAAGTGGGAATGAGGGTGACATGTTGCTATTGATTTTGAATTTTGTAGTTCTATTAGCTAGGAAGCTTGAGATCCATTTATTGATTGGGGTGGGTATATTTAGTTATATAGTTTATATCTAAGACTGTTATGCTAAATGGAGTTGAAAGCTTTCTTTGATGTCCAGGAAAACACCAATTGAGATTAAACCCTTTGTGTATTGACTTTGTTAGTCTGGCTAAATGATCATTTATCTATCAGTGTTTCCATGATGAATTTTGTGTATCAGAAAGGAGATTATTGAATTCTAAGTAGAAAATCAGTCTTGTTGTTTTTCCTTTAGTTTGCCAATACTGGGTTGATCTATTCAGTTATCCAGCTCTAGTCCTTTGTACATTTGACTGTGTTTTAATCTCTGGTATAGCAGCAGCACATACTTTGATCCAGGTTGATCTAATCAATCATCCAGCTCTAGCCCTTTGTAAGTCTTGAGTGTTTTAGTCCATGGTATAGCAGCAGTTTTACAAAATTTGATCCAGGTTGACCTATTCAATTATCCAACTCTAGTTCTCTGTAAGTCTGAGTGTGTTTTAGTCTGTGGTATAGCAGCAGTAACACAGAGTTTGATCTGATTAATCACCCAAGTCTAGTCCTTTGTAAATCTGAGTGTGTTTTAGTCTGTGGTATAGGAGCAGTATTACAAAATTTGATTCAGGTTGATCTAATTGTGTTTGAAAAGTCATCATTTGGCTAAATTTGTTTGTGATTGTATGTTTTGCAATTGCTCCCCCGCTAGTACAGCAGTATGTCTCCGGATTTATAATGCTAAAATCAGGGGTTCGATTCCCCTCGGTGGGCTGAGCAGATAGCCTTTTGTGGCTTTGCTATACGAAAAACACACATGTTTTGCAATAACCTTAATTATAGATTTGATTAAGTCTATCAGATAAGAACATAAGAAAGGTTAGAAACGAGAGAGATCATTTGGCACACCTTGGTCATATGGTCCATGAATCTTTTTAAGTTGTTTTCTTAAAGTATCCCAGAAACTTGGCTTCAACAACATAGTTGGGCAGTTTGTTCCAGACATTATGACTCTTCATGTAAAGAAATGCCTTCTATATTAGTCCTATATGTTTTCATCTAATTAAAAGCCTTTTGCAGTTATTGTGCATAGTATATGTTTCTTTTTGTAGGTTATATATGCATATGTGTTTGGATTTGTTGTGTAACAATTAAAGTAAAAGCTTTAAAGATACTTTTGGCTCTCTTCTATCAGGAGCTAACATTACCAGTCATGGCTACTTTACTGTATCCCTACTGCTGTCTAAATGTTATTATACATCTATGTGGTGTTGCATATTGTGACCTTGCACATGAATTCACTTGGGTATGCTATATGACATGCATGAACAAATTTTTCATAATTTAATAATTTAACATTATAAAATAATTTGGTCAGAATTTAAAGATGTCTATATTTGAAGTAGAACTAGGAGTAATAGTTTGTGTCACTGTAAGGGGATAAATTACTTACTTGATACTTTCATCAGTATTTTTAGAACATCTATTTGTGAGTTTTCAAACTCTTCATTGTTAAGATAAAAGTAACTAGTTGGCTTAATTATAGAGTTTTTATTAATGTTAGTGAATAACATTTCAAAACTTGAAGAATTTAAATTTTCTTGTTAGTAGCTTGTGTCATACCACAGAATATCATTGTGTACCTGATGTTGTCATTAAATTGGTGTGTTCAGTTGTTTTAATTAAAATATGTCACAAGTAAACAGTTTGAGCATGCATTATGCACTGTAGAAGTTACAGGTTGAACAGACATTATGCAGACTATTTCGCTGTACAAGTTGCAGTTTGAACACACATGATGCAGACTATTTTACTGTACAAGTTACAGTTTGAACACACATTATGCAGACTATTTCACTGTACAAGTTACAGTTTGAACAGACATTATGCAGACTATTTCACTGTACAAGTTACAGTTTAAACAGACATTATGCAGACTATTTCACTGTACAAGTTGCAGTTTGAACAGACATTATGCAGACTATTTCACTGTACAAATTACAGTTTGAACAGACATTATGCAGACTATTTCACTGTATAAGTTACAGTTTGAACACACATGATGCAGACTACTTCACTGTACAAGTTACAGTTTGAACACACATGATGCAGACTACTTCACTGTACAAGTTACAGTTTGAACACACATGATGCAGACTACTTCACTGTACAAGTTACAGTTTAAACACACATGATGCAGACTACTTCACTGTACAAGAGTTTGAACACACATGATGCAGACTATTTCACTGTACAAGTTACAGTTTGAAAAGACATTATGCAGACTATTTCACTGTACAAGTTGCAGTTTAAACACACGTGATGCAGACTATTTCACTGTACAAGTTACAGTTTGAACACACATTATGCAGACTATTTCACTGTACAAGTTACAGTTTGAACAGACATTATGCAGACTATTTCACTGTACAAGTTGCAGTTTAAACACACGTGATGCAGACTATTTCACTGTACAAGTTACAGTTTGAACACACATTATGCAGACTATTTCACTGTACAAGTTACAGTTTGAACACACATTATGCAGACTACTTTACTGTACAAGTTACAGTTTAAACAGACATTATGCAGACTATTTCACTGTACAAGAGTTTGAACACACATGATGCAGACTACTTTACTGTACAAGTTACAGTTTGAACAGACATTATGCAGGCTATTTCACTGTACAAGTTACAGTTTGAACAGACATTATGCAGACTATTTCACTGTAAAAGTTACAGTTTGAACACACATGATGCAGACTACTTCACTGTACAAGTTACAGTTTAAACAGACATTATGCAGACTATTTCACTGTACAAGAGTTTGAACACACATGATGCAGACTACTTCACTGTACAAGTTACAGTTTAAACAGACATTATGCAGACTATTTCACTGTAAAAGTTACAGTTTGAACACACATGATGCAGACTACTTCACTGTACAAGTTACAGTTTGAACAGACATTATGCAGACTATTTCACTGTACAAGTTACAGTTTGAACAGACATTATGCAGACTATTTCACTGTACAAGTTACAGTTTGAACAGACATTATGCAGACTATTTCACTGCACAAGTTACAGTTTGAACAGACATTATGCAGACTATTTCACTGTACAAGTTACAGTTTGAACACACATGATGCAGACTATTTAACTGTACAAGTTGCAGTTTAAAAACACGTGATGCAGACTATTTCATTGTACAAGTTACAGTTTGAACACACATTATGCAGACTATTTCACTGTACAAGTTACAGTTTGAACACACATTATGCAGACTATTTCACTGTACAAGTTACAGTTTGAACAGACATTATGCAGACTATTTCACTGTACAAGAGTTTGAACACACATGATGCAGACTACTTCACTGTACAAGTTACAGTTTAAACACACATGATGCAGACTACTTCACTGTACAAGTTACAGTTTGAACAGACATTATGCAGACTATTTCACTGTACAAGTTACAGTTTGAACAGACATTATGCAGACTATTTCACTGTACAAGTTACAGTTTGAACAGACATTATGCAGACTATTTCACTGCACAAGTTACAGTTTGAACAGACATTATGCAGACTATTTCACTGTACAAGTTACAGTTTGAACAGACATTATGCAGACTATTTAACTGTACAAGTTGCAGTTTAAAAACACGTGATGCAGACTATTTCATTGTACAAGTTACAGTTTGAACACACATTATGCAGACTATTTCACTGTACAAGTTACAGTTTGAACACACATTATGCAGACTATTTCACTGTACAAGTTACAGTTTGAACAGACATTATGCAGACTATTTCACTGTACAAGAGTTTGAACACACATGATGCAGACTACTTCACTGTACAAGTTACAGTTTAAACACACATGATGCAGACTACTTCACTGTACAAGTTACAGTTTGAAAAGACATTATGCAGACTATTTCACTGTACAAGAGTTTGAACACACATGATGCAGACTACTTTACTGTACAAGTTACAGTTTGAACAGACATTATGCAGACTATTTCACTGTACAAGAGTTTGAACACACATGATGCAGACTACTTTACTGTACAAGTTACAGTTTGAACAGACATTATGCAGGCTATTTCACTGTACAAGTTACAGTTTGAACAGACATTATGCAGACTATTTCACTGTACAAGTTACAGTTTGAACACACATGATGCAGACTACTTCACTGTACATGTTACAGTTTGAACACACATTATGCACACTACTTCACTGTACAAGTTACAGTTTGAACAGACATTATGCAGACTATTTCACTGTACAAGTTACAGTTTGAACAGACATTATGCAGACTATTTCACTGTACAAGTTACAGTTTGAACAGACATTATGCAGACTATTTCACTGTACAAGTTACAGTTTGAACAGACATTATGCAGACTATTTCACTGTACAAGTTACAGTTTGAACAGACATTATGCAGAGTATTTCACTGTACAAGTTACAGTTTGAACAGACATTATGCAGACTATTTCACTGTACAAGTTACAGTTTGAACACACATGATGCAGACTACTTCACTGTACAAGAGTTTGAACACACATGATGCAGACTACTTCACTGTACAAGAGTTTGAACACACATGATGCAGACTATTTCACTGTACAAGAGTTTAAACACACATGATGCAGACTATTTCACTGTACAAGTTACAGTTTGAACAGACATTATGCAGACTATTTAACTGTACAAGTTGCAGTTTAAAAACACGTGATGCAGACTATTTCATTGTACAAGTTACAGTTTGAACACACATTATGCAGACTATTTCACTGTACAAGTTACAGTTTGAACACACATTATGCAGACTATTTCACTGTACAAGTTACAGTTTGAACAGACATTATGCAGACTATTTCACTGTACAAGAGTTTGAACACACATGATGCAGACTACTTCACTGTACAAGTTACAGTTTAAACACACATGATGCAGACTACTTCACTGTACAAGTTACAGTTTGAAAAGACATTATGCAGACTATTTCACTGTACAAGAGTTTGAACACACATGATGCAGACTACTTTACTGTACAAGTTACAGTTTGAACAGACATTATGCAGACTATTTCACTGTACAAGAGTTTGAACACACATGATGCAGACTACTTTACTGTACAAGTTACAGTTTGAACAGACATTATGCAGGCTATTTCACTGTACAAGTTACAGTTTGAACAGACATTATGCAGACTATTTCACTGTACAAGTTACAGTTTGAACACACATGATGCAGACTACTTCACTGTACATGTTACAGTTTGAACACACATTATGCACACTACTTCACTGTACAAGTTACAGTTTGAACAGACATTATGCAGACTATTTCACTGTACAAGTTACAGTTTGAACAGACATTATGCAGACTATTTCACTGTACAAGTTACAGTTTGAACAGACATTATGCAGACTATTTCACTGTACAAGTTACAGTTTGAACAGACATTATGCAGACTATTTCACTGTACAAGTTACAGTTTGAACAGACATTATGCAGAGTATTTCACTGTACAAGTTACAGTTTGAACAGACATTATGCAGACTATTTCACTGTACAAGTTACAGTTTGAACACACATGATGCAGACTACTTCACTGTACAAGAGTTTGAACACACATGATGCAGACTACTTCACTGTACAAGAGTTTGAACACACATGATGCAGACTATTTCACTGTACAAGAGTTTAAACACACATGATGCAGACTATTTCACTGTACAAGAGTTTGAACACACATGATGCAGACTACTTTACTGTACAAGTTACTGTTTGAACACACATTATGCAGCCTGTGATTGTTTGGCATTGGGAACATGAGATTCACCTGTATGCTATTGCTTTTGATTCTTTAACTTTTACTGCATGAGAGGTTAAGTCAAATGGAAGTACTTTGTTTGTATTAATATGAATGCCTGTGAACATTCTGAAGATATAAATATGTCAATAAATTAAAAAAAACACCCATCTTAAGAAAAAAAATATGCCCACAGTGTGCCATACATAAAAAGGATTGCATTAGAGAATTTCATGTCATTTTTGACATCTCATGAAATGACACCAAGTATACTTTTTACATTGTGCTACAAAGATTTACATTAGTACTGTTGGTGAATAATTTAGTTTTATTGTTTGTACCAGTAATATTTTGTTTGTTAAATAATTTATTTATTGTACACATAGTCATACCTTTTGAGGATTTGGTTATGAACTGAAAATTTATGAAGTATAACTTAACTTTAATAAAGTTACTAAATTAACATAATATTGTGTCTGTATTTTTAGATACATGAATCATGGTAGTGAACAAACATCAATGCTACCACTCACCAGATCATCTTCATCTGCCCAGTCACATGAACAAAAGGTAAGTAATAATTTTTTAGGGAATAGTTATATCTGTAGTATGTATATATCTTTATATTCTTTATTTTCTAATTCAGCAAGTGAAATGTTATTGTACAGTAATCCTATGAAACTTTACAATCATACCTTCTTGTACATGTAATTCTTTTGGTTTTATACTTACATCTTAAAAGTTAATATAGAGACTTTCATGGGTTTGTAGTTGTTCAAGGTTTCCATTTAACAGTGTTCTAGATCAGTGGTAAATTTTTGTACTTTCATATGCTCTATTATGTGTCAGTGTTAATGTTTAATATCAATGTGAGAAACATTGAATGTGATTTCAGCACCAACAACAACTGTTACACTTTATAAATGAAATTATAAATTGTACTACCTTGTATCCAATAGTAGTGCTCAGTTAACAGCAAATACCTGGAAATATGACATTCAACTAAGTTATTTTATATGTTGTACCAAATTATGACCATTAGAATATTCATAAACCTTTACTTGTACATACGTCTTAACTTGTTTAAAAGTATAGATGCTACTTGTAATATGTTTTTGTTAACCTAGTTTTAAACTTTGTTATTTCGTTAAATTAAGAAAATCATAAGACTTTTTACCAGATTTAATATTCTATGCTAAACTACAACATTCACTAATATCTTCACCCATTTCTAGCGTGTGAAAGCCTTAACTTGTTGAAAGTATTGGAACTGCTAATAATTCTTTATTATTTGGCTTACTCAGTGCATTGTTTTAAATCTAGGTTATACATATTTTTAAATCTGATATAAATATTGGTTCAATGTAATGAGAAAAATGCAACTAGATACACTAAAAGTGAAACATAGTTTACAAATACAACAAGCCTTATGTTTTTTGGATTTCTTCTTGTCCAGGATTGCTAGTAAGGAGTGGAATTCCCCCAAACTAGTACCTCTAAATGACAATTGGCAAATTAAATTATAGTTTGAGCTCATATTTATTTTCAAAAATTGACGACTTTGGTTTTTGGTTTTTTTAGGTTAAAAGAGTCATAGGTACCTTTTATTTATAGTTTATAACTCTGCATGTTATGTTAAGCTGCAACATTTTGTAATATATTGACCTATTTCTCTACATATATTAGTAATTCAATAGAAGTTTAATACTATAGTAGGAATTATTTACTAAGAGTTCAGCAATGCTTTATTTTTATTAATATCATGAAATATTACATATGTACATATTATTAAACCAGAAGATTAATGTTTTATGTTTATCTGCATAGTTGTTGTTTAATTGGAAAATTAACTAAAAATTATATACATTTAAATATATTCTTATATGTATAAGAATGTTTCTCAGTTTTAGCTCCGAACTTAGAAATGTCATACTGCAAAAATATATCAAAATGCTATATTTTGGTTCATAGATGCATTTTTATATCTTAACAGAACCAATTGAATTATTAGGTTATTTTATTCTGCCAGTAGCAATATATTTAGAATGGAAAGCAATTATTCATGGGCATACAATAGTATTAAGGGAAAATGGTTTCTACGTTTCCAAGTTCTGTGAAAAAAAAGAAGTGAACTTAAGTATGTAATTATTTGTGCATCATAAGATGATGTTTATGGAGATATTAAAATGAATTTATGGCAGAATGTTTGAGCAAGAAGCTTTAACATAAACATGCAATTATTTTTCATTTTGTGAACTACTGAATAATTACAACAACCAATATTGGTATTATGTGGTCCGGAAAGTGTAGGTTTATTGTTCAGCTGCTTGTTCGAGATATAGTGTCTGTCTATATTTTACTGTTGAATAGTTGCTAACATAACTGTTTTACAACATTTATTCAAAATCCTTATTCACTTTTTTTCACACTATTAGTTCAAATATAGAAGCATTGTTTTAAACTTATAAGTTGTTGTTAATTTTGCTTATGTATGTTTAGTTTGGGGCATTTAGCTGCTAAGAAAATGATGTGTAGGTTTATTGTTCAGCTGCTTGTTCGAGATATAGTGTCTGTCTTTATTTTACTGTTGAATAGTTGCTAACATAACTGTTTTACAACATTTATTCAAAATCCTTATTCACTTTTTTCACACTATTAGTTCAAATATAGAAGCATTGTTTTAAACTTATAAGTTGTTGTTAATTTTGCTTATGTATGTTTAGTTTGGGGCATTTAGCTGCTAAGAAAATGATCAATTGATTGATCAATATTGCTTAAAAAGTTCTGAGGTCAAACAAATACCAACAAATATCAAAACCAATTTTACCTTACACACTGTTAAGTTTCTGAAGATATTTTAGTAAAACTGTACTTGTCTTATCTGTAAATGATTTAAATGTTAAATTGATTTTTTTTATATATATAAAAATGCTAACATCAAGAAAAGTATTGTCTAATAAGGCTGTGAATTATCTGTAAAAAATTAACTTTTTAAAGCAACATCTTAAGCCAGTCAAACAGAATCCTTAATTTTGTGGCAGCTCTTAATTATTTTTTTGTTTTTTTTGTCAGTTTTCATTTGTTTTTCAATGTACTATTTCTTTTTATTTCTCATCTGTTCCTTCTATTTGTTAGTTTCAAGAACCCTCCCATCATCAGAAGTTTAGGGTAATGCTTCTTCTAAAGTGTTTCTCTTATCATGTGGAGGTTGTAATAGACAATTTCTACTTTTTTTTAATCATGCAAATCTCCAGCAACTTCTTATTTTATAATTTATGACCACCCAAACACACCAGTTCTATTCAGTACATGCTGTGGAGCAAGGCAAAAACAAAACAATGTTGGTCACAATATCAAAAGTACAAATCATATTAATGGTAGAGATATTGTTAGGTTGCATCTTGCATAGTTTTTAACTAAATGGATTATTTTTAAAAATTGACTCAAAAACTCTGATTAGTATTAAGAACTTTGACACTGACCACATCTGAAATGAGGTTATGTGCTAAATCATATTCCTTATCACTCAGATCCTTCCTTTCATATTATATGTTAAATGAGCACATTGCATTAAGAACTGATGGAAAACTTTGTTTGATTTTTAGAGGTCCTTGAACTGTCATTTCTTACCTTGTTTTTTAACTATTTTGTTTTTGGTTTTTTTTGTTCCATATATTTGTTGTTTTGTTGTATGGTGAGAAAAAGAAGCAACATTGCTGTATCTGATTCCATTCTTTTAGCTATTAAAGGAATTTGTTAATTTCTCATCTGCAACGCATCTTTGATGTAATTTCCTTAGAATAACAATCAAAAACTTTTTCCTGTACTTCAGGTAACTACAAGACTTATTTTGCATGTTTCAAGCTGTTTCAGACATTTAATGTTCAAAGCCATTAAATTGCACAAGGCATACTGAATGTTAATAGAATGAAGTATTGAAATAGGTGTTTCTATGAAATAATGTTTTTTTCAAAGTTTAACATCTTTTTGGTTGTCATAAATTGTCAAGAGAAATCTGTCAATCACTTATTAATATCTGCATTTTGGTAGCTGCACACCTAATACACTGGGAATGTGGAGACTCATTCTTCAGTATTTACCAAAGATTGCATTATGTGTAACAAAAAACATTTGTTGGTCCAGCTTTAAGGTCAGCATGTGGTATGAAATTAAAACCAATGAAAGTGAACTCCTTATAGTCTGGGAGTTTAATATTCTACTGTTTCAATTTAAGTATTGCATTATTATTAAATTTTAGAAATAATAGTTTATCCAAGGTTTCTTTACAAGAATGTTTTCAAATTGTATCTTGTGTAATGTAATTCAGTTGTTATGAATTGATGATTGTTGTATTATTGTACCATATTACTAGAATTTTCTCAGTTTTTCTCATCTTTTTAATTAAGTATTATTGCATCATAATATATTGTGATGTGTGTAATATTCTAGGCCTCTGTCAAGTTATATATAATTATTCATTTGTAGTTTGAGTTGGTTAGTAAAACAGATAAATATAGGTTGTATGATTGTGACTTCAATCATAAAGAGTATATAATAATGATTTCTAAAGTGAAGTTATCACTAATTTTATTGTAATAACAGAGCAAAGAAGAAGAATTTATCTTGATAATTGTATTTTAAAGTAACTGAACCAGCATATGTGGTATTTGATCAAAAGAGACAATTAGTTAAAGCTCTAGAGACAACTGTGATAACTAACAGTGTAAGAAAGATTTCTATATACATTTTATTTTAAATATATTATTTTAAAACAAATGAACTCTCTGTTGTTCATTTATTGTTGAAATTTATCACCAACAAGTCATGGTAACCTACTATGAAGAATCCATCCCATACATAAAATTTGAGAGTGGTGATTTAGCCAGGATTCTACAGTGTTAAATAGTAATAACCATAAACAACAGAGGGCAAAGTTTTGTTTGTTTGTTTTTGAATTTCACACAAAGGTACTCGAGGGCTATCTGTGCTAGCCGTCCCTAATTTAGCAGTGTAATGTCCTCATTCTCACATTTACATCACCACTTCTGTTTGCCACCATCAAGGCAGGTTATCTTAATTGCAGAGTACAGCCATACATTCCAAACCTCTCTAATGTTTCCACTGCCAACTTTTGGGCTATTCTTTTACCAATGAATAGTGGGATTGACTGTAACATTATAATGCCCCCAAGGCTGAAAGGGCGAGCATGTTTGGCGTGACAGGGATGCAAACCCGCGACCCTCAGATTACGAGTCGCACACCTTAACACACTTGGCCATGTCGGGCCAGAGGGCAAAGTAGACCTGTGTGTGTACAGCTGTGGTGATGGCAAAATAACATAAAGATTACAACCACACTACCATGTTCACTGATTTTGATAAGTAGATGCAGGGGAGTGAGAAATTTGGGCTCAAAAATGGCATTCTACTACAGTTTGTTAAACACCAAGGAAACTAAAGAGAGAAAAGGAGAGATTGGAAATAGAATAACAGCATGAATTAAGATTGTCAAACTCATTGAACAGAAACAAGGACTCAAGAATGACGTTGAAGTCAGGGCCAAATGATCCAAGCTGCCTAAATTTGATGAAGAGAAAGATGATTTTTTCTTTGTATGTGTTCTTGGTAAGGATTGAAAAATATGCTCACAGTCAGAACTGGGAAAAAGGCAACTACACAGTTTCTGCTCCCTTCTCATTGGGAAAGGTCTACAAGAATATGTGGGCATGGCATTAGAAGGTGCTGTTAACTATAACAGATTATAAGTCACTTTGTTGAAGAGCTATGAATTTACTGTTGTAGATTTTTCTGGAAGTTCAGAGGAGTTAAACCTGAAACTGTAGAAACTGCATTAAGGTGTGTGGCATGTCTACAGCAATACTTCACAAGTGTTAAATGTTAAGACCAAGTGTTAAGATAAAGCAATATGTGAATAGTTCATGACCACATGCTTCACAGACATGTCATTGTACCTAAAGGAGAAAGCACTGAAAGATATGAATGAGATTATCAATCTGGCAGAAAAGTATATGGAAGTTTTTAGAGAGAGTAAAACTGGCAAGTTCAAGAATAATCAGTTAAAGTCAAAACTCAGGGTGGCTGACCAGAAGCAGGATGCCACCAGAGGAGAAGAAATTATGTGCTAGGCCTGTTGTAAAATGGGGCACGTTGCAAATGAGTACAATTCTACTACCAACCAAAAACTGCAGAAACTGTAACATATGACACCTAGAGTTATCTACAAAGATGGTACTGGCAAGAAACAAGTAAAGAATGACTGTCAACATGAGTGCTGTTGCTGAAAAAAGTAGAATACAAACAACTTGTCAGATTCACCACAAAAAGAAAGTCCTACCATCAGTGAGAAAGTTTTCTATAGAAAAAATAAAGGTGGACACTACTTACTATCTGGGAGACCTTAAGATCATGTGATGAAGACACCCAGCTGTGATTTAATAATTCCCAGTATATCAGGCAATCAAAGTTTAGATGAATCAGTCAGAAAAGAGACTGATGAGGCACCTTCACTCACCAAAAGGACTTGTGAAAACTCTTGCAAGTCTTGAAAGGTAACATTCTGTATAATGTAGGCCCACGGGATCTGAAGGAAGCACAGGAGAAAGACCCTTCAATGCAGAAACTTTGGAACAGCACCCAGAAAAAGTTGAGCAGAAGAGAAAAGGGAAAGAAACTTACAGAATAGATGACTGGGTGTGCTGTAACAGATACATCAAGACAACTCTAATGGAAACTTAAACAGATCATTGTACTAAAAGAATACTGGACTCAAGTGGTGAAGATAGCTCACAAGTCAATTGTGAGAGGACACCTGCAAACAAAGAAAATAGCAGACAGAATACACTGCAACTTTTGTTGGCCAGGAATCTCTGAAGAATTACCATATTCTTCAGATCATGTGATATTTGTCAAAGAACAGTACCTAAAGGGAAGATAGCCAAGGTGCCACTGGGTGAGGTACCTGTCATAGAAGAACCATTCAGCAGAGTAGTTGTGGACTTGGTTGGATCACTTTCACCTGGGTCTGTCAAGGGTAACAGGTACAGGATGACAGTTGTCAACTGTGCAAAATATACCCAAAAGCCATAGCACTACCAAGATAGAGATAGAGACAGTAACAGAAACACTTCTGGAAGTATTCTGCAGGTTAGGCTTTCAAAAAGAAGTCTTGAATGAAAGAAGAATCTAGTTTACCTCAGAAATGATTTAAGAGGTATGATAATTCATCAGTACTAGGTACCTCTCTACCATCTTGTATTATCCCAGAAATAATGGACATTGTAAGAGAGTCAATGGAGTCTTGAAGAGCATGTTAAAAATGTGCCAGGAGAGACCATGTGGGTGGGACAGGTACCAGCAGGCAGTATTATATGCATACTAAGAAGTCCCACAAGCAAAACAGGATTTTGAGCTGCTGTGTGGAAGAACAATACTAGGTCCAATACAGAGTATGAAACTCAAGGCAGTCAGAAATTCTTCCATCATAAGAATGTCAAGGATCAACTTTGGAAGGTCAGACAGAAAGTCTTGGTTCTGCTATTCACAGACAACAAAAAATCACCCTGCAGTGGAAAGGACTTTTTGAAGTACAGGAAGTGCTCAAACAAAATAAACTACAGTTTGAATGTTGACAGGAAGACTATGATCTGTCATGTTAATTTGTTGAAGAAGTACTTCAAGAGGGAAGAAAGCATAACAGCAGTTAATGAAGCACAGATGTAATGAATATTGCTGAACTGCAAGACGACAACTTTGTCAAAGAATATGATGATTTATTAGATGTAAGATTGCTGGGTGGAGATGAGAGATACAAAGTTATCAACATTAGTAGAGAACTGACTATCAAACAGAAGAAAGAGCTACAAAATCTACCGTACCAATATGCATCTGTCTTCACAGACAGAACTTGTGCAATAAAAGATCAAGGCCAAAACCAGAAATCAAGTCAAAGTGGAACCATAACAGATGTCCAATGTAATAAAAGACTTGATCAAGCAAGAAGTTCAGGAATTGCTAGAAACCAAAATCATTAAGTCTTGAAGTTCAGCCTAATGTTTACCAGTTTTAATTTTGACAAAAAGTGACAACTCAAACCACTTTTGTTGTAGATTTTTGGAAACTGAACCTTGGGATATATTGAACTCCTAACTTACAGACAACTCAGAGGCTGTTATGGTGGAAGTAGACTGGGCCAAGTTCTTTACCAAGATTGACTCCTCAGTGTGGATTCCTGTACGTGGTGAGGGGACCTCCTGGGGAAGGTTCTGTTCTTTCAGTTTACCTCCTCTCGGATCTAAACATCCACCCACATGTTTGCTGTGCATGGCAACCCATGAAGGGGAGGAGAGGATTCTGGTGGTTGAGGGGTGAAACCCTAACACACCACTTTGGCCTTGAATTCCTGTAGACAGGCGGCCTTGGGTCAATCGGCTTGTCCACTCAGGCTAGGATCAACTAAGTACCAGTGTTGGATGTTCTCAACAGGTGTTGTGGACATTGTATCTGATGCTGGTGTTTGGGTATAGTGCTCACGAAACCCTGGTGTTGCTGCAGTATCCTTGTTCGACATTGTATTGCATCCTCTTCTAGGACTCCATGGTGGATGGGGTCAGTGAGCACCAAAATTTCCCTTTCTTTATTATGAATTCTCCAATTAAAAATTTTAATAAAATAGTGAAAAAACAGTCTGTAGGTAAACGACCATGTCTTGAAGATTCTGAGCAGCAATGCTCACCATCTGTACCACCTGTTGTACCTCATTTTCTTATGTTGCACTCACTTTCAGACAAATCTTTAGGGCAAATGTCTCCCTTTTTTATTCAGAAGGGACTAGAGGGACTTGCTGTCTCTCCAAAGTCAGTAAAGAAGCTTTGATCTGGTGACATATTGGTGGAAACATCCACATCTCAGCACAGTGAACACCTGTTGCATTCAAAGGCAATTGGTGATATATCTTTTAAGGTTACACCTCATGCTACTTTGAATTTATCACGAGGAGATATTGTTGAGAGGGATTTGAAGAACATCCCAGAGTCGGAGATTCTTGCTGGTTTCTCTACCCAAGGTGTTTCTGCAGTGATGCGCATCTCCACTCGTAAAGATGAAATTATGGTGCAGAACAATGTCCTCATTCTCACATTTACATCACCACTTCTGTTTGCCACCATCAAGGCAGGTTATCTTAATTGCAGAGTACAGCCATACATTCCAAACCTCTCTAATGTTTCCAGTGTCAATGGTTCGGCCACTCGAAGACATCATGTCGTGGTTTCTTGACGTGTGCTCGTTGCAGTGGCAAGGACCATGATGCCTACGAGTGTGAAACAGACCCTCATTGCATCAGTTTCAATGGCTTCACCTGTCCTACTTTTGTTTTTGCCCTAAATGGTTGGAAAAAAAAGAGGTGTAGCGTTTGAAAACGATTCATAACATTACCTATCCTGAGGCTCGAAAATTGCTGTCCACCACCTCATCTCGGTTGTATGCTGCTGCACTTCATTCCACAACTCTTGTGGGAGTGCAGACAGATCTATCTGTGCCTCCTAAAAATCGTTCTTCAAACAAATGAAAAATCTCTTGACCTTCATGGTTAAAAAAGTTCATGAATAAATTCAACACCTATCTCTGTCCCTTATATAAATTCCACCAAATCCCAAGATCCACATTCATTGGTTCCAGGTACAGGCATTTCCTTGGACCCATCTTCTTCTTTCACCCCTAGGTGTAAAACAATCATTCATTCTTCACGTCCTCAGTCTCTGGAAACCCCTTCCAACAGCAAAGACCTGCCCAATTAACCCACAGCAGGATCCATGGAGGATCGATAGACCTCTCTCAAATAAGGAATAAAGGAAAAAAGACGTGGTCATAAACAGAAGGATTCTCCACCCAATTCACCTACACGTAAATAAAAATGGCCACCCTGATGCAATGGAACCTTCGAGGTTTACGTTCTAATCTGGATGATATCAAAACACTGATTGTTTCCAACCATCCTGTATGTCTGTCCTTACATGAAACATTTTTGAAACCTGCCGATACAGTCACCTTTCAGCAGTTTTTTTTATACAGAAATGACAGGCTGTGTGATGGACGAGTGCATGAAGGGGTGGCACTGTAGGTTGATCAGCATGTGCCCAACCTGTCTTTGACACTCGACACATTCTTGGAGGCCGTAGCCATTTGTATTTCCTTGGTCATACTATCACTGTTTGTTCTCTCTACCTGTCACCTGAAAAAACATATGATCAATCAGACCTTGTTGCTGAACAGTTGCTCACTCTCTTTTTCATCCTGGGGGACTTTAATGAACGTCATTCCCTCTGGGGAAGTGTTGATATTGATAGGAGGGGTCGCTCTGTAGAGCGTATGCTCTTTGATCACAACCTTTCTCTTTTCAGTACTGGTTCTTCTACTCATTTCCATGCACCTAATCAGTCCTTTACTGCTATTGATCTTTCAATTTGCTCCCCTTTATTATTTTCCCATTTTTCATGGAGGGTTGACAGTAATCCACGATGCAGTGATCATTTTCCTATAATCTTGAGAGAAAATGGCTATGGTCGATGCCACCCAACCCATGTGCCCCAGTGGAAGCTGGATCAGGCAAACTGACCCTCTTTCACTGCTCTTGCAGAACTTGGTCCTGCCATTCTCTATAAGCCATCAATAGATGATTGTGTGGCAGCAGTAAGTGACTGTATTATACAAGCAGCTGCACAATTGTTCCTAAAACCTCAACATGACTCTCTTAAGGTAACCAAATGCCTCGTCATCTAATTAGTGACGCGCATGAATGGATTAACGAGATTCTCACTGTCCCTATCTACTATCTAGCGAAACCACAGCCAAGGGAACGGGCTTGGAAAAATCAGCCGTGGTGAAATCCTGTCTGCCACATGGCAGGGAAGGCTCAAAAACAAGCCTGGGATACTTTCCGTAGATATCCCACACTCTCGAACCTCATCGCTTTCCAGCGGGCCCGTGCATTTGCTAGATGGGTAAGACGTCAAAGCCAGAAGGAATCTTGGATTAAGTTCACAACCAGCATATTTTCTACCACCAGTTCCAAAGTCATATGGGACAAGATTCGAAAGGTCAGTGAGCAATATAATTCTGTCCTCCTCTCGATCTTGCTTTCTGATGGCTCAGAAGTGGCTGATACCCAGAGCATCACCGATACTCCAGGTGAAAGCTTTTGCTGGGTATCTAGCACTTCTGCTTCCTCTTCCACCTTCTTAGCCATCAAGATTCAGGCAGAGCAATCACCTTTTTCCTTTCAAGCTGATTGTTGTCTCTATGACTATAATCGTCCCTTTACACTGGTGGAACTCAAACTGGCCCTTCATTGGACCTTATGATATACACTATGAGATGCTGTGCCATCTATCTCCTGCTTCTCTTGCTATACTTCTGATAGTTTTTGACCAGATCTGGCAGGGGAAAGTTTTTCCTGGTGCCTAGCACCAGGCTATTGTCCTACCTTTCTCCAAACCTGAAAAGGATCCCAAGATTCCTTCAAACTACCATCCAACTGCTTTGATGAGCTGTCTCTGTAAGACTTTAGAGAGGATGGTTAATGCCCATCTTGTCTGGTTCCTCAAATCAAACAACCTCTTCTCACCCACCCAGGAACGAGCTTGCCAACACTACATCTAAGTCTATCTGCTCTGGCACTATCACCGCTGTGCCTGTCCTATACATGGACTATGGTCCTGTATTCAAAACTTAACTTTGTGCCAGCTGGCAGTCGACTTGAAGTGAGCAATGTGAAAACAAGCTTTTCCAAATAAAACCCTGTATTGGACTTTGGTCATCTTGCTTCTGTAAGGATCAGAAAGAGGAAGCTGTTCTAACTAGACTATGCATTGGTCACCGTTTTTTAACTCATCATTTTCTTTTATCTGGAACTGATGCACCAGTGTATAGTATAGCACCATGTAACACTCAGATCACAATAAGCCACATTTTACTTTCTTGTCATCATTACGATTCACAACGACAGTACCATTTTAAGCACGTTCTGTCTCAAGGTTTGTCCATAACATTAGAGAGTGTTATTGATGATGGTGACACTGTCCACCTTGGTAGTGTTTTTAGTTTTTTAAAGGCCATTAATCTTTTTAATGCCATTTAAGTTTTTTAATATATACATTATGCCTTTTTATTGTGGCTCCCTTTTAAAAATCACAGTTTGATTTGAAATTAAAAACTGGCCATAACATTAAATAACTCGAAACCAGGACTAGAAAGGCCAACTTTAGGTGACAGACAGTGGTGTTTGTATCTACCTGTTAGTCTTCCTGGCAAGTTATGATTATTATAGTTATGCAACAGAAGGTTCTTTACAACTTGAATAACTGTAGTTTTTCTCTTGACATTGTAGACTAGATGTAAACATTGGTTTTATGCTATTTATCTTTGTTTTTTTTTTTAACTTTGTTTTGTTTTACCTTAATTTCCTTTTATGAATTTTACTAAATTTACTTTTAACTTTTTACCGGGCATTTGGTGCAGATAGCCTAACTGCTTTGTGTGATAAAACACTAAATCAACCAACCAAGTCCAATCCACACTAAATAGCATTACCATCTGGTGTAACACCTGGCGGGTAGCACTTAATGCCACCAAAGCACAGACTATAATATTCAAACATAAAATCACGAGGAAAAACAAATCTATCTTTAAAGTTAAACTTAATATGATGGGCACTGAACTTAAATTTTCGTAGACTATAAAATTCCTTGGCATTACATTTAACAAGAAGCTAACCCGGACCAATCACTTTAAAGCCATTCTCTCAAAAGTCTATAAACGAATCTACTACCTCAGAAGAATTAGTAGTATCATCAGAGGATGTAGAACAAAAACGATTCTTGCCATATACAGAATTTACATTCAACTGATCATTGAATACGGCAACATGATCACAGCAAATGCACCCCCTCCCATCTTAAGAAATTACAACAGGCCCAGAATCTCGCCATTCAACTAGCACTTCAACTCCCCAGGTGCACACCGATAGCTTACCTCGATAAAGCAAGCACCATCCCGCCTCTCAAGAAAAGACTCACCTATCTAGCAGCTAAATACTACAGAAAAGCAAACAACCGTACGGAATTAACAAGTCAATATCCACAAATAGCAGCGACCCCACGATCCTGGCAGCGGTATCTCTCACCATATAATTACATACAAACCCTGAATGTAAACTCAAATGACTAACCATCTATGCTTTTTTCTACTTCCAGTGTTGGGCACTGGTGGGGCTGGTTTCTTTCGGAGTCTCACCAGTGAAAGTGAAATAATGCTCACATCCCTTCACTCTTAAGGAAAATGAGTTTGACCTAAATAAATCATAATATCAAACATTAAGTATAATATTTAAGTAGATAATTTATTACTGAGCTTGAGGATGAATCACTGTATATGGATTCAACAGCCAACACAAATTAAATCTGTAGCCTTTACCAGGCAGTGCCACACATTATGAATAAGTTTAAAAATTATCAATCAGTGATGACATTCTGTTAGTAGAAGATGGAACTAATGAGATGATTATTACCACTTATAAACAGAACTGATTAGTATAAGGATCTGTACCAGAGAGGTTTCCCAAAGGTGGAAGATTTCTTTATAACCTATCAGTCAGTGTGTGCTTACCTAAAGAATTACACATTCATTCTAACAGACTATTGAAATGCCACTGCTCACCTGACTTGTTATGGTAGATAGAATGAAGAACTGGATTTAAGAACTATAAGTGGTCAATATATTACCTACAAACAACAATACCTTAAAAATCAATGTCTAGATGGATGTGTATATATACATGTATAGGAGTCACAGTATTCATGCACACATTGATGGATCTTGACTGTTCAGAAAGAAAAGGAGAGAAACATACAATCTAAGACCAAAACAACGAGCTAATAAATAATGCTCATGCAAAAAGTGCAACAGATTCCACCAGTCTCACATTATGAAAGGTCACTGCTATGCAAAGGAGGTCAAATACTGCCTTTTAAATTTTATGACATATGTTCTTTCAATATACTGTCATACTTTATGCATGGAACAGATCCTTTACAGTAGATATCTGACTTGTTGGTGATAAATTTAAACAAGAAACAAAAAACACAGAGTGCACATGTTTAATAACAATGTTTTAAAACAATTAAAATGTATATACAAATGTTTGTTACCCTATGAATACAATATAATCAGTGATAATTTCTCTTTACTTTACACTGTTAGTTACCACAGCTGTATTCAGAGCTTTACAGTCAAATTATTATTCTCTAGCCTGTTATTTCAATACAATCTGTGATAATTTCACTCTAGAAATTGCTTTATGGCAATTTTCACTTTATGGCTAAACTCACAATCATGCATTCTAGATCTATCAATGTATCTAAATAACTAACTTGAACTACAGCTTGGAAGTGGCTTACAGCCTAACAGAGGCCTAATGTTCTACACACTACAAGATAATATGATGTAATAATACTAAAGTAAAACAAAAAGTTAAAAGGTTCTAGTAATATGATGCAATAATATAATAACTGAACTACACAATGTATGACTTGAAAATCGTCTTGTAAACAAACTTATGACAAACTATTTTAAAAATAAATAAATTTAACCCTCACATTATACTTGTAACAGTTGTATATATATTTAACAAAGAGCCATTCTTCAAGAAAAATAATTTTTACATTTTATACAAAGGCTGTTTTTAGTTCAAACACAAAGGCTACTCACACATTATACACCAACATTTTTACTCCCCTTGGTGACCTAATGACAGGAATGGTAGTTCTAGAGGTACAATGCTCACCTCATGTTCCATGTTTTACACCTCTAGATGTATGCAATAGGCTGATGGTTCATCTGGATGATAAACTCCTCCCTACATAGGTAGTTGAGGAATTTCCAGACAGTCACCTGCTGTGGTTGTTCCAAGATCACCTTATTTGGTTGGCCTTTCATGGTAAGGTCAGTTAGTGGTGCAGCTACTTCAGTATAGTTTGGAATAAGTTTCCAATAAAATCCCACTAACCTCAGGAAGGATCTGACTTGCTTCTTGATAGTAGAACCTTGTGAATTATGTATGCAAGTTAGCTTTTCAACTTCAATGGTCATGTGTCCAACAAAGTCAGGTACAAGATAAATGAGGTAGCACTTAAATGGTTTGATGGTAAGACCTATTGCCATCACTCACTGAAACAGCTCTCTGGGTTTCTTCAGGTGATCTTCCTGTATGGTTGTGTAGGTTAGAATGTTGTCAACATAATGTTTGATGATATTGGGTTTGTGCAACATCTTTCTCATCATGCAGTTACTGTCACTGCTGAATTGACTAGCTCAAACTGTATCCTCTTGAACTGGTAGCATCTGTCTGGTGTCACAAAAACTGTTATCATTTTAGATTCTGTTTTCATAAAGATCAGCCAATAACTTTTACAGATCAATCTTGGGAAAGGAAATACTTGGTAGGTATTCAGATTAAATTATCATTTCATTCTCCAAATGTCGAACGAAAAATAACCAGGGGCAGTCAGAAACTACCTGACTGTTCTTCATGGTAGTCTTACCACGACAAGGCAAGAATAAATTAGTCAACTGATCATGGAGATAATTAAGTGAATTGGAGTGGCATGTTAGTTATTTAACCAGAGCAATGGTCACAAATGACCTAGAAGTTGACAGATTAGTGTATTTAATTGTGGAAAAGCTGAGAAGCAGTTCTGCTGACCGGATAGAAAATGAAGAATGACGGGGAAGGTTCAGCACAACACTTGCAAGTGTCAGAAAAATTGTGTAGTGAAAATATAGTCAACTTCAACGTGGAGTGAGCAGAGAGATGCAACCAGTACGTCAGCTTGGTTAAAACTCATGATCTTTATTAGCCTAAATTTTTATATTAAAATTTGGAGATGATTAAGATGCGTTCTAACTGGCTTCTTTTCAAGGGGTGGGATCTATAAATCCTAAGCGAAAAGAATTTTGATAGGGGAGGAAACGGGAGTATCCCAAGAAAACCCACAAATGACCTAGAAGTTGACAGATTAGTGTATTTAATTGTGGAAAAGCTGAGAAGCAGTTCTGCTGACCAGATAGTAAACGAAGAATGACCAATTATATAAAGCAAATAACCAGTGCTTTTAACCACTGAAAAGCAGGAGGTTTGACAAGATGCCTAATACAGAATAATGTACAGAATTTATCTGAATAACTGAGTTTGTGAGAAGAAAATAAAAAACTAGAAATAATGTAAAACACAAAATAAGCACAGTATGTTTGGTGGTAGATCAGGAGATAATTTTTACACAGCTGACTTAACTGATGTCATCTATTAAACTACTTAAAACATTACTTATTTCAAAGATATAATTTGACCAACCCAGAGCAACTAGTGCTACCAAACTTAAGGGAAGTTGAAACCTCAAGGTATTACTTGATCTACCATTGAATGGCACTGCTCATGGTCACCTGTGGATAGAACTTGTCTTGTCTGAAGAGAGTGGCAAAGGGAACTAGAGTGAAAGCAATTAATGATTTCTTCACTACTTATTATGTCAAAACAACACATACCAGAATAAATAATAAATTTTTGAGTCATGCTATATGTAACAAGAAGGTAGAAAATGTGTGGTATTGCATTATTCCACAATATTAAATTTATATGTTATATATTAGATGTTATGATACAAATAGTACTATAACAATAATGATGTCTATAATATACATGAATATTGAAAATTAACAAAGTTAAAGTCACTATCATATAGAAAAGCTATGTAAAACAGAAATCTATAAAAAACTAAAGTATCTTATTGCTGATTATAATATTTGTTGTCATTTCAGTCCGAGCTGTAACTTGAATAATAATAAGACTGGAAGCCTGGTAAAAATATGTATATAATAGTAATAATTAATCCAGTTAACTTATATATTCATAAAATACTGATTATTAATTAACTTTACACATGTTGTGAATAACCTACTTTAACCTTAGTAAGAATAAGATAAATGATAATAGTAAAAGACAGTAACAATAAGTATTTGTAGTATGCTTAACTTTAATGGTTAAATTCTCTGATTCAAGAAAATATACTTTTGAGCTTTAGGCCAAGACAACATTAAAGAGAACCCAAGCTAATGCCATGTTAATAAAATATTAACTTGTAATTAACCAAACTTATTACAACAATATGTTCTGTAAGAGCCCTGATGAAGAGTCAATGGTGAAAAACATTGACTGAATAAAAACATTATTCTTGGCTATTTATGTGTGTGTGTATGTATATATATATAATACAGGTAACAAATAGGCAATTTCTCTCTTTAATGTTTTTTTCATGACACTATGTAATAATAGGCCTAATAAGTACAGATTTCCTTCAACTTCTTGCCAGATCTGTCTTTTCATTCCATTTACAACAAATCATTCCATTTACAACAAATCATTACATTTATCATTATGCATTCGTTGTCCAAAGATCTCCAGCTATAGTAAAGATCAAATAACTGCATGCTGAGTTTTTCCTTGTATGGTACATGTACAGTATATGAAATTAATTTCTATTAAATACATTTGATAAAAAGAGAAGCAAATATTAATATGAGTAACTTTTAACACTACTTTTGTTCATATTCATGAGATTATGAATTATCATGTTTCTGTACATTATAAAGTAGAGTATATTAACATTATACAACCTGTTTGCATGGGCTTATGCTGTGGAAGATTTATAATTGAAATGACCATGTAAAATGATTTATTTTTATCTTGCATGCATTTTCTCACATGTTTAATTCAGTATTTGTCAAGTGAAGTTTAAAGAATTATTTGACAAAATATAACAGTGGCTAAGTCATGTACTGTTAGTCTATTAGTTAATTGGCACATAGACCTTAATGAACCAGTCAGTTGTTTATAACTACCCCTGTAATTACTTCTATAACTACCCTAGTGTACCAATTCTTTAATTTATTTGTCTGTTGCCATTTTCTGAACTTACTTCAATTCAATAATTTTTAAAAACAAGTAGTTTTAAATTAGCTTCTCATTTTTTTCTTCCTGTGTTTTTATTTGAATTATTTTCATTCTCTGAATTCTCCAGTATTTTCTGATTATTATTTACTTCCTGTTGTTTGTTGTCATTTCCCAAACTTAGCTCAATTCTTTTTTTTTAATTCCCATATTTTTATTTTTTTTCAATGTTTGTGTTGAAAAGGAGTATTTGGCAGGAAACTTTCACATATTGTTCATTCAGCAAGTGAGAAATAGAAAAAATACAATACTTTTAAGAACCAGAATTATTGGAGCAAAAAATTGGCTGAGTCAGTCAAATCTTAAAAATAATACCCAGGTGTACACTCTCAGAATCCTCTTAGTACGTGTGAAAAGGTGCAGGTCTCTAGATTCTTTCTGCTTGGAGCTATAGCAGTCACATAGACACAGACAGATTATAGTCTCAACTGTTGGTGAAAAGTGATGAAATACCTTCATCATGACCATCGTCAAATTCACTAGATGTACTGTATCCTTATATGATATACCTCCGTTGATTTATTGCAATTATTTAAATCTGTTATGTAGGTTTTATTCATACCATAGTTAGAATTATGTTTTTAGTGGATGTGTTGTAAGTGTTAAAAATAAAATTACAAAAGTATCCTTCCTATTACATTCAAAAGTCTTAGTAGAATGATTTTTTAGTGAAAAGTACAGAATAAGAAATAGCTGTGATTTAAATAAGATACAAAAATATTGCATGTCTAATTATTGTTAATGTTATTTTTAGATGTTTTCTAAAACTCAGAAGCATGATATAATTAGTTATTAGTGGATACTCTTGTAGGGTAGAAATATCCTGAGAGTTATCTCAACTTATTGACAATTAAGATTTTTAATTTCAGTATGTGAAACCAAACTAGAATAAAGAATCATAGATTCTGAAGCAGTACTTAATAGATTCATGTCTATAATGGTACAGCAATCTAATTTGCCTAGTTTGTTCAATGACACAACTCATAATAATTCGTTTGGAACTTCAGATTTTCAAGTAAAACAATTGTGATAACAATCAGTAGAATTTGATAATCAAATATATTTTAGCCTGTAGTACCTAAGGTTTACCACTGAACTTAGTTTTCACAAATGGATTTTTTCTGAAATTTAATAGAGATTTTGTTCAAGAACATTACAAGAAATATAATTATTTATGACAGTTTAGTAAGACTAATCAGTTTTAACAAAAGAGAAAAGTGCAAATTTACAAGGTTCTTTAGATTTTCAAATTAGTGATAAAAATAGCACTGATAAACTTCAAAAGTTAAAAACACATGAGTTTTGATGAATTATTTTCAGGAACCAGAACCAAGAAACAAAGATGTTGAAAAAGAGTTGTCACTGCTTGCTTGTTTGATTGGTCAAGCCAAGCCAAAGGATGCACTTCCAGCACAACAGTTTACTTTGAACTTTTTTGGTTCTGTAGAAGAAAACACTGAGTAAGTTTGTTTTGCTATCTTTACATAAAAGGTGATCATGTCACAGTGCAACTTATTGTTTCTCACATCCTTTTAAAATCTTTGAGAGTGATCTTCAGTATATTAAACATGCCATTGGTTTTGTTACTTTTTAACTGATTTATTTTCACTGTTTAACAGTGCTATAATGGATATTATAGACCTTCCATTAAAAAATCTGACTCATAAATAAATATTTATTTACATAAATTATCCTGAATATGGATTATTTTACTTCTGTGTTCATCCCTCTAAATACATACCTGCTATTGAAACAGCAAAACCTATTAATATTAAAAACTTTGAAAGTGGTCTTTAGTATTATGTAAAACAAACCTGTAAAAACCTATGTTTTGATTTATCTTATTGATTTATCAGCCCTTTGTAAACAGGTCTTGTTTACCATTACACTGAAGGTCTTTTCCTCCAGTATATTGTTTTTAAATTTTAGATGCCTTATTTGGAGCCAATAATATCATAGTAAGAGGATTAGTTAGGAAATTTCGTTATTTGCCAAAGAAATTAGGCATAAAACATTTAAAGCCTATATTTTTCTGGTCAGTTAGCCCATGAATATCAACACTTTCATGTTACATCCTATTTTCTAGATCAAAAATGGACTGGGAGGCCTGTAACTAGAAGACATATTTGCTCATATATTGATCATTAGTATTGAAATATATTATTTAAATGAACATTGCACACACATACTATGTTGGGTATGTATTTTACATATTTCCACAAAATGTTACTCTTTTGGATTGAAAGAATAATTGAAAAATATAACTGTCCACTAAAACTAATGCAAATTAACTTCATGATATAAACAAATACAGATGTTTGTAGATGAACAAAATCCACATCATGTATCTCAGAACAGCTGGTATGGGTATTAACACTACCAGCTGTTCTGAGATGCATTTTTATTTCAAGTGGGTTTCTCGTCATCAAGAAAATCCATATCAGTTAGTATAATGGTTAAAGCTCTTGTGAATAACATTCTTTATCAAATAACTAGGTAAGCAGGTGGTAACTTACATACCTTGTAACTGTAATTTATAACTGACCTAAAATACCCAGCAGTACAAATGTGTTTCATTATAACCTGTACATGAGTGGCAGTCAAAGTACACATGCCACAACATTTTACAGGTACTATTCAGCATAATGTTATGTATTTGATATCAGAGTTATCAACTATTCATTTTACCCTACGTTATTGATTTAGTGACAGTACAGGATAAAAGAGAGAAAATACCAGACACATTATACAGGAATATTGAAAGAAAACTATAGATATGCATTTCTGAAGTTCTAGAGGTTATGCAATATGCCAGCTGTATAATGGACAAAAGTATTTTTATTTTTAATGTTAACATCAGCTTACACTCTGACTTGTTAAAAGTTTTAATCAGACTGACATCATCAGTTCACAAACATATCTTGAATGCAAGTACCTGTGTAACATAGCTGATTTTTTGTGCACAACAGACTTTTACATTAAAAGTTTACTATGTCTTGTATAGAAACACATTGTAAATTTGAAATTACATTGAACATTCTTTTTTTACTATATGGAATCAACCCAGTGGACCAAACTGAAGCACATTTGATTAATGGAAGAAATTCATCTCTTGTGGTTGTATGGTGGTAAAACAAACCTCTCTTTGATTCTGCCAAAGTGTTTAAGTTTATTCATATTAACAGTCCGGTTCAGCATGGCCAGATGGGTCAAGGCTCTCGACTCATAATCCGAGGGTCACGGGTTCGAATCCCCATCACAACAAACATGATTGCCATAGGGGCATTATAATGTGATGGTTAATTCCACTAGTCATTAGTAAAAGAATAGCCCAAGAGTTGGCAATGGGTGGTGATGACTAGATGCCTTCCCTCTAGTCTTACACCATTAAATAAGGGATGGCTAGTGCAGATAGCTCTCATGTAGCTTTGTGCAAAATTAAAAAACAAACACATTAACAGTATAGCATCTATTGAGTTACTGTATGATATTTAACATGAAACAGATATAGTTATAAATTCTGATAGTTTCTTCTGAACATCGTAGTACTGAACACTTTATATCTGTATACAGTAAGTAAGATTCTTGATGACAAGAAACCCACTCGAAATAAAAATGTATCTCAGAATGGTTGGTATGGTATTAAAACTTGTATTGATAAGAAGAGAACAATGTTTTGACCTTCCTTTATATAAAGGAACACCTTTATATCTATACCAATTAATAACCTAACATTCACCTGCAACGCCCCCTATAGTCCAGCACCCATTTATAATCTCGTCCCTAAGACATGTGTCCGTCAACAGTCACATTCAAACTCTCTTTTTCTTAACCTGAAGATGACCTAGGAAGGTCAAAATGTTGTTCTTTCATTATCAATACAAGTGTTAATACCCATACCAGCTGTTCTGAGATACAGTAAGTGAGATTTTAAGATAATGTTCTAGAGTGAAGTTTAGGGTTTAGAGGTGAATCAACTTGCCTTCAATCAGTATTTGATCTACATCAGTAAATTCTACCAACATTTGTTTACTCTGTTATGATAACCACCAAGTATTAAGTTATTTCATCAGATTTTTTTAGACATTTATTAATGAAAGTACTTATTACATAATAAAACTTTTGTACTTTTGGTTACTATTACATATATCTGTATTCATGATATTAGAAAAATACATAGGTTCAAGAAGCCTTGATAGAAATAAAACGCAAATCCTGTATTGTCATGTATTTGTTGATATACACTTGTAACAATTAAAAGAGTGTAAAAAATATATATATATTTTAATTTTAAAGTAAAACTTATGTTGTTGTGAGTTATTAATAAAAACTTCTGTATTAAAGCACAGAAGAGTGTGCAATAATATATGAACCAATGCTATTTCTGTTATGTCAGTTGTTAACAAGTACAATGGTTTTTCAGGCCTACTGGGATGCAACACTCATAGTGTGTTATTCTCAACTAAAACTGATTTCAGCATAAATAGGTTTGCTTGATAACTGTAGCACTGAACAGGAGGTATGAGGAGTAACATGTGTCTGGAAACTTGATTCAGATTTAAGCTTGTTTGATAAGATCAGGAAACTGGACAAGTTTGTTGAAAAAATAACAGTCTTTATTTACTGAAAAAAGCAAGATAAAGAGCAGTATGAGAATTTGTGCAGACACACATTCACTTTTACAGGTCTAGTGTATTAGTTGGTAACTTATTTCTTTCAAGATTTGAATAATACTGAATTACTGAAATAAACATTAGGATGGCAAAAGTAGCACTAACCTAGAATGAGAGTTTTGAAATCACAAATAAGCTGTAGTCCTTACTTTTGTGATAGCAACACTATGTGACTGATCATTCACTCATAGTATTCATTAGCTGTGCCAAACAAACATTATTCACTTGTTCAGCAAAGGATATTACAGTCATCGACCCTTTAAAATGGATGTGATGCATTGCTGCAATATCCCATCAGGCAGAGTAGATGTTATTTACTAACTGTAGAGAATAAAGGCACAGAGACTTTAAAACAAGGCATCTTTCGTGATTTTCTGAACCATGTGCTTATGCTAAAACTGCATAGAAACAAACAAACAAAAAATATAAAATTTCTATATGAATGAAAGCAGATATAAAAATATGATATGCCTGTTTATAACACTTTAGGTGGTTTAGAGATTACCCACACTGGCAGATTGCTTAATTAATAATAACTGTTATATGAACTGTTGTGTGAATTGTAATTTTTTATCAGCATATCACAATTAGGATAAAAGTTATTTAACACTATAGTTATTTATTATTAAACACCATTTATTATTACTTGATATTTTCTTTAGTCAATAACCTCTGTATTTAGAAATGGTCTTACCTTCCCCCAACCAAAGCTACTTTGATTCTGAACTGCCCTTCGAAAATTGTTAAAATTTTTGCAAACAGAGTACCAATCATTTTATACCCCATCAGTTTTGTGCCATTTCATAACAAGTTCATCATGTGATAACTTTCCACTAATCATACTATACCTTTTATATTAGCACAGTTAACACCCTCTGCTATTCTAGAGTAATCCTCACTTTCATGAAAGGCATTCTAGTGTATAGATGTGTGTTTTAACTAGCTGTCTGTGTGACTTTAAAATTTTGAATTTCCTAGATCACAAATTTATATCAGTTTTATCTTGATTTCTTGTGTTTGATTTCCACTGTTCCTACCCATTCATTTTTTAAGTATTTCAGTTTTCTGAATTTTGATATGTTTGTATGAATTTGAGATTTAATATATGGCACATGAAGTACTTCCCTTGATGGTAAACAATGGTTCTGACACTTGTGTCCATGTCTCAGGGTTCGCAATGTCTGTTAGGGAAACAAAGGCTCTGGTTCATAGGGAGTTTGTATCTTACATTCAGCTGTTAATTTCTTCCTTTCACATTACAATTTTTAGAGAGGAAGGATATAACTGCTGAGTGAAAATGTCTTTCTACAGCACTTTTCAGCTGTTCAAGACATCCTTCACAAAAGTGCTGTCAGTTGGATGGTACCCACTCAACCTAGGTTTTACTCTTTTCTAATTGTTGTCCCTTGACAAACAGGAGATTGGAGGCCTGTCATAGATCTTTGAACTCTTATCTGGAGCCTCCTCACTTCATTCTAGAACCATGGATGACCAAACCTTCATAATGCATGTCTATTTTCATATTCCAACTGCTCCAGTGTCATGTTAGTTTCTTCATTTTGTCCACATGTGTCATGTCTTCCAGTTCCAGGCTCTGCCATTCTGTTCTTCTTAATGTCTGTCTGTTTCATTGAGTGGTATGCTCTTTTGCCAGTCATTTACACTTCTAACAAAACAGACTGTGTGAAATTAAAATCCAAATTAAACACTTTATTCAGCAGGAATTGAAACAAACTGATTAATTATACTAATGATATTACTAATGCATGGAATTGATGTTAAAATTTAAGTTTATTAATGGAGTTAAGAATTCAAGTGTATTTGGCTGGAAAAAAGTAAACAAGAGATTACTATATCTTAACAAAAAAGAGGATAATAAAAATAAATTTTACTGGCACTAAAATTAAATGATACATGATTAGCACAAAATATAAATTAAAAGAAAGAGCAAGAGACTTTCATAGTGAATTCTAGCTCTCTCATATCAAAAAATCAAACTGACATCCTCAAAAATAAGAAGAAATCTAATGTGAAAGTATCAAACTGCACTCACACTACACAGTTTCTCTGTTGCTGGCCAGTCATAATGTAGACACCATAATGTGGTAATTGCAAAGTATTCTTCATACACAAGGTTAAGAATCACACACTGGAACTATCCCATGAGTCAGTAGATAAGTGCCTTGTGAGCCAACTATGAAAAGTAATACTATTTCTGTATTTCATTGTTGTCTAACTGAACTGAGTAAGGTAAGATCTACTATCAATTAGTTAATCATAAATTATAGTTTTATAATTGTAATTTATTTTTGACTTTATTATTAGCATTTACTCTGGGTATAAAACAGTTTACAGAAATAGTGTTAAGATGAAATGTAATGTTATTCCTGACCATTTTCTAATTTATATGTAGTATTCACAGGTTTACTTGTGATACATATATTTATTTAAAAGTACAAAACCTCATCACAGTAGCCAATAAATTATGCCTATTATTACTGTGATATGCATTCATTGTTGTTTTTGTTTTTTCTTAGGAATTTCCAAGCAGTAGAACAAGATGGGCAACTCGTGGTCAATATAGATATCAGTAAGGTTAGAATGTGATTTTTATAAATCTGATGTTTTTAAATTAATTATTTACTGTTTTGTAAACAAATTATACTCTAGATTCTAATTACTGTTACATTTTTTTCTAATAGTTAATGTTTTCTAGATGAGTCAGATTATATTATCTTTGACAGTATTTAAATTGGTCTATATTATTACTGGCATTGTTGGTTATCATCAGTAACTGATGTGGTTCTGTTTCTGATTATTGCCTTGATTTTTAATTTTATTGTAAAGTCTATAATGTAATTGGTACATAATTTTGTAGGTTTCCCATTCTAGCTATTGGAATTACTTGCTTTAATCAGTAACAAGAAGTAACTCTGCCTAGTTCTGCTTTTAACTGTTAGCCTGTCCTAAGAATATTCACATCACCAACATGTCAGTACCAATGTTTTACATTATTTGTATTGTTTACATTACTGAATAATTTCTTCTATAAATTGTTCATGGAAACTTTTGCAAATAAAGGAGAGAGAAGCTAACCTATCATTTTGTTTACAAATTTAGCCATTAAATCTGAAGTATTTTGTAATATAAGCAAGTGGTTATTATTGTTTTTAAATGCTTGGCTTTTATGGGGTTTAGTTGTTGTTTTTTTATCCATTAAATCATTTACAATGTATTTCCATTTCTTCACTAGTGAAAAGACTAAAAACATCAAACAATTTTGGCATTATTTAATATGTCTTCATTTTTTGTTTTATACAAATTTCTGAGAGTTTTGATGTCAAACTTAAGTTTAAAACCTGGTAGATTTTAGAAAATATTGTGAGCTTTCTATGGTACTTTGTAAGCAGGAGCATTAGTACAGGAAACATTATGTTTTGTGTAGTGTAGGAAGTCCATATAGATGTGACAGGTGAGAGTTCATAATACTTAACAACTTGGTTTGGTGTTCATTACATAGGCATTTCCTATTGTTCAAAAAGTATTTAATGTTGTTGTTAAAGGTTTCAATATAGTCTATGAGTGTGGATTTGTTATATTCAAGTACAACAGTCATATTACCTTTGTCTTCTTTTGTGATTACTAAACTATCATATTTGATTTTGGACCCCTTATCTCCATTTGTAACATAGTTATTTGTTACAGAGTTAGATTCACCATTTATTGCTACATCCACATCTATTGCAAGATTTTCAAAGTGTTTTACACTTAATCTGCATTTGAATAATCTGATTACGTGAAAACAAAATATTTTAAATTTTATTGCAAGATATCATGCACGATTCCATCTGAAATTAATAAACTTTTCATAACTTGGGTTTACAAAAAATTAATATATCAGGTAATAATTTAGAATATTGCCCCAAATTGGAAAACCTTCTAAAAAATATTTACCATGCTGGGCAAAGAAATCTATAGCCCAGTCTTCTACTGTGCAAACAATCTAGGCAAAATGTTGTGCAACAATAAAGGCAAAATTGAAAAGTCTAACAACAGTGGTTTTAGCAATAGTGCATACATAAGACAAAAAGGACATCCTATAGAAACAAAAATTAAAGAACATTCTAGAAGTTAGAAATTAAAGGATATGGATTAAACCTTTGCATCCCACCTTATTAAAACTGAACACCAATTTCATCCAAAAAAGTACAAAATTTTACATATCTGTGAAAAAGGTGAAAAAAACTAAACAGCCTCAAAATTTCAAAAACAAAAATATGTCTAAAAACAAATCCAGAAAAGTTGTAAATTACCAAACTTCTCTCCACTTTTCACCCCACTTAAAGTGCCTTGCAAACGTATTCACCCCCTGCTAAGTTTCAACATTTTGTTGCTGTCTGAGCTTTCAGTTGTGAAACTTTCAAATGAGATTTTGTATTTAGAATCTACACAATCTACTTCAAACTGAAAAAGCTGGAAACACTCTGGTATTATGTAAGTAAGTTAGATTTTCAAAGAAAATTACAATATTCTAAATTGCTTAAGTATCCAACCCTTTTGCTACAACAACCCTAAATCAAAAGATTAGTTTGAAAGGTCACAGAATCAATGCAGTGGTCTTGTATGTATGTAATCACAGTGGCGGAGGACTTTCAAAACGTCATCTTTCACACTTGTGTCTCCACAACAGGCAGTTGCCATCCATTCTACAAAGTTTCATCATTAATACTCTGTCTAAACAATCTATCACAGTAGAATGTGCTTTATACCACCCATTCACTACCCTGATCAGGCTACCCTTCAAAAGGAAGAAGATAGGCAAGTAGGAAACCAACTAGTGATGCTACTGTGAAGCCAACAATAACTTTGAAAGATTTGCAAAGTTACATGTTTGAGATGAGAGTCATTGTTCATGCATTGAAAATATAATATCCCAGTCCATACACAAAGCTGGCCTGTATGGGTAAGTGGCAAGAAAGAAGCCATTATTAAAAAAGAATCATCTTAAATCTTGTATGGAGTTAGACAAAAACAAAAAAAAAACGGGTAAATAATACTACAGACATGTGTCAGAAGGTTTTGTGGTCACATAAGACATAAATTGAGCTTTTTGGTCTAAATTAAAAGCATTATGTCTGATGCACATCCAACACAGCATATTACCCAGCTCACACCATCCCAATTATCAAGCACAAGGTTGGCAGCATCATGTTAATTGGCTGATTTTTCTCAACACAGACTGGGAAGCTTGTCAGGATTGAGGGAAAGATGGATGGTGCAAAATATAGGCAAACCTAGAGGAAAACCTGCTTGGATCAGAGAAGAATCTAAAACTGAGTCAAAAATTCACATTTCACTAGAACTGTAAACAGAAACACAAAGCTAAAACCACATGGAGTAGGTTAAAAAAAAGAAAGTAAATGTCCTGGAGTGGTCCAGTCAACATTGTAACTTGAACCAATAGAACATTTATGGCAAGACTTGAAGATTTCAGTCCATCAGCATTTCTCAATGAACTTATTAGATTTGGAGTAATTATGCTTGAAAGAATAGGCAAAATTTACAACATATTATTGTTTAAAGCTGGGAAAGACCTATCCAAAAGTACTTTCAGCTGTAGTTACTGCCAAAGATACTTTCACTGAGTACTGACTTTGGGGGTTGAACATGTATGCAATAAAAAATTTCAATTTATGAATTTTCTTTGAAGGTTTTGCTGATTTTCAATGTCATTCACATATAACAGTTTAAGTTTGATCATTAGAGTTCTGAATAAAAACAAGTTTATTAAAAGAAGCTGTTTATGTTGTTTGTGTTTCATCAGAATGTGACATTATTGGTAGGCAATGAATGAACACTTTTGCAAGGCAATGTACCTCATGGTGAATGTCAAGGTTACTTCTAGCTATTTGGTTAAACATGTACCTGTTTACAAACAGTCTCAGTTTGTACTTTACGATGTCTTTACTAGGAAAACCATATCATTAAAACTTGAATTTTAAACTGTATTTTGATGTCATGTTTATTAACATACATTGATAATAAAGTAGTCTGTTTAAATTCTAAATATGGCTTGGTCAGGTGGAGCAAAGACAAGGACTCATGATGATGAATGTTTTGACCTTCTTAGGTCATCTTTAGGTTGAAACGTTGCTCTCTGCTTTATTAGTAAAAGTGTTAATACCCATACCAGCCATCCTGAGATACATAAAGACAAAGACCGTAGCTTAATTCATTTGGAGAGACTCTCAGTCTTTGCAACAAAAACCTCTATCTTTCACTCCATATGCCTTTAATGAGTTTTGTTTTTACCCTTCTGATCACAATTTGCAAACTTGGGCAATCTTTTAGTTGCTTAAAGTGCCTTAAACATATCTTTAAAATACAATGGGATGAAAGATATGACCATCAATAGAAACATTGTATGACACGAGATGATGTTCTAGACTGCTTTGTAGTCCAAAGAAAGAGATGAATATCACTTCAATGGCTTGATCAAACCTTATTCTCCGACTTTATACCCAATTTTTTAATTGATTGGCATTGTTTATGATATATGGGTTGTTTTAAAAGTTTTGATATTTATAAATAATATAAATATTATAATTCACCATTATTACAAAATTCTAAATCTATAGTGCCTGCTTCTATAGATTAATCCCATGAGAGGAAGTATGTATGATGAACTTGGCAGGTAGGGTTAGATTTGTAAAAAAGGTTATTGAAATAGTTCATTTTTGTCAAAATATGCTTATTTTCTGAAATATTGTTTGGACGTTAGTTCACATTTTCATGTACTACAGTACAGTGTTTAGAAGTTGGGGTCTTCTTAATTTTGTAGCTTGGATCCTCCCCAAACTAAAATGCTAGGTACATCACTGATTATACTTGTTTTGAAATTTCTACTTAAAACATATAGTATTATTTTAGTTTAGTGTCGTCTGGTGTTCTGTCTTTTGTTGATTAATACCGTAATGCTGTAAGGAAGTTCCTTTTACATATGTGAATTCATCTTTATTGTAGAGGGAAAAAGGAGATGAACTGAATCAAATACTGGCAGACCTAACAATGAATAATACTAACACTGATGGAAACCAACCTGATGATTTACTGGAACTCATGGACAATGTTTCCTAAAGTCCAGTCTGTAAGTTGTAGACATGATCAGAAATGACTTTTTAATACATCCAGCAACAATTAGTCATGACTAGAATTAAGTTCTTAGAAACATTTTGTGTATAATAGGAAAATTTATGAACCTGAAAATCAAAAAACAATATATCTGATGTGATATCACGTTAATAATTTTTCTCATTTTTATGTATTATGATATGCAGTCAAAAAATAATAATTTGTGAGGTTGTAAGTAAGGTTGTTGAAGTGAATACTGTTGTTGTCCAAAATTAGAAAATATTATTCAAAAAAGCTGTGCCACTAAGAACAGAAAGAACTATTACTTTATGCACAACTGTTGGAGGGCAACACTACCTCAATATGTAGTAATTTTTGTGAGTGCTAGCACATGATCATAGGCTTATTTTTTCCTTGACACTGCCTAATTTTGACTTTTTTTTTAGGTTTTTGAGTTTGTAGATACTTTAATGAACTGCCTTTCTTTGTTTGATGGTATACTTTACTTTTGTTCTCATTGCACTTTCCTTTTATTCACCCAGTGGCAATGTTGTTTTCTCTAGCCATCAAATTTCTTATTTGTGTCCTTAGAACAATTAATGCATAAAAACAAATGTCCCAAAGGCTAGACAGTCCTCTTCAGCAATTTTATCCAACTGTGTCCACAATGACGGGAGGCACCGTATGTGTTCATGGAGCTGACATTCAGTAATTATCCCTTTAGCTCATTTAGTAGAGCAAATACCTAGCACATAAAAGGTCTTGAATTTCAGTCTGTGGCAAGGCACTATAAGTATTATAGAAAATTCAATTACCACAATTTTATGAAGCTATGATGAACCAATGTATGACAACATGTTTACTGCTGATGTTTTTCAAACATGGTGTTACCAACATCTTGCATCTGGGGGTTGATTCTCTTCTGCCTACTTCTTTTCCACTTCATATTTTTTGTCATTTTGTTTGTCTTTTGTGCAGCCTGTGTCACCTGTAGCTTGTTTTGACTAACTCTTCTCCCTCCAGCCTTTTCTTCTGACTTTTCTATTCTGTTTGTTATGCTTTTAACTAAGGTATGTGACTTTCTATCTCTTTTGCCTGTACATCATAATGATTCTTTTAAGTTCCTGGGCTTCCTTCTATCACAGCTTCACATTGATCAACTTCTCCCATGTTCTTCTCATTTTTGTAATTCATTCACTGTGGCCTAAGGCCATGACCCTTTGATATTTCTTGAAACCCAACCTCTTATGCCTCTTTTGTTTGCTTGAGATGCTTCTCTTACTCCTTTGCTGTATCACCACTCTTCACCTCTTCACTGTGGCTCTTCATCAGGGGGAGACTCTTTTTATATATTTGTCCTCTTTGGCTTCCGTTTCTTTCTATACTGTCTCTATTTTAACTTGATTTCTTTGTTCTTGGGATCATCTCAGACTATATACTTTCTTTTCTTATATCTGCCTCTATTACTACTCTCTTCTTGACCTAAGTTTTGCTTCTTTTCTCACTGCACATATCTTTAAGGGTGTTTCCAATTCCTCTGAATCTTTGGTGAGGACAACTTGCCAACTATCCTGCTTTGGTTTTCCTGGATACTTCAGTTGACTTCTTGACCTCAGGAGTCTCCCATTCCTGTTCGTCATCTTCTCTCTTCTAATTGCTGTTTGCTCTCCCACAGAACAGGTTTTCAAGACTGTTGGTGATAGCTCTTTCTTGAAGCCCAGTTCTCCTCCCTTATACACTTCTAGTTTCTTTACCAATGGCCCTTCAGTTGTACTTGTTCTTTCGTAAGATCTGTTTCTGCTTTTTGTACTCTACCTCTTTCTTCTTAGCCCCTCATCTTTTCTCTTCTTTCTAATTCTCTGCATTTTTTATGTCTTCCTGGGAGTATTCTTGATTCTTTTATGGATTTGGCTCAACCTTCTTCTTTGTGTCTTCATACCATCAAGATCTTGCTATCAAAGACTCTTTCATCTCTTGCTCTTCATGTGTGAAATGTTCTCTTACTTTTTGAGATTCTGATTCTTCTTTACTAGTGTCCTCTTGAACAAACTCTTGACATATGTGGCACATGTGGTGTAATCCCTTATGTGCCCTTGTACTTCTTTATTTATCATTCTAACTTAGTTGCTCAAACATGACCTAGCGTGTTTCACTCCTCCACCTGACTTACATCTTTATATCAATATCTTTCTTTCTAATTGTAAAAATACATTTTTGACACCTCTCTTCTCTATAGGCTCAGGTCTCCAGAGGAGTAATCTCTGTTTTTCTATGTTCTGGAGAGGTCTGAAGTATTTGAGCTTACCAAAAGCTCACAGTTAATAGTTGATTTCATGATGATCCACCCCATTACTTCTATGTTCATTGGTTACATCAACTTCCAGAAAGACACCTGCTTTAGGGGTTCATGCTTTATCTTTTTGATTTTTTTTAAACATAAGCCTATCTGTTTTAACAATTTCCAGTCACCAAGCAAAATCATCCACACCTTTTGATTATTGCCAAACACTGTATATTCTCTTTTTTTTCGACTGTTTTATCCTTGTGCTCACTTGTGATTGTCATCATTCAGACATTCATTGCTTCACCACCTCTTATACTCTATAACATTAGGACTGATTGATTTGTTCCTTATGCTGCCTTTGAGAGTGATTGGTTGATTTTCTCCTTCCTCTTTCCTCATTAGATAATTGTGTTTTTGCTGATATCTTTTATGTTCAGTTTTTATTTGGAATAGTCACTGATGTAAGTAATTAAGACTTTTATCTGACTTGAAAAGGCTGTACTGTGTTATTTTTTCTGTGTCCAATGAGACTGTATCTGAAAAGTATAGCAATCTAAAAATCCTTTACATTCAACTTTGGTTGATGATGTTTGATAAATATGGCCTCCTTAATTCGTAGAGACTCTACTGCATTGATTAAATAATTAATTTATCCCATTAAATATTTTAGAACTCTGGCTTTTGAGAGCGTTTTTATCCCAGCAGGTAGTTGAAACCATAATTGCAAATGGAAATCTGATTGTTGGTAAACAAAATATGCTATGTTTCTGTAATTAAATATTTTGTTTTCTTGTTCACTTGGGTATAATTTTTTCCCATTGCTGTCCACATTCAATTTATTTTTCAGTTAACAGTCTTGAACCTACATTTGACAATATTTTAATTTTTTATGTCAACCTCAGTGCACCTGAATATCACAGACTAGTTAAAAAGTAACATTTTTGTTGGTATTAATTAATGGAGTCCAAAATCTTTACAGTAGGTGTCTGTGACTTGTTGGTGATAAATGGACAACACACAATCCACTTCTTTTAAAATAATGTATACTCTTCAAAACAAGAAACGCAAAAGGGATATTTTTCTTATTTTAAAGAGAAATATCTGTAATAACGTTACAAGCTCAGAGTATGTGATGTTACACATGTTAAGGCACTGATTGTCAGACCAAAATGACAATAAAATTTGTGCACTTTGAAAACGGAGGAAAACATCAGATTTTTCGCCAAAACGCATGCATGTCCAATAAATTTGTTTGAGAGATCTGCATGTTCTGCAAAATCCCTATAAAAGTGACGGGTTCTCGGTTTCCATAGCTCAGTGTTAAGCCACCGACACGCAATACAGTTACGCCAAGACTGACTGAAGCACAACGCAACAATGCCATTGGTCGCTTGGAAGCAGGCGAATCTCGATCAGATGTTGCCAGAGCTGTGAATGTCCACCCAAGCACCATCACAAGGCTATTTGATCGTCACCAACAACATGGATCAACTCGTGACCGTCACCGATCTGGCAGACCTCGTGTGACCACGCCCACACAAGATCGCAACATCCGGTTACGTCACTTTTGGAATAGGACCACTACTGCGACGTCTACTGCCTCAACCATACCAGGGCTGCGTAGGATTTCTGATCAGACCGTACGCAACCATCTACAAGATTCTTAGGCCCCATGTGCAACCCATCATGGTGAACGTCAATGACGTTTTTTCAACATGACAACGCCCGTCCTCACGCAGCCCGACTCACCACTGTCTTCTTGAGACACCACAACATCAACGTTCTTCCCTGGCTCTCCAGATCACCAGATTTAAACCCCATCGAACATCTTTGGGACGAGTTGGACCAACGTCTGCGATGGCGACAACCTCAACTGCAGACTCTACCTCAGCTTGCAGCAGCTTTGCACGCTGAGTGGACAGCCATTCCACAGGATGTGATTCGTCATCTCATCGCTTCCATGGGCAGGAGATGCCAAGCAGTTATTGATGCTCACGGGGGGCATACTCGTTATTGACGTTGAGTGACGTTAAACTTCAACTAGTGAGCGTGGACTTCGCCTTTGCAGACTTTAGATGTTCAGCAGTGAATGTGCAAAGTTTCACACATGTCATAGAGAACTACTCGGAATAAACTTGTTAACAATTTGTCTCATATTTTGCCTTTTGCGTTTCTTTTTTTGAAAAGTATATATTTAAAACAAGTCATGCATATGTACAAATTCGTTATACTATTGTTTACCATAGTTGAAACTAGAACTTTTTAAGTAATTCTTTTATTCAAAAGTCCATACAGGCTGATTCAGTTATCTTAGAACCTAATAAATGAGAATTATTTCTTCTCTATTTTTTAATCACAAAAGAATCAGTGATAAATACACTTACATTACCCTATGAATTACCACAGTTTAATACTAAGCTTTAATTAATTTTCTTTTACCTCAGAAGATGACAGGATTTCTGTCTGGTGATGTTAACTGGCTGTCTTTCCTCAAATCTGTTGTACAAAATTAGAGATAGCAGTAAGATACCTTATGCATATATAACATAGGAGAACACTTCAGGTATTTCCTAAGAAATAAAAATGTATCACTGAAATTTATTGATATTTGAATTGGAATACACAGGAATGAAGTGAATTACATTGATTAATTAAATGAAAAGTAGCATCCCATAATTCTTTAGTTTTCACACAGTAATAGCAACAAAAACAAATGTTTCATTTCATCATTACAAAAGAACATACCTAGTCTCTGTTTATTCCTATAAAGGACAGTCAGTGTCTCCTTTATATGTAAGAAAGTTAAAAATAGTGTAATATTTGCTTCAAATAAAGTTTTTGTAATGAAAATGTAGCACCCCACAAGTTTTATTGTAATTAATTCAAGACATCATATATTTCTGTTACTTATTAAGTGTGGTCCTTTCTTCATAATTAAAGTTTTTTAATTAAATGTGAAAAATAAATAAACAAGCATTACTTCATCATACATTTTTCTTCATAAATTATGAAAACATTGTCACTGGAGTGACTAGTACAACAAATGGCATGCATATAGCTTATTGAGTGACATGAACATACTGCCATTTGTGAGCATATATTCAGTAAAAAAAAAGTGCATTTTGCACAAATCCTGAAAACCTGTGCAAATCTTTAACAAGTAGGTGTGGTGAATAAAGATACAACTGCTGATATTCTATCATGCTTCTGACATGCAAAACCCCTGGTGTTAGTTTCATAACATATTGTATAATTTTGAATTTATTTCTGAAGTCTGACATAATTATGCTTACTTATCCACAGTTTTAATGTTTTGTCAGGATGAAGGTTGAACTTATTAACAGACAGATTTGCATATCTTCAAGGTTAGAATTAGTGACATAGTTGGTCTAATTTTGGTTATCAGTGTAGGGTACATTGGTTATAGTTCTACCTTCCCCTATACAATAGGACCAAAACAAAAATGGAAGATATGATTGTGTCCACTGTCTAGTGGCTATTGTCAGGTGTCATGAGATTCAGAAGTCTGGCAAAGGTAATTGTATGTGCATTTTCTCCATATAAAGCTGCGTAGATTGCATATCCATTAGCTCTTGGAAGAAATATAATGGTGAGCAGTGCATTGACCATGAAAGGCACAAGACATGGCATGTAATTTTCATATGTATCCAGTATCAAGACTATATGCAGTACCATAACTCCACTTGCCAACAAACCTATCTGGTTCACACACTCAGATCCAACACATATCTGGAAAGCTAACCACAAACGGCTCCACTTTGCCTTACTGTTAGGGTACCTGGCTACTCTGGTAATGGGCCAAGGCCAAACCTGCTCATACCTTTTCCAGCTGGCATAGGGTCACAATATTTACAGAACTCTAAGGTAGGTGAGGAGGGCACACAGCACTTGGGTAAAGCCTTGGGTTATTTGGGGAAGAGTAAGTACATGCAGTGTTGTCAATTGTTTGTACATGCTGAAGATAATTTGTGTACACACTGGTTTGCCAAAAGTTTGTATACACTAAAGACATTTTGTGTAAATGCTGGATTGTCAATTATTTGTGTATGCCAGCTGCACTGGGGCTGTTTAAGCTACTCTTCTTGTTTCCCTTGCTATTCTTCCATTATCTTTATATTCATTGCTGTACTCAATACAACTACTACCCAATTTCTTTATAGCTCCATGCCTTACTTTATTTTCATTTGTCTCATTTATGCATGCTATATGCTCTGTCCTCCTCTTTAGGATGTCAGGATACTCAGCACTCCTTCCTGTCAGTGCTTTTGCATTCCAACTATTTTTTCTTTCAATTTCTTTAGCTACACCAGTTGTGACTGATGAGTCTGTCCTAGTCCATCTTTATAGTGCTAAGGTAATGATAGTACATATTACTTCTGGGGAACACCTTATGTTTATGATTATATATTTTTAGACTAATTTTCATAATTTGGCAAGATTTTATGTTTTATGACCTGATAACAATTCTCCTCCATTTGTAACTGAGCTTTGGACCAGCTTCAGTGAAATTTGTTATCCATACTTTAACAAAAGTCATAATAAAGAAAATCAACATTTGTTGTAATGTGGGGGGCAGGTGTAGTGATAATTTAAAGATAATTGGTTAAATATTACTAAAACTTCAAAGTTTTCAAACAAATGACACAGAATCATTCTTTGTTTTTTTTTTAAGTGTTTTACTTCATTTACATATTTTATTAATTCTAGCTGTAACAACATACACACTATAAAATTAAAAAAATTTTGATACCTAATTTATAAGTTTTGTAAACAGTTTTATGTATTATTTGATTTGTAATTAATAATAAGTAGTACCAGTAATAAATTAAAACATGTTTTATTAGGAAGTACAGCTCTTCAATGCTCTGGTCAAGCTGTCTACCAACATTAGCACTTTGAGGCTGAAACAACCACCAAGTGATAATTTTTACTATCATAGAAATAAGCCACACTTCACATAAATGAAAAACTGTAGAAAATTTATCACTTAAATTTAAGGTGTTTATAGTAACACAAAACCTTCTAAAGTACTGAATTAATCTAGTTCTTCTAGCAAACATCAGCACTGCAAATAGCAATATCATGATGTTTCTATTTTCACAAATGAAGATTTTGTATACGTAATTTCTGTATGTATAATTTTGTTATTGTGTTTCTATAGTAATACAGAGCCTTACATGCTTTTGGATTGTTTAAAAATGTGTAAAAAGATATTTTTCTCGTAAATAACTGTATTATATACTACATAAAAAAACCTGTCTTGAGTCTGCAACGTTAAACATATGTAAAGCTAGGAAAATTATCATTGATTTTCTGGCCTCCATATTGTTTGTAACAAATATGTAGGAATTATAATATGTATACATACTTCAGTTATCAGTTGTGCATTCACTTCCAATTAGAACAAGTTATGTATTGAGGGTAAAACTAAAAATGAACCTGACAGTCAGTATAACTAAATATCTTGGAGTGTGTCAAACATATATATATGCAAAAAAAAACAGAAACATCATTTCCTCTGAAATTGTAACTTTTCTTTTTAAATTATTCATGCTCAAACAAGCACCATGATCCTATTTATTGTGAACATTGAATATTCATTTCTGTTGAGGCTGCTTCAACCCCTCGTGTTTTTCTAACATCACGAATATTTATTACATTCATGTCCATTGTTTTCTTGTTATGGCAAAAATATTTTAAAAAACAATTAGTATTTTCTTTTTGATTTTTACTTTTTAAGAGTAAAACGTCATAAACTAAGTTAATGATGTAGTAACTAGCCCATTTACCAGTTGAATCTTAGCAAATTATTTGAATTTATCTCCACTTTTAAAAATGAAAAACTGTATCTTGGTCTAATATAGTTATTTTATCTTGTTTTATTACTTACATATTTTAAAATAACCTTTCAAACAAAAGGTGCTTATATCTGTCAAAGAAGCTTGTGCACAGTAAGATTTTTAATTTTTAAATTCATATTCAGTTTAATAGCATATACTTTGTGAAACAGTTTATAAATAAATGTTGAATTTACTTTTTGGTGGTAGCAGTCCAGTCTCTATCATATAAAAGCTGATGTCATGTTGCAAGTCTTACTATTAAGATAAAACAAAGAATTACTTTCACACATTGTTCAAAGGTTCACTGATTTTGTTATAGTTAATGACATGTTTGAGAGGAACAGTGCTTTCTTAAAGAACTCTTTCTTGTAAGCAAACTAAATATTGTACACAAAGTGCATCCTGTTACATGAATGAAACAATAAAATAATGAGCCAAATATTGCAGTGTGTAGAGTTCATTTGCCTTCAGTAAGTTCATTGATGTTTATAAACAGAATTTGTATTATTACATGTTAAAACATATGTAGTATTGTAAAGAAAAGAAGTTTCTAATGAATGGTAATAATCTTGTAATTTACTGTAATTAGTTGAGAGAATTAATTTTCTGTAAATTTTTGAAAATTGAACTTCATATAATTAACTAAGACAAGTAATTATCTCTATATGCCTAAAATTTGGACCTTATATAATTAGCTGAGACAAGTTCTCTGTGTATGTTTTGAATATGGACTTGATGTAATTAGCTGAGACAAGTGGTTCTCTGTGTATGTTTTGAATGTGGACTTGATGTAATTAATTGAGTCAAGTGGTTCTCTGCATGTTTTGAATGTCGACTTGATGTAATTAGCTGAAACAAGTAGATTCAATATGGTACTGTCCCTCCACTCACAAGATTAGCTTTTCTTATTTTATGCTGCCCTCTACTGGAGACATTTTGTTAACATATGTCACAAGTCTTCAACCCTCCCTCTTTTGGAATCCAAAGTTTCACTACATCAGTCATGTAAATCACTGTATCACATATCTGAGACAGGTTTCCTGTGTATCTATAAACAATTGACTTTATATAACTGAGATGGGTTGTTGTGTGTATATGGTTAAAATGTGGGCTTGATGTTATTAACTAAGACAGTAGTTCTCTGTATGTGTTTAAAATGTCGACTTAATGATATTAGTTCAGACAAGTAGTTCTTTGTATACATTTAAAATGTTGATGTCACAACTAGACAAGTACTTTTCTGTATGTGTTTAATAAGCATATTTGATATAATTAGCCAAAACAAGTGGTTTTCTGTATACATTTAAAGTATGAAGTTGGTTTATTTATCTGTGACAAATAATTCTCTACATAATTTAAAATGTGGACTTCATAAAATTAGCCAAAACAAATAGAGATCTGTATATGTTTAAAATATGGATTTTATATAATTAGCTGAGACAAGTTGTTCTCTGTATACATTTAAAATGAGGACTTGATATAATTGTTTAACCTTTGTATCTAGTCCTGGTCAGGCACTGGGTTATTTTTTGTTTTTTATTGAATGTGATAAAATTTGCATTCTTGTTGTTTGAAAATTTTGTTTTGGATTTCTGTTATGCTTTATTAAATTGTATTTGTTGACCACATTTGTAGCATTTTTGTTTAGATCATTGCAAGGTCCAACAGAAAATCCCATGCAATATGTTTGTGTGGTTTTATATCACCTTGTAAATTTAGTGAAGCTGTAAGATAAAAATGAATTCCTCAGATTGCCAGTTTATTTTAATTTATTCACAATATCTCTTGACGTGGTTATCCATATTTTCTAAAAATGTATATAATTTGTCATTTCACAAAGAGTACTTTTAAGCAAAATCAAAACTTGTATCACCTAAAAGTGAAGTCAGGTTATCGTATACAACAGATTTTGGTTTCACTTGCCATATAATAAAATATATTCTGATACTAAGTATGGAAACAAATATAAACAAATGCAAAATCAAAGAAGCCCATGTTATACAACTAAAACCAAAATTAAACCATTATAAAGAACACATTTATACCTATACTAATTAATAACCTAACATCTAACTACAATGCCCCTACAGTCCCGTACCCATTTTTACTCTCGTCCTTAAGACATGTCTGGCAATGGTAACTTGCAAACTCTCCCTTTGTTAATCTGAAGATGACCTAAGAAGGTCAAAACATTGTCTGTACTTTATTTTAATTAAAGTCATAATACTCATACCAGCCGTCTTGACATTACATTGATCTTCACCAAATTTGGCATCGTGGTTTGTTGGAACTACAGAGAAATACATTCAAAGTTTCAGTTTAGTGATTTATAGTTTTTGTGTGCATTTTGTAACCATTACTTTATGATTACATATAAAGAAAGCAACTTTTCATATTCTAAGATAATCTTTCATTAATCATGAATTTATGTAACTTCCATCCAGGATATGGTTACTTCAGCTGGGACAAAATATGGTGTTACTAATGTATTAAAGAACATGCACATAAGAAGTAAATGGTTCAAGGGGAGCTTGGCCAAACTCCTTATTTTTGTTTCTGGTGTTTCCATAAGATAACAACATAATATAAAAACTGACTCACTAACTATTGATGAAAATAATAATTTACATCATATCTTCAAGCACAGCAGTGATATTACAAAGAAATCTAATATTAATATTAACATGCCACTAATTATTAGTCAATGACAAGACAAGCTCAGCATGCAAAAACAGAAAATAGTAACCATTCCTTTTCTTCACCAAATTATCAGTAAGCTTTTTTCCAGATTTGTTACATATGTAAAGTAATCAGAAACTTATGCCATTGAACTTTACACAAGAGATTTGTTATTTCTGGTATCAGACAAGCTATAAATTTTTACAGAGAAAATTTGCCAAATCCTGGAAGACACGATGGTTTTTTTTTTATACCTCTCTTGGACAAGCCCCAAGCACTAGTAGCTACTTAAATGCATGCTAAAACATGTAGCAAATATCTTTACGTTACTGAAATTCTTTGCCACACTGCCAGTGAGGTTATGTTCATGGGAATCTTTAACATATTATTTCTACATAATTACTTGAGGTGAACATAAATCAAAGAAAAATTCAGTGTTCTAGCTTTAATACATAATTATTATGATACTGCTATTACCATTAAAACTGTATTTATCAAAAAGCACCCCAAAAGAATGGATTGTGCTAACATGTTATTTCAGTAGTGCATGTATTTACATACATAATAACCAATGATTGAAATATATAATATACTATTGTTGTACACTGTCTTTAAATTAGTAATATCATTTAACAATTAATAAATCAGACTTTAAACGTATTGAAAGTAGTGTCTCTTACGTTTGGTCTTCACCAGTAATTTTGTTTGTTTGTTTATAATATGTATATATTTGTGTTTGATATACATGGCTGTTCAAGTTTCATGCAAGTGATATGGGTTAGATAGTAATGTAGTGCAAGTAATAAATTTAGTTACATTTAGAAGCAATAGTTTGTTGAAAGTTTACTTACATAACTGTTTAAGAATCATACGTTGTATCGTCCATTAGTTATGAATTGATGATAGTTATATTATTCTACAATCTTACTAGAACCTTCTTAGATTTCCTCATTATTTTAGTTGATTATTATTGTATCATAACGTGTTTGAAACATTCTGGAACTCTTTCAAGGTATAAATGTGCATCAAAACTTTAGTTAAAAGATTAGATCTAAAATACGTTGTTTCAAATTTAGCTATAAAAAGCATGTTGTGGCAATTTGTAAAGTGAAATTACCACAGACTCTATTGTAATAACAGGGTAGAGAAGGATAATTCATCTTGCCAAATTATGTTCGAAAGTAATTGAACCAGCCTGTGTGGACTTTGACAGACAGAAAATAATTATTTATAGTTCTGGATAAAACTGTGGTTACCAACATTGTAATGAATATTTATATATATATACGTATATCTGACTTGTTTTAACGTATATATTATTCTAAAACAAGTGGACTGTGTGCCATTTGTTTATTATTGAAATTTGTTGTAAAAATGTTACAGACACGTAGTGTAAAGGATCCAGCTCATATAAAAACCTATTATTTACCTTAAGGTTTGTTTAATATTTTCTTGTCTTTATTTGAAACATTATCTAAATAATTCACTTTAAAATCCCAAAGTGATCTCTATGTGGATGAAAGTGTCTTTAAGGGAGATTTACAGTCAAACAGAAATGGCAATTCTCAGTATGTATCACTAAAAATATATTGTTCATCAGTTGTCAGTATGGGCAGTTTTGAATTAATGTATAGAACACTTAGGTCCTAAGTTTTGTTGGCATTTTTTGATGCATCAAATAACTGGTAACACAAAAAGTAAAAATAATTTGAAGTAAAAACTAAATGTCCAAAAGACAGAGAAAAGATGCAACTAGAATTAAAAAGTACAGTGGACCATAAATAGTTAAAATCACAGTTAAGTTGAGCAGTGTCACAATCATCAGTTACACTGTCCAATTTCAGAGGTAAATCTGTTGAAAAGAATCTAAAATAGTGCCACCACTTACTGTCACAATGATGGCACAACAGTAAAACTTGGTTTATTGTGACTTGAGTGTCACAAAGTCTACACATTGGTGCATCAGACACAGATGGAAGAAAATGATGAGTTTAAAAACAGTGAACAGTGCATAGCCTAGCTAGAACAACTTCCTCCTTTTGATCCTTATGGAAAAACATGGTTGAATAGTAACAGTAGGTTTTGTCTGGAAAAGCTTGTTATCATATTGCTCATACAAAGTTGACTGTCAATTGGTGCAAAGCCAAACCTTAAATACATGACCATGGTCCATATATAGGACAGTCATGGCTGTGACAGCACCATAACAGACAGACTTAGCTGTGGGGTTAGCAAGCTTATTCCCATGAATTCCAACATGGCCAGGTATCCAGAAAAACAGGATAGAAATGGAAGATAAAGAAAAATGGGCCTGTCATTTTTTAAAATTAAAAATAACAGGGTGAGAACTAATGAGAAGTGATTCCAAGGCCAGTATAAAGCTAACATTCTGCTATACTGCATAGATTCTACATGATCTAGGGCAAGAGAAATGGCATACAACTTAGCAGTGAACTCAAAAGTTGTAGAGGGTGTCCTTTGAGAAACCACAAAGCCACAACTAATTATGGCAGAGCCCACAGAATCTTTATAAATGGAAATAAAAGGATTATTTGAGTGATGTTTGGCAAAGAGAAGATGGTACTTCCTTAGAGTAGTCAAGGAAAATCACATCTGGGGATAGTAATAAACCAAGGCAGAATGGGTTGATCATTGGGGACAGCATTGTCATCCAATGCCAGACCCAATTCAGCCACTTGTGCAACAAAGGCCAAAGGTAGGTATGACAAGCCATCTATTCTGAAAGAGCACAAACCATCGAGGTAGAAAGACATAATGCCAGGTAAGGATCGAAGTTTGATAACATCCTGCAGAAAAAGTTGCAAATGGTAAAGGTTAAGAGGACTTCTGTGGGGCTCAGTGTAGAAACTGAACTGGAAAAGTACATAAAGCTCTTGTTCAGAGCTGAAGCCTCAGATGGTAAATGGGGTCTAACATCTTCAAGGCAAATGCCTTGACAGAAACATAGATCAAAGCCCTATAGTCCAGTTTGAATTGAATGAGGGAATGATATATCCTAAGCATATAACATCAATTTACTCTCCAAGAAGTGGAAAAGAGGACACAAGAATGTTCAGTGCCCTTGTACACTTGACATGTAGCTGCTTTATGTGAGAAATGGAAGTAAGCATATGGTCAAAGACCAAGAAATTTACCTCAGGGGCCAAGGGGAGAACAACATCACCATGATGGAGCTTTGAATTGGTGTATAAACTCTGTTGTTGGCAAAAATAGATGCAAATGGTTTTGAAGAAATAAAAAACCATTTGCTGTGGTCCACTTCAACAAGCAATTGAGAGTAGTTTAAACCTACCACTCACTAAACCTTATATTCCATGACAGACAAGAAATGTAGAAGTCATCGACACGGAGACTGTTCACAATATAATAGGAAGAAGTAGGCAATTAATAGCATTAATCTTAATACTGAAAAGTGTGACACTTCTGACACATCTCTAAGGGATTCCAAGTTCCTTTGTGAAAAAAATGGCAAAGAGGAAAACACACACAAACTTGGAATCATTTGTTGAATAAAAACTGATCAATAAAAACAGGCAAATGGCCATACAACCCATATGGCTGGAGATCCCACAAAATTTCATATCTTCATGTAGTATCATAAGCCTTCTTAAGATGGAAGTAGCCAGAAACAAGATGTTTTTTCTTGAGGAAGGCTTCCCTGATTGACATTTCAAGTCAAGTCAGGTGATCCATGATGGAACTCTGTTGACAAAACCCACATAGGCCACATAGAACCAAACAACATGGGCATTAACTATCCTTTTTTAAGACCTTAGAGAGGCAGCTAGTCATAGCATTTGGACAGATTTTAGAAGGAATCGTTGGATCCTTCACAGGCTCAAAGAATAGTAGGACAATAGTTTCGTGTCAAGTATCTAGAAAAATGTTTTCTTGTCATGTGTGGTTGAAAGAAAACAAAAAAAGCAAGATAGGCAGAAGTGAGATGCCACAACGTCACCTACTGAACATTGCCAGGTCTGACAAATGTACTGACAAACTAATGAAGAGAGAACTGAATTTCCACCAACATAGAGAGGAAATTATAGTCATAGAGACAATCAACCCAAAAGTAAAGAGGCAATTGCTCTACCTGAGATTTGATGACAAAGGAAGTAGAGGAAAAGACAGATGTACTGAAAAGATAAGCAAAGTTCTCACTGAGAGCATCAGCAACTTCCTGGCCATTGGAGGACAAAGTGGAAAGGAGATGGGAAGCACACTTTCCATTGGCCTTCTGAATCTTGTCCCATATAACTTCAGAACTGGGTGGCAGAAGAGACACTAGTTGCTTTGACATCTGATTTACCTAGCATGGGCACATGCCTGCTGGAAAGCAATGCTGTTAGAGAGAGTGGAATACCTGTGAAAAGTATTCCAGGCTCATTTCTGAACCTTCCATGTCTGATGGCAGTCTGGAGACCAACGTGGATGATGATATCATGGGAAAAGTGTTGAGGTTTTAGGTATAGAATGAACAATTGCTTGAATGATGCAATCAGTTACTACTTCCTCACTGCCATTAATGGATGGAAAACCAATGACAGTAGGATCGAGTTATGGGAAAGAAGTGAAAGGAGAGCCAGTCAGGCTTATCCAATTTATACTGTTACATTTGTGTTGGGCTGCATCAATCACAGCCAGTCTTTCTCAGAAAAATAGGAAAACGATCACTGCCCTGTGGGTCACTGTCAACACTTCAAGAGAAACAAAAGAAAAGTGAAAGGGCAAAGATAGATAGACCAGTAGCAGTAAGATTGGCTTGGTGCATGAAAATAAGCACAGGAAACAGTATTGATGAGAGAAAGATTGTGATCCGAGAGCATATGCTCCATTGAACAATCTCTTCCATCAACAAGAGCACCACCCCAGAGGGGATTGTGTACATTAAAGTCTCCCCAAATCACAAAGAGATACAGCAGTTGTTCTATGAAAGCATCATAATATGATTAATTATAAGAAAGAACAAACAGTTATGGTACAACCCAAGGAAACACAGATGGATACGGCCTCCACTGGTGTATAAAGTGACACAGACAAGGTGGACAAGTGCTGAAAGGTGACTGTATTGGCAGGTTTCAGGAATGTTTCGTGTAAGGGAAGACACACTGGATGTCAGGAATCATTTAAGGCCTTAATACCATCCAGATTAGAATGGAAACCTTGACAGTTCTACTCTATCAAAATGGTTGCTTTTATTTAGTGAAGGAGAATTGGGTAAATAGTCTTTCTGTTTATGACCACACCATTTATTAGAAGAAAATCTTTAGACCTCTTTGGATCGATTGGGCAGGTCTCTTGTAGTAGACTTAGATTCCAGTGACTGAGGGTGTAAACAAATAATTATTCTGAATATATGGATCAAATAAGATGAACCAGAGCAGACACCAGAAGACAGAACCAAAGAAAATGTGCCCAGGCAGTCACTAAGAGGGATGGTGGTGTCAGAGACTTTACTGGGGGCAAAGAAAGATCTTTCTGCACTCCCATTGTATTAGCAGACAGTAGTGCAACAACATGTGTCCAAGATGGAGTGGGGGACAATAACTTCCAAGCCTTAAACTGAAGAAATGTTATGGACAGTACGTAAGCATGGTATCTCTTTTTTCCTCTACCAACTTAGGGCAAGATAAGTAGTAAGAAGGATGGGAACTACCATAATTTGCACAGTGAAAGTCCAATTTATACTTTAGATATCACAATCTTTGTCACCACAATAGGCACGTATCAAAGAACCATGACAAGATATCTTTGAATTTTCAAACTGCTTACATTGGAAACACCTGAGTGCGCTAGAAATGTATGGCCATACCTTACAGTTCAAGTACCCTGTCTTGACAGAAAAAGGTGGATGTAGCAATATAAATGTCAAAATTAAGACACATTCATCAACAGCATAATCTTGTTCTTTTGAGTAGAGATATGACACACAGCAGAAATGCCTTCGCTAGAAAAATCAGGATCTCTACCTCATGGAATGCTCTTCAAATTCCTCTCATTGCTTATTCCTTGGGATAGCATTCAAAGTAGCATGAGGAGGAACGTCACTGGGTTTATCTCCAATGGTTTTAACCTTAGAAGTAGTTTGCTATGTTTGTAGATGTTTCTACCAAGATATTTCCAGAGTGAAACTTCCTGACTGACTTGGAAGAGCCAGCAAGTCTATCCAGTATCTTTTGAATGAAAATTGGAAACATCTGCCCAAAGGATTTGTCAGACAAAAGATAAACAATTAAAAATTGAGGTATAGCAACTGACTTTTGTTGTGACTATGTGACAGAATCTTCTGTGTGTGGCTGTTTACCCATGAGCTATTTTTGCAATTTTAATTTTTGGAGAATCATGGGATCCATAATAAATAGAAGATGATTCTGTGTTTTCTGACCCCACCCACCATTGAGTCATGTGAGGGAATGCACTATAATGCAAAGCAAGTACACTGTAGCAAAGCAATGGTTTGATGAACATTATACCTAAACACCAGCATCAGACACAATGCCTACAACACCCATTGAGAATGTCTAACACCAGTACTCAGTTGTCACTAGCCCATTTAGACCAGCTGATCAACCCTAGGGGACCACCCACCTACACATGGTGTTTTGCAATGCTCCACTCACTACTCAACCACCACGAGGGCTGAGATGGCCAGGTGGTTAGGGCATTCGACTTGTAATTCAATGAGTGTCATGGTTTCAAATCCCCGTCGCACCAACCATGCTAGCCTTTTCAGCTGTGGAGGCATTATAATATTATGATCAATCCCACTATTCATTAATAAAAGAGTAGCCTAAGAGTTGGCAGTAGGTGGTGATGACTAGCTGCTTTCCCTCTAGTCTTACATTGCTAAATTAGGGATGGCTACCACAGGTAGCTCTAGTGTAGCTTTGCACAAAAGTTCAAAACAGAGAAACAAACAAAACAACCACCATGATTATTTCATCCCCTCCATGGGATGGCGAAGTAGCTAAGGCACTTAAATCGTAATCTGAGAGTCCTGGGTTTGAATCCCTGTTGCACAAAACATGCTTGCTCTTTCAGTTGTGGGGACCTTGTAATGTAATGGTCAATTCCACTGTTCCTTGGTAAAAGAGTAGCTCAAGAGTTGGCAGTGGGTGGTGATGACTAGCTGCCTTTTCTCTAGTCTTGCACTGCAAAATTAGGGATGGCTAGTGTAGATAGCCCTCATGTAGCTTTGCGCAAAATTCAAAACAAATCCCTTCATGGGTTGCGACTCATGGTAAACATGTGGGTGGATATTTAGATCCAAGAGGAGGTAAACTGAAAATACAGAATCTTCTCTGGGAGGCTCCCTCGCTACATACAGGAATCTACCTCGAAGACAGCTGTTAATGAATTAGTTGAAAAATTCAACAGGACTTTGCTAGATATAATGGCTGATGGTAACATACACAGTAGGCAACTTTCATTTATTATTGTTTTGATATTTAAAGCTATGTTTTCCCCCGTGAGCTAAAAAAGTTAAGCTAAAAATAAAAAAAACAAATCTGAAAGATAAAATTTAAAGAAAGAAAATGAATAACACAAAGTTAAGGACACAATGTTAATTCTTGCAGAACCTCAACCTGTAGAAAAATCTAAATTTTTGCAAGGTTTGCTTAACAGGACAAGTAAAAAAAGAGATCTGTTAAAGGTTTTTCCACATTATCTTTATCAGTTCAGTCATACTCAAAAAACACGATTAGTTTTGTTAATATAGATTGTTGCTTCTTTTTGTATTGAAAAATTCGGCAAGAGTTTAGAGAGACAGACATATAGTCTGAATCTTCAGTTAATGGGTCTTAACTGACTGCTCTGTGATATACCACAATCACCATAACTTTTTTGATAATGTCACACATTTTCTCTTTTAACTGCCATTGCTGATGGAATTTGATGACAGATGTATTTAAACGTCAAGTCATAGACACAACTTCTTTATTTTTTATGTACTGTCTTGCAGTTAGTCACAATAGGATTATCTCTGAAGTTACAAAGCACAAGCAGTCACTTAAAAATCATTCTAAGTTGCATTTACAAATATGTATGTGAGGAAGTACTAATATAATGGCCACTCTGTGTATAATTCAAATGGCACAACAATCAGCATGTACAAAATCATGTAACCTAATTACTAAAAGGCATATAGCTGTCTGATTAATTACTATGAAATACTGAATTGTCCTCAGTGTTCTAAGTAAAAATTAATGCCATAAATCACTATAAAAATTACAGATCACCTTCTTCAGGACCTTCTGATTAAGAATACAGTAAATCATTTAATAGCTCAGCAAGAATGGAAGTTTTCAAATGTTTGTTTGTTTTGAAATTTGCACAAAGCTACACGAGGGCTATCTGCACTAACTGTCCCTAATTTAACAGTGTAAGACGAGATGGAAAGCAGCTAGTCATCACCACCCACTGCCAACTCTTGGGCTACTCTTTCACCAACAAATAGTGGAATTGACTCTCACTTTATAATGCCCTCACAGCTGAAGGGGCAAGCATGTTTAGTGTGATGGGGATTCAAACCAGCAACCCTCAGATTACGAGTCAAGTGCCTTAACCACCTGGCCAGGCTGGGTCTTTTCAAATTGTTTAGCATCACAATAGGAAATAATAACAACCATCTATTTTAAATACATAAGAGGATAGCTTTGTACATAATTTTTATAATTCAGGTTTTTGAACCTTTAATAGCTGGAAAACAAGATAAAAAAATTAACTTAAAAAGGGAAGGTTACCAGTCATCAAAAAAGGACAGAAATAACTTTAATTAAAATGCAAATATTGTACTTTCAAGCCTAAAACTGGGAAACAAAAAAGGTTGGGAATAGTATGTAGATTATTTTTTCAAAATAAAAATCCCTATTTTCACTCCATATCTGAAATACTTATCAATGTTATTGGAGTCAAAATTGGGGTTTGTAGTTTGTGAAAAATAATGACACTATTTCCAGTCAAGTTTACTATTTCTATTACCTAGTTGTAGGTGTGTATTCTAATTGAATGCTATAATTTTCCTATACTGAAAATGTATTTTTGATAGGTACTTACATCCTCTCACGAGATTTGCTATTCTCGTCCAACATTTCCTTCTTTATGCATACTACAAGCCTTACACGTAGTAATTCTAACATATCTCATATAAATCACCATGTGTCATCTCTTAACCAATAACAGCATGACATGTTCACGTGATGTATGCAACTTCCTCCACACTACTGTACCAAACCTTCACTTCAAAGTTTGACAGAAGGTGTGAGCACTAAAGTAGGGAGGAAGAGAGAGAGGATGTAGTACCTGTTGGAAACACATTTTCGGTATAGAAATATAACTTCTGATACAGTACTTACCTTCTCTCAAAGTATTAGCTAGAAACCCAAATTAAGGAAGAGAAACTGGTGTGAAAAAATGATAGGAATACCCCAGAAAGCATCCAAAGGATACTCCTCATAGAAATAGATGAAAAGAAATTGTACTACTTCTGAGCCTATGGACCAAATATAGTAATTGCCTGTGTGTAATACATAAGAAAGGAAATTGTGAGGGGCAGAGTGGCATTGACATAGAAAATAAACTGCATCAAAAACCTCCTCAAGGGTACCAACATCCATACAAGGGTAGGATGGAAATCATACATCTTCACCCCAAACCCATGAATTGGGGTTTAAAACCCACACCAATCTCTGGGTATGTCATGAGGATCACCATTAATCTGTTTGTCTAAGAATTGTCATTTGATATCAAGATTATCTATCACATGGAATTAACTCCTCTAACTGTGGCACAGGCCAGCACTATCTAAAGAATAGAACAGGGGAGTGTCAAGAATAGAACTGAAACAATTCCATGCATCACTGGCCACAGACAGGGCAATAAGACAGACACCAGAGCTCATGTGAGGACTTAGAGTGACCAATTCACTTGAATCCATAACTGTAGTGCTGGGAACTGACTTTCGCACTATGTAAACTGTGGGCTCTCATTCAAAGGGGTAAACTGCAACTGTGATGGCTTAACTCCAGTCATGTAGTGTGTAGTAGGAAACCACATCACCCAAAAAAGGCAACAATTCAACTCCATTGTTTGCGTAAAAGGAATTGGGAGGTCACATTGTCCTGAAATGTGAAAGCTCGACTCTCCATGTTTGTGTAAATAAAAGTAGGAAACCATATCAACCAGGAAGGCGATGGCTCAACTCCATAGTAATGTAAATGGTAAAAAGAGGCCATATCATCTATTAAAGGGGTGGCTCAACTTAAGTGGTTGTGTAAGTGTATCAGGAGGCCAAGTCACTGAGTGAGGAAATGGTGCAACACCAATTGTTGTGTAAATGTGATAAGGAGACCACATCAACCAGCAAGGTGATGGCTCAATTGTTGTGAAGGCCACATTGCATCTACACCATTGTCACACTCTCAGATGTATAGTTCTAATCTGTTTATTGTGGAACTCATTCAGGAAAGTTACCCCATGGTCAACTTCCCCAGTGACTTGAAACTAGAAAGTGGCAAGAACTCCCATACTCCACTTGAAGAAGAAGGGTGACAATGTGGTGGAGAGTCTGGAGAAACATTATAACTGGCAGACCATACCAAGTTACACACTCAAGGTATGGCAGAGATGGGTAGCAACACCCTTCTGCTTTACTCATATAGACCAGGGGTGGGATGATCTGGAACTGGCATGTTGATGAAGCAATTATTGCAAGATAAATAACTGTCAAATGGAACACCCAATCTCTACAGTAAACATAAGGGGCCATAGATGAGAAAGCATGAGTCAACATAGCTTACATTGCAGATTTAGAGTTAAAGAATACCTGGTCAGGCACCACTCATGAAAGGGTAAGAAAGGCCTTGAAAAAAGAATAAAACATACCAGTTAAAAGCTACACTGACGTTTGGTGTTGGCTGCAGATGAGAAAGTGCAATATGATGAAGACAGTGGGATATGAATGTACTGGGAGTGGTCCACATACCAGATTGTAGAATATCCTCCAATGGACGACAGACAAGAAGCAAGGAAAATTTGAAATGTCAAATTTTATAGGAGGAAACATGAAACAAGGTATGGGAGGAAGAAGGTAGGGGGAGTACACCAAACAAACTAAAATGGCAGAACCATTTGTAAAGGTGGAAGAAAGGTTACGAAGTGAGGAAGCATGCTGCGAGATAAAAACGGCAGTTGTCCCTACTTTAGAGAGTAGTTGGGATATAGAAGGAAGGAAAATAGAAGAAAAGGAGGAATAACCTGCCTGAGTTGCTGAAGTATCGTGGAGAAAGGAACAATTGAGATAAAGAAGATAGGGTGATAAATGGTACATGAAAAGTCAATGGCAAATAATTTGGACAATTGATGACCACAGTTTAAGAGAAGAAAAGTCTTAAAAGAAACATGAAATAAGGACTAAAAGCAATGTGGCTCAAATTGAAGTAAAGTGATGGCATTGAGTATCACATTAATGTTTTAATCTGGTCGGGTAGGATACATCTAAATCCAGAACGAACATATGGTACTTAGAAAAATGGAAGGTATAAAAGAGGGCCACCTAATATCCAGACAGCAAAAAGACTGAAGATCCATGGTTAAAGAGCCACCCAATCCAACAAAGATTTGTAAGCAGGAAAATCCTTGTTAGCAGCTCAGGAGTGAAACACTTTCTACTTGCACTGGTATACAGTCATGTGAAAAGTTAGGACACCCTGTGCAAGCCTGTGTATTTTTGTGACATTTTTGGATATATAGATTTTTAATCTCAATTTTAACAATACTGAGAGATTATAGGAATATAACTAAACAATTAAAACTGAAGAAAAGACTTTTTAAGATCTTCTGTAAATGTAATTCTACAAAAATGCAGTGAACCTAACAACTGCTGATCTAAAAATGGATATTCTACCCAATAGTAATAAAGGGCTTACTGATCAGGAGTCCTCAGGGGGCATGGCCTACTAACCTCATCACTTAATTGCGAGACAAATTGATCTGCACATACCTAATTGTCATGAAGGAGGAGGAAATACCAGACATAGTTGAGAAGATTGCTCATATAACAAGGGAGGATAATGGGAGTAAGTGATAAGGGAACTGATAAAACACCATAAATCTGTGACACAAATTCCATGAAAACTTACTTAGGTCTAGGTGATTCCTCAAGTTGGGATCGGGAAGGAACGGCAAACTCCAAAGGAGGGAAAAGATGATCAAAATCCTCATCATTCTGAATAATTTCAGCAGGCTTGGAAGGTACCTGGGCAATGTCTGGGGACAAAGGTTGACCTAAGTAACATTCAGTCTCCCAACACATATAAGCAGAGAGATCCACCATCAGGCCACATGAACCTGAGAACTGACACAACAATGGCCACTGGTGTGACCTTGAAGTAATAAAGTGAACTTTGGAATCTATAACTCAATAAATCTGCTTAAAGTTGTTACATGTAGAATATAGGAACAATAATTAACTCAAAAGAAGCTAAAGGAAAAAAAGATTTGTTTCTAGTGAAAACTGAAGTATCTGTCACATGAGAAGTAATACGCACACAAAATAAAACATCTATAATTGAATGCTATCAAACAAGGTTCAATAGAGAGAATCACGTGTCATGGAAACATGTTATGCTATTACTTTTTAAGAAATGATGCATGATGTTATACAAGAGAGACACGTTGAAATATAATAATTCCAACAAGGCTCATGACATGCATAAAAAAAATATTCGCATGTAGGGGGCAGAACTGAATGAGAATAATTTTGTGAGAAAGGTAAGTATCAAAGTTGTCCCTAACCATCCATATGTTATTATGTTATATTGAATTATGCATGTATTATACATTTTTTTTTCAAAGAAATATGGCAAATGTAAGCCCATTTACATTTGAAAATGTCTCACAGAACATGGCATCACATAATATCATGCGTGACATTTTTCCGCTGAAACGTGGATTTCCGCGGTTTTCAAACGGCCAACGATCACCCACAAGATTCGTGTAAATTCGAGGACAAAATATGAGCGATTTGGGGACCAGGTAGGTGGTTTTTGAAGAGAAATCGTATTTTTTCAATGTTTATTGCAGAAAAAAAAAATTTGACCGCCCTCTTGGAGGCAGTCTTGTTGCAGGTCTCGTGTGCATACCAGACAATAAAATATTCTCTACGCTCCAAAGAAACAACAGCGATTGAAATGTTTAAAAGGAAAGATGTTCATTTTGATCCTGTAGACAAGAGAATGTGTAAGGACATTAGATCAGCAGCTTCAAAGTATACCTCAAAGCTGAGGGAGAATCAGAAGTAAAGGGCAGAAAGGCTTGAGGCCTATGGTTCTGTGAAATCTGGCCCAGCCACCTTGGCTAAAGTAAAAGTACAGAAAGCCACAGAGGCACAGAGAGCTGCCCATTCAGAGAAGGAGAGAAAAAAAGCTTGGAAGAGAGCACTGGAAACCCTTGTCTCAAAAAAGAGGAAAGTAGCCAAGATTGATTAAAGGAAATTAAGTGATTTGAAATTTGACTGTAATTTATGCAGCAGAACAGACGATGATATCAGTGACTGAAAAACATTTTATTATTATCTGCAGCATACAGTGCCAGTGGTTTATTTTAAAGCATATCATTAATTTTATTTTGAAGCAATGTCAAAGCTTTCCTTGATTTGCTGTTTCAGTTTGTATTGGGAAAGAATGAAAAATATACTGATATTGAGGTACCTGTAATTTACTGATAAGATTGTATAGATGAACAAGTTTTACTGTAGGTAGTCATGTAGAGTAATTTTAAGTAATTTGAAATTTTAATGGAATACATGCAGCAGAGCAGTAGTTGTTGATGTCAGTGACTGTACAAAATTTAATTTCTGAGGCATATCACTGATATCAGTAGTTTAATATTGAACCATATTAGTAGTTGAATTTTTAAGCAATGTCATAGCTTTCCTTCGTATGCTGTTATAGTTTGTATTGTCAATTTGTGAAAGAATGGAAAATTCACTGACATTAAGGTACCAGTAGTATAATGACAAGATTGCATAGATGAACAATTTGAACTGTAGGTGGTCATGATTAGTTAAAAGAGTAATTTTATGTGATTTGAAAATTGTTTGGAATATATGCAGCAGAGAAGTAGTTATTGGCAATGACTGTAAAACATTTAATTGGCAGCATACCAGTAGTTGATGATGATGATGTTATTGATGACAAAAAGGATAATAATGAAATGATTTGTATTTGAAATATTTACAGAGTTATTTTGGCTTTATTAATTCATATTACTAATATATTTTGATTTAGAAAAAAATTAAACTGAATAAATAGCAAATAAACAATCTTAAATTTCATTTACTTACTTTTTTATTTGTTAATTTTAGATATTTTGATATATCTTCTAAAAAATGAATGCAAATTAAAAGAATAAATCAATCTGCTAAAAACTGTACATGAAAGTTATAGTTTTTATTAGTTTGATTTAGTCTTTTAATTTCCTTTTGTTATTTTATATGATATATATTGTGTACTTTTCCAACATTGCAATGTTAAAAAACATAAAGAAATGATGTCCCAGATTGCACCAAATAGTATCCATTTTTTTAAAATTTCCTGGGGGAGCATGCCCCCGGACGACCCTAGTCAGGCGTGGCTGTGCCGTGCTGTAGCACCAGGCTATGAACCTTTTCCTCTTTTTTTCATAAATGTCATTGGCATGCCTGTAATATTATGCAGCACGAATGAGAGACAGCACACAGATACACAAGATACATATATATGATGGGTAGGGATTTACGGGTCACCCTCTACATATTATTATGATTCCTATTACCCTTCTTAAATTAATAATTTTAGTTATTTTGTTTCTTAAATTTTTAATATCCATTTACAGAGAAAAAAATTTCAAATACACATGTATGTGCCATTCAGTCTAATGTTACGTTTTACAAAAATTTACTACTACATTGGCCATTTTTTCTGCTCAACCATCATTTACGGAGTTGGGTGGTTTTGTGTAAACAGATGCTTATTAAGTCAAGTATGAAAATCAGTGGAGTTAATCACCACTCACAAGAGTAGAGAAATCTACTGTTAGAAAACTCACTGAATTAGTTGCAGAAAAGCACATAAAGAATAGAATAGTACACTTGAAGAATGATGAATTCTTCATGTGGCAGTTTCCGATGAATATGCATTAGTAAAATGCAAGATTTTTTTTTCAATGACAGGAAACATAGAAAATTTGAGAGAAATTCTTATGTGCAAAAAAAATTGTGCATAAATTTATTTCACAACTACCATATGACACAATACTGTATTCGTTACTACTGTCCACATTTCAGTAAAGTATATGTAACTTTTTCTCTTGTAGTTTTTAAAAGTACAGTTGATAATAATAAGGCTGGAGTCACTGCTGTAAATATACACATTGTTTACTAGAAAAATAAAGTGTTTCTGACTAGTATAACAGTGCTTAAATGGCTTCAAAGAACTAAATTGGTAGCAAAGAAGAAAAGTTTTAGAGGATGGAAATCTCAACATTCAAGAGTCAACTTAAAAAATAGCCCTTATAATCTTTGCAAAAGTTTGTTTAGTAGCTGTGCATAGATTTTGATACTGTATACCTAACCATTTTTGCAGGAAGTTTTGGTTATTGAATGACTTGAAAGAGCAACTTGGCTAGTAGAAATTAAAAATTTGATAAGATCTCTCTCTTTCAAGAATCAACATATAAATAATCCTAGAACCTGCACTGAAGTATTTTAGTAAGCATGCTCAGGTTTCAATAGAATATTCACATCCATTTTTTCTGTAGGCTTGTGAAATAAGAATAATAATAATAATAAGAAGAAGAAGAACAAATGGAAGAAGTTTGAATTCTGTCTAATAACTGGAAAATCAACTGCTTTGTTAATATCAATATTTTAGCAGCCCCAGTTATTGAAATAGAAGGTCTTGAAAATAGTTTAAAGAACAAGTCTGCTTTCTGTTATGGATTTTTGTTCACGTTCTCTATTAGAATGTTTGTGAAATTCCTAGGCAAACTGTATTATGAACCACTATTGTGAACCACAATAAATCTTTTTTTGTATTGATAAAGCACTTTGATGAACCAGTTTAACCAAGTATTAACTCTCACTCCTAGAGAGTTTAGTTGTTGGTATCTCTATCTGAAAAAAAAAAAAAAAAAAAAGCCTAAAAACATGACTTGTGTATAATGATCAGTTTAAAAACAAAATCTGTTCACCAATTTATATATAAACACATTTTATTCAAATAACAGTTAACATTTGCATTTAACAAACTTTATTAATTCAGTACAAAAATATATGTAGTACAAAAGAAATTACTACAATATACATTCCAAACATTAAAGTGTAAAAAAGTGTCATCAATCCGAACTTCACACTTTTACAGTGAAAGGTGCAATAAACAAACACATGCACATATTAACATTATAATAAAACTTTCACACATGAAAACATTTGTTCGTGAGCATCATTTCTTGCTTTTGGACATGTGATACCAAAGTAGTTTTTCTTTTAAAACTAAAGCTCACAAAAAATAGTTTTAAACTTGAAATAGCTGGTGATTTGCATCTTTCACACAAAGAAACAGGAATTATAAATTTGACTAATGCTAAAGAATGAAACAATTTGTGTGAAATTGGAATCTCTGGCTTCATTAAGCCTCTTTTCTTAAAAAACAAAAAGGTAAAGTACAGCTTTGGAAAACTGCATTGACTAACTATTTTCTCTTGCAGTTTCACAATATCATTTTGCAAAAGGAAGAATACACACACACACACACACACGGTAAGAAAACATTTCAAAACTTTTGACATTTAACATGAAGTTTCTTTGGTAAAAAAAATGAGTAATTAATACAAATCACTACAAATAAAGTTATTACTAGTTCTTGAAGCATCATGAAAACAGAAGTTATTTTCTTCAAGATTAAATGAAACTTCCTTATAAATTTGAATAACATGGTTCACTGTGCATGTTATAAGCCACGGAACTGCAGAACAGACAGCTAACACAGTTTTAAAATTGAGGTACATACAATGTTCCTTAGCTTTCAAAATACATACATGCCTGAAATGATCCAAAGTTTTGGCAGTTCAACATCTACAAAAGAAATTCTTTACAAGACAAATTTGATTGAAATATCCTCCATTCAGTTTCAAAAATCTCATTTCTGAATACTTGTATGCAACATTTATGGCCCTAAATATTAAATGACTTTTTTGACCACTAGTTCTTCTCAACATGGTTTTTAATGATTAAAAAAATGCTTTATATAGTATTGTATCACATTCTTTCATAATTAGATACAAAATAACTTTAACAGTTTCCTTACTTTACAGTAGATATTCTATCTTAAAAATATGTCCATATTGAACACATTATTTTCAATTCTTGCTCAACTGCCTAACACTTGATATTATTTACTAATCATCTTCATTATTATTTAAAACTCTTGGCACTTTTTGGTTGCAAACTAAATTAATTGCATATACAAGGAGATCCTGAAACTAAATACACTCATGGAATGTCAACCATGGAAGAAAAAAGTTTATTTCTACTTCATAGTTTGCTTATATAAATAATAACCCTTTTTACACTGAAAAATATAACTTTACATGTTATATGGAAGAATAACACTTGTAATATTCAAGAGGCACATGGCAAGGATACTTTTATAATATTCATTCAGGATTTCTGTGTGTAACTAACCACTTATCAACTGTTTTATTCCTTCATTAAGTCAAATTATGTTTAAATATGATTTAAGAAACTAAGCCTCAGCCTGTGATCAAACCATTGCCATTTTGATTTTCATTATTAAGAACACCTTCTTGATGTTACACTAAAGTAATCAATTAACTCACTGCTGCTGTACAGTTGTTATTAATAAATCACAATTTTAAGTTTATCATGATTACAGCAATTACATACTTAACAAAAAAAATTAAATTATATTTTTCTAAATTTAAAAGCTGCACTTGTTAGAAAGCTTCTGATAACTAAGTATCCAAACACACAAAAAATATATAATTTGAGTTAGACGACTGAATAAAGATATAAAACATAACACTGATAAAATAATGGAACCTCACACCATTTGTTAACATGTTATCAAGCCATGATAAATACAAGTATTCATTTTTAATTTGCACAAGCTTCAAGAAATTTCTTAACAGCTTCCCTGAAAAAAAAACAAAAAACAATTAACCTATGTTTCATAACTCTTGATAGTGTGAAATTTCACATAGATTAGTGTTGAAAATAATTTATTCTCTCTAATAAAATATGTATGAAAATGTGATACTTCATACCACTTACTCTGCCAAAAATGTTTTCAGAAACTTGAAATCTGATATTTACTAAATGCAAAACCATCATAACATTAAAAACTTAATTCTAAGAGTTAGTGTTTGAGCTACACTTTTCATTACAAAAAACTGAGCTTTAATTAGTTTTATAAATGCAAACAGAGAAACATAAATGAGGGAGTTATTGGCTGTAATAATACAGTAAATACATCAGTTTCTAATGTGTCACTTACACCCTTTCTCCCACTCAAAAAAAAAAAAAATTAAATAAGATATCCTATAATAGGAATGTGTAGATGAATACACCAATCTGATTTTTTCCCCATTCATTTGAAAACCATTCAGTAACAAAATGTTAATAAATTTTGTAACATCAACTCAAAATGAGTTAGATATATCCTAGAACTGCATTTATACAACAGATCATGTAAATAAACACATCCTTCTAAAAAATCTTCAGTTAGTTTGTATTCCAATACTATTTCATCTAGATTTGACTAACAAGTTATACAGTTAAAAAAATATATTAACAGAGCCTATTAATCAGAATGGTTAAATCTCTTTCTAAGAATAAAGTTTAACTTTTCAATTAAGACTTCAGTCAATAAGGTACGCCTGATTCATCACATTCAATACAAAATAGAGTAAAATGCTGTGTTAACTCACCATCCCATGACCTTAATTTATTTTTTACTGGATACAGGTTAACATTTTAGTTAGTGCTTGTGTTAACCCTCATCAGCATATTTTTGAAAAGTTACATTGTGGAACACTTGGAGTTAAATTGTACCTCAGCACAAAATTACCATTATACTAAGCTCTGAATTGAAATTCCAAAAACCAATTATATTATTTTTATTTGGATTAGTATGCAATGTGAACAACAAAAATATACGCGTTTTGAAGGAAATAAATTGACAAGTTAAGAATTACAAAACAAAACAGCAGCGACATTGTTCCTCAGTATGAACTATTTATGTTGAAATTTTAGTCATTATCCATCAATATATGATGAGATTTCTACAATACTGCAAAATTCAACTAAAAAAAAAACAAAGTGTTCATTGTGGGTCACCTTAGGTTCAAACAGACTTCGACACAAATGAATCCTTATAGTAAGGTAGGGATTGAAAATCCAATAAGCAAGTTATCTACAACAATTATCAAAGAGTAAAGTGCATATACATGCAGTGATGCTCATTGATAGTATATGGTCTGTGTGGACCTCGGATAAATATTAGATTATAGCTACATACTGCATCTGCCAGTTTCAAAAACAGTAGTATCATATTGATCCAGGGTTTCTGCTTAACAAATCACGTTAACTGATATAAATTTGTAATGATTATATAAAAGGATACAACTGAGAAAGCTGTTGGGATCCACATGAACCTCAGGTGTGCTGATGAGTTAACCCATTGCCCTAGTTTAGTTGCTACAGCACATAATTAAATACTTCAAATCAACAAAGCATACCTGTATTAATTCATTATCTCACAACTTTATTGTACTTTACCTACTGTAACATGCGCGTGTTAATTAATCATCCAATCACCATATTTTATTTGTTACTGGATACAGTGTAATTCTTCAGTCAATGAAGCATGCTGTATTAACTCATCATTCAATCACATTAATTTATTTTGTTACTTGAAATAATTTTAACACTTAATTCACAATACTGCAAAATTCAACTAAAACATAACTGAAGGCATACGTTGTGGGTCACCTTACGTTCAAATGAACCTCGACACAAATGTACCCTAATAACGTTTTGTCTAAAAGTAAAATATTATATGGCTTAGGCAAATTTATTAACACAATCCTATATAATTTATATTTGTTCCCATCTCTCATAATATAGCATGTGCAGTGTCCTGAAATAATCAACAGAGCTACACTGAAATACCAAGTGTTTCGTTTTAGCTTTCCCCCCCCTTTGTTTTCACATTAATTCCTTTTTTAAGTCAACCAATGGAATACCAACCTTGAAAGAATACTGCACTTTGTTTTGATAATCAGTGTTAAACTTCAAATTTTCAAAACAATGGTCTTATCTTCACTTAATCCTCTCTATACCTACTTATTTTATCTACTAACTAAAATACATTTGTCTTAAAACTGAAAAGACAAAAAAAAAAAAGTAATTTTAGTTGTGGCTGAAAGTTTGTTTTTTCTTGCTTCTTATTATTAACAAATAAATTTTCCAAAGATCAACTGCATGATTAACTAAGACCTATAGATTTTCCTTACCTTATGTGTTAAATCTTTTATAAACAAATTAATCTCGATTCATTCACTGTTTAGTTGGAGTTAAACCTTGCACTGATTAAGAGAAAAAGCAAAATACCTATTCCTCCCAGAAGACACTAAAGGGTGAAAGAAATTGGTTGGGTTTATTTCTTTCCTTACTAAGTGAGTAATACTCCTCAGTAAACAGTTGAGTAAGTTAATTTGGGTTTAATTTTTGACTTCCACAGATCAACCAATAAAACAAGTAAAAACTTAGTTTAGTTCAGGTTTGTTGTTTTTTTGTCCTTATCTGAAAAGATACAAAGGCTAACCAACTAAACAGTGACAAAAGTAATTTTAATTTTGTCTTTTAATAATTAAGATATTAATATAGTTTTCCAATATCAAATAGATAAAATGTAGTGAATATCAGTCTGGGTGTAATGTCAGTTACAGTAATACCTTCTGCTGCTTATAAAAACACTCAGTACTGACACTGTTAAAACATAAATTAGCATTTCGTACAGTAGGCAAAACAAACCTCTTTTTTTCTTTTTTCTCTCTCTCTTAAGTAAATACAAATGTACAACACAACTAGCATAAATATATTTAACTTTCTTATTTTGCATAGGCAAAAAAAAAAAAAAAAAAAATTGATTTAAAAGATTTACCATCTAATCAACATAAACATTGCAGCATATAAAATAATAATGTGTAACAAAGATAGAACGGTCTTGTTTATTAAACTAAAATGAATAACATAAGCATAATACAGACAAAATTATTGTAAACGCTCTAGTATACACACACAAAAATACAGGATTCTAAGTTACTGGCTTTCATTTAAAACAATGTTGTTTAGCAGGTTAGCTGTCACTGTGTAGCAACATTAAGAGATAAACGGCTTATACAGAATAGATTTAAATTTATCTGATTTATGCCTCACAATAATTACAAGAAATAGATGGAAAGCTTACACAATGTACAAACTAAAAACATGACATAATAAATATGCTTTATTTTTTGCCGATTTCCCTTGTTTTTAAGAGTGATAAAGTCAATGCATCATCACTAGTTTAATAATCAGAAAGAGATAGATTTTAATAGGGTTATAGTTTTGATTGTTAAAATATTTCGTATCATATACAAATAGCATTTCCAACAGACATTTGTCTCTCGTTGTAAGCTGACAAGCTTGTTGGAGTGACTTCTATAAAATAACAAATAAGAAATTATGTTCATTGTTATACAATTCTAATAGTGACACATGGAGGCTACTATGAATTTCATAAAGCTGGGTGGGCATAAAGATATTTATAAAGACAAAATGAACCAGAAACGTTTTAGTGAAGAAAGAAAAAAATCATTTGCATTTCAGACTAAATTGCCCTAGAAAACTAAAATCTACAACAGAAAAACAAAACTAAAACCATGTCTCGGATATAAATAATACGACGTTAATGTAGTTTTTTTTCATGACTTTCAACTGACCATAGATGTTTACAAATATTTTTTTTTTATGATAAGCTATACAACTAGTGATTAAGACTATTTATGATTACTAAAACATTATACTATAATTACACAAGCTAATTTCCAATTGGTAATTTCAGATGAAGCAACAAACATACATTACCCTTTGTAAGTATGAAAGATACCAACCTGGCTGCTGGAATGAATGTAAAGGAGTAAATTGTCAGAGCCAGAAACTGTAGCAAACAGAAGAAAGTGCTGAGTCCTGGTGTCTCCCACTTTAAGAAGATACAAAACAAATAAATCATAAAGAAACAGCCAAGTAACTAGAATTCTCACTTCAGAGTTAGTCAGCAAAAATACAGTAACATTTACAAAACAGGAGCAAGAGAGATTGTGTAGGTCCTGTGATATACACACATACAAAAAACAAAAAAGCACCACAGACTTGCATATCTTGTACAATTTACAGGTGTTAAACTGACTTCATTAATAAAAGCAAAGTAAATGGCTTGTTTTTGTTTCATAAAATACCTTGAAAACATGAACAATTAAGAATTATCTACAAACATTTGCAACAATTTATTTTGTTGCTTTATTGTGAATCTGTATGAATATATAATTAAAAAATCAGCTGTGAAAGTTCTTCACCATCCAGAGTACTTTAACTTCATTGACCACAGAAACCTGTTGTCTAGTTAATTAGTAACCTGTAAGGCATAAAGGTCTACATGAATAAAAATGACCAAACTGCAATAACAGCACACATACAAAGAGCAGACACCTGAAATTTAAATGAAAGCTGACCCTCACACAAGTTTGGTTCAAACTGAAACAATGATTAGGTAACATTTCAAGAACACTTGTTAGAAAATTAATTTCAATACAGTAAAAAGGTTGCCTACAGATACCATACTGCTGCAGCCACTTGTTGGCCTACTGAGGTTTTATATTCTGGAAATATATCAGATTGTAAAATGTGGACACTTGATCTTGGTAAGCTGGAATTTAATATTTCAGATCATATTTGAAACTTATGCAAGAATGAACTACAAACAGCATATTAGTACACTCCTGAACAAAGCTTATGACCAAACTACCATTTGGGTGGCCATCAAAACATTTTCCAGTGCCTTTGTTTACAAATATAGTTAAAGAAAAATAATTTTTCATAAACACTTTCCTTGGCTTGAATTCAAATCTCTGTTCTTAATGTGGGGAAGCCACTCTTGCAATTAAAAAATAACTGCTCCAATTTCCTGTGTGCTCTTCAAGATGGTGTAATATGAAAATCATAACAGGCATTTCTTTCCCTTTTTAAGTTTTCTGTTGGAATGTTTCATAATACACTGAGGACAACACCTTCAAAATATTTATTAGTCAGAATAAAGTAACACATACTCTGTTGGAAAAAGAACATCACTTTGCTTTGTTTGTAATCAATTTTCTCAGTCTACATCAGGACTGCACACAGAACTTCTGGTGAGCACTCTCTCCATTCAGAGAACAAGACTGTTTTGTGTCCTTCATTGTGCATTTATCCCACTTTATTTCCTGTGTTAAGTGAAGATTCACTCTTGCTTTGTTTACATTGTGTTTTTCTCCTTCAAACTCATGACTAGATATCCAAGTTTAATTTCTCAAAATGTCCTCCTGCTACTGCAATAACAACTACTCTGTGGAAGGTTAATGTATCAGAAAATACCACAGAAAAGCCTATTTGGTCCATCCCTTCCACTTGCATAACAACTCGAACCTTTTCAGAAATAAACTGAAATCCTCTTTGGCTAACTTCCCTTAAAGATAAGGAGAGTTTAGTGACCTCAAATAACCTCAAAGCTCCCAAACTGTTATCTTGTTAGCTGGATCAACTGTTAATGTTATTTCTGGTGGCTAAACAGAAACTCAATAGACTCACAAAAAGTAATTGCATGCTTCTCTTTTCCACACAGCAATTTCAGTTATTTCTTTTTTTTTATTTTCAACCTTTATCATTTGACAGTCATGTTAGAAATGACTATATACACAACATTTGTTCTTATCCTTTTATACAACATCTACAAGATATAAACAATCTTTATACACCAATTTTTTTCTGAACTCTAGTTTATGTTCAAACAATAAATCACACCACAGTATACACAATGATGGATCACAAATACTGCATAAACATAAAACAAAATCAATAATTTATAAAAAATGTTTTTGTTCACTTTTTGTATGACTAAAGAAAATGAAGGAACAAGTGGTAAAAGTTATGTTTATAATTATTTGAAATTATAAAACATGATATATTTTTACACATCCATCAGTAAAAAATGTGTCTTAATTATCACAATATTCAGTAAACAAACTGCTTTACAAGACAGACAAATAACCATTAGTAGCAAACATTAGTGACTACATATTTACAGTAGAAAACTTACCCAAAAAGCAGCAAACAAAGTTAGGACTAAACAAGTCTGGAAAAAAAAGTTATCATTAAGGACATTTATTATCTTCATCTATAACACTTTATAAACTTATCCAAAAAAAAGACTCTGAAAACTCAAAACTCTTGAATAAATGTGCATCATCCTTTTAGATAACTTATCACTTAGAATTTAATACAAAAATACAGGCAAGTTACTCTTGCTTGTATCATTATAGAGCAAGTTATTACAATAATTATATTTTTGCACAAATAAACAAGTAACTATATAATCTTCATTTCAGAAATATTAGCATTAAAAGTTTATTAAAACTCAGTTTGGCCATGAAACTCCATAGAATTCAAATTTATTTCTACTTTGACTCGGACTAACAAATTACAATGACTTACAACAGTAGAAGTAAAACATTTCTTAAATTTTAAGTAAACTCAGTTTTTGTAGTCTTGACTTTGTTACAATACCTTATGTAGATTTAAAACCATCTATATTACTGTAGCTAGCTAGATTATGTATGTATTAATCTCTACAGGTCTTTATAAAGTTAAACTTTTTTCTTTTTAATACCTGTTTGGTTAGTTGTAGTACTCCTAGCAACCACGTAATTGAAAATGTATGCAAGTGGTAAAAGACATTTAAGATGTCACAAATACATTACATTTATTAGATTTGCAGCACAAACTAAAAAAACATCAAAAACCCCAAAACAGCTGAAAAATAGATGTCTCTGCACATCGAAATTGAGAACTAATAGAGAATGAAAAGGATAGTGGAATAACTAGTCTTATGAAATAAATATTTTTCTAGGTGCATGTTATGAATGGAGATCATATGCATGAGTTGCTTATAGAATGTTTATCTCTTAAGATATTCTTTTGTACATTTTTAAAACTTGTAAAAAAGTTACTTGTATATCAACCATTGTTGCTTCACTTAACTTCCCTTAAATGTCAATTTACAAAGTATTATTCTAGTTTCTTTTCAGACAGAATCCTACAAATACATATCCTACTAGCTACATTTAGAATAAATTTCTTGACCCATCATCTTTAGTAGTTACTATTTTACATTCTGAATTAACTATCACATTAAGTTTTTGCTAAAGATATCTACTAGTGTAGCTGTTTTTAGCTCTGATTTGCACAGCAATGGACATTTCTTCCTCTTTTCCATATTTCACATCATTTTTTGTGTCGTTCACAACTTAAGTAAAATACTTCATTCATACGGTATAATGTGGCATAAATAAGATGTTTGATAGCCAATGGCAATATCAAATGACTAATAAGACAAGTCAAAATTTACAAAACTGTATAAAGTAACTGGTAACATCTTTTACATATATTGCAGTTCTATACAACTAAGGGTTAAAACATTTTCAAAAGAAGAAACATTCATATTTGGTTGTGAATCTAATGTGGAAATAAAGCCTCAAATGAATACTACAAAAAACAAAACAAAACAGAAGTACTGTCATTAAATGTTTTTGAAACTGATGACCTCCATTATCTTGTGCATCAAGGAGCATCAGTAGAAGGGAATGATGCTCACAGTGTAAACATTTTCTAGGTGTGCCAACTACGACAAATTATAAATTACACATCATTAACAACAAACTAATAAAATTTGTTCCACTTGATGTATTACAGAGAATACTGGAAAAGATGCAGGAGGCATGGTTTTATTCACTACTTGCCAACAAAAAGAACAGCTAGTTAAATTACTTTGTTGAATAGATAAATAACACACCATTCATGAGAGCTTTGTTGGCTTAGTAGACTTACCCAAGATTTACTCTGAAACAAACTACAGTGTGCTTAATGACATAATAAACTGCAAAATGTCACTCTGACAGCACAAATGGTTGCAGTACAATCAAGCAACAAAACTCTACATCCAGTAACTATCTTGCAAATTACATAAACCTGCCTGTTGAAGATGCAGGTAAAGTGTAAACGTATCAAATTATCCCCAAAACTAAGCTATGTGTTTGAAACTTTCAAGAAAAGATAATCCTACTTTTCCATTAATTTATCTTAAAATTTTCTTGAAATAATTGTTAATTCTTGTTCACTAATGTAAAATGAAGTTACGTCAATGTACAAGATTTCCTTGATTTAATACAACCTCACCTTATAAACTAGAATGGCATAGAGTAGAGCACGTACCCATCCCATAACTTTGATCACAACCAATTCTCAAAAAATATGAAAATTATCAATCAACATATTCTACATACATCCACCAGGTTTCATCAATATCCAATAACTTTTAACTGAGTTGCAGAGTACACATATAGTGTAAAAAATCTATACCCATGTTAACATAGATATTTGTGCTTTCGTAACCTTGACCTTTGCCCTCCATAAACTAAACTAAATCACTTCTAAGTTGGATCACAGCTAAAATGTATATCAACTTTTGCCCAAATCCATTCAGCTGTTCAGAAATATTGCTGACAAACACACAGAGGTATAAACACAACTTCCATCCACCTTCAGTGACAAAGGTAACAACAATGCCACTTAAGATAGTTTAATAGCTACAACATTTCACAAAATAGATTGTTTGAAGCACTATTCAATTAAACTACATATAATAAAGAAGCAAAGATAACTTATAATACTCACATAAAACATAGTCCTGACCTAGATTTTCTGTTATTATGACAGTTAAAACTATTATAACATAAGGCTGATGAATTTTACTGACCTCTTACTTGTGATAAAAAAAATGTACATGAAAAAAAAGCAAGTACAAACTGCTTCAAAACACATTTCAGCTATAACGAAATAAATTACAATATTAAAGTCTCACATCTTGAAATGTAGCAGAGAAATATATCAAGCTTTCAAAAATAATTTTATTATTATTATTAATTGGTTTGAAATTCTCCACAGAGTTTATTTGTAAGAATTAATAACTAACTAAAAGTCAGCTGAATTGTGGTGTTAGAGTTAATTGCAAGATATTATAGTACTTAAGATCTTTCACAAAAACTGACTTACCAATATAAAAATAGCTGATGTCAAACGAGCTCTAGAAAATATTTTTTTCATTTGTCCTGCTGGACTTTTCAGGAAACATGTACTAGTGGAAAAAAAAGTGAAAGAGATTGTCTCTTGACCAAATCTCAAAGTATAGCAAATCACAGATAGTAATATGTTCTGGATCATTTGTCACAAGCAGTTCTAAGCTTAGGGTCACATAGGACATGGTGCAACTTTATGAAGTGTACACTAAATAGTTATATAAAAAAAAATCATTAAAACTAATTAAGATTTATATTCACGTATTTTTTTAGTCCTCTTACAGAACATGTATCAGAACATAACTGTCAGAATGAAAAGATAACATTCTTAAAAACATTAGTTCAAATAATATAATTAATGAAGACTTGGAGAAGTTTGTATATTATACCACAAGTAGTTAATTAATGGAAAAACTGAAATTTGACATTGTTGGACCTTGCAATCAATAAAGCAGTTGAAAAAGTTTCAAAGTAATACTGCTGTCGACAGTTGCATAGCCAACTAGGTACCTGGATATGAAAAAACCTGCAGAAAATTTATAATTATATGAACATGAAATACTAAGAAAATGGTAACAGATTATCAAAGCCTATTGAATAATGCAAGAATAAAACTTGGTACTTTGTGTGAATCAACAGGTATTCTTCTCATCTGTTCCAAAAGTGTGATACAAAGGAAACCTTTCAGAGTTCCTGTGTATCATCCAAGAGAACAACCAAGGTCAGGAAATAACTAAAAATTTTAGAATAGCTGGTAGTTTGGAAATCTAACACTTATGATCTATGTCTACTAAAAGAAAGAAGACTTAGTTGTCTGAATAGAAGATATTTCTTACCATTGTCATGCTGCAACAAACTGTCAGATTAAGAACCATCCAACTTTGTTTAAATAACTTAAATATCTATTAAAAAACCTTTGTTGTTTCCAAAAGTTATAATTTTCCTATACTGAAAATGCATTTCCAGTAGGTAATTCCCTCCACAAGTTTTGCTTTTCTCATTTTGTGCTGCCCTCTATAAGCAATTATTTTTCACAATGTGCACCACAAGCTTTCTGCACCTTCCTATTAAAATCAAAGATTTCAGCTTGTTTGTCATGCATCATCTCTCCACCAATAGGAAAGCAGTACCATCACATGACACGTGACTCTCCCTTTGTGGACCAATACCATACCATTACTTCAAAGTTCAGCAGCAGACATAAATACCAGATAATTGTGAAAAAGAGGGTGGAAAGGGTTAGTGCAGGGAAGTACCTATCAAAAATATATTTTCAGTAGAGAATAATTACAACTTCCAATGTGGTACTTCCTTCCTCCCACAATATTAGTTAAAATCCCACACTGAAAAGGAAGAGGGGCCTGGTATTAGGGCAGACCAAACATAACACCTGAAATGATACTACTGTAGATGAGGGAAACAGATCAGATTATCAGAGGGGAGGTACAGCACCATTTCTGATCCAGGCATCTCCTTCTCATAACCAGCTAGGAGCAAACACAATGGGAAAAAATGGGAGCACATCTGAGTAGGAGAAGATTAGTCAGGAAAATAATCCTGACTTAATAAATGTGGAAATTCAATCACACACCAGTAAAATGAGTAATGCAGGATGTGTCCCTTGGTGTAGAATGGCAGGCTATACTCAGTAAGTCAACTACATCCAAAATTTTCTTGATAGTCACTGACATCCACACAAGGATAGAATAATTATCATACCACCTTCATCTCAAGTACTAAAACTGGGGATGAAAGGAATATAACAACTTCAGGACATGAAACAGGATGAGCATTGAACCAGAAATATAAAATGTGGTATCTGATGGAGGTCCATTGTATGCAATCAACTCCCATGACTACAAAATTGGTCTGAGACATCCAAACACCAATAAAATTCCCATTGCAAAAAAAACAAGGGATTGCCTTGAACAGACAGGGAAATATACAACATATATCCTCCATCTCACTCTGTGATATGTGTTGCTCCAGCCATATGAGGGTACACCTTCTACACAGACAGAACACCACCATCCCACTCTGAATTGAATAGTTATAACTACCTATGTGGAGCCCATTTAGGTAGGATGCCTCTACTGTGAATGACCATAGTGGCTTATAACTGGTAAATGGTAAGGACTCACTTCACCAGAAGAAAGTGGGGGGAGCATCTGAGAGTCTGGAGAATTGGCTGCACCCAAGACAATACAAGACAAAACCCTAACTGAATAGCAGACCATACAGATTTATTCAATGAAAGCATGGCAGGGATGGGCAGTTCCCATTCTGCTTTATCCATGTAGTGGTATTGTATGGAACAGGCCTACTTATGAAGCAAATGTAATGAAATTAATAACCATTCAGTGAGTTCTTGAAACATCCCATCTCAAAGGTGAATGTGAGGAGCCATGAAAACAGTGTGTGAATTAACATGACATACAGGATGGATTTGTTTATTTATGTAAAGAATGCCTGTTCAGGCACTACTCACTATAGATCAAGATCCAAGAGATGAACTTCAAACAAGGACACCTGAAAGAGAAGAAAGCATTAATAAAGATTTACCTAGAGTCAAAGCTGCCCCAAAGTCTGAAGTATAGCTACAGGTGGTAGGCAATGTTCTGAGAAAGCAGAAACTACAAACATGATGCAAGTAATGGGAAATGAGTGTACGAGGCATGGTCCACATAATCAACCCTAGAATCTCCTCCAAAGACCAACAAAGATAAGAAGCAAGGGAAAAAGTGAGGTGTCAAGGTTTGATGGGAGGTAACACAGAACAAAGCATGTTTGGAAGGGGATGAAGCAGAATAAGTCAACTGGATTAAATTACTAACCCAACTAGAAAGAGTAAAGGAAAAAAATTATGCTCCAGGAAAAGGGTTGCCACAGAATAAAGAGAAAGGAGCCCCTTAAGGAAGCAATGCAGGCAATATAACAATGAACAGCATGCATCAGGCACAGAATTCTATGTGAATTAGAATGAGGGTAGACATGAGAAATAGAAAAATAACAGCTGGAGTGGTACAGTGTCAGTGTCATAGATAGCAAACAGATCTGACCAATGATGCATGCAGGCCAAAAGGAGAAAAAAAAAAAAATGCCTTAAGGGATAAGTGAAACAAAGAGCAGAAGGCAGTAAACTCAAACAGGACTACAATGTCTCAAAATGGAAGTACCAGATGTTTGAACAGCCAACATTTATGGAAAGAATGGACCAAAATAGCAAGGGCATAGAAAAGAAAAATCCTGATGTGAGGAGAGAAATAAAAAGTAAAGGACAGGGCTACCTGATAATCCAAAATTGAGGATATTGAAAACCCCTTCTCAAAAAGTCATAAGAAACTCAGAGATACCTATAACCACAAGACAGGAAGCCAAAATACCCCAAGACATGGCCCACATACAAAATAACAATCCATTTTTACTGATACACAGCTGTAGATAAAGGATAAATGGAATGATTTAAGTGAAATGATATCCAAAATAAGAAACCTGATCTCCTTGCCAGGAACTTAATAAAAGCCAGGCATGACGATAAAGAAAATGAAGTGCACGATGCAGAAATGCCAACTGTAGTTGCCACAGAAGGTTAGAGAATAAAGGAAGAATGACGGAAGGAAAAACTGTAACTGGAGCAATTCAGGCAACCAGGATTGAGTGGACCAGTAAGAAGCAATTAGAACTTTTCTTGGAGTGATACAAGTGAGGGAGACTACCTAGTGAAGTAATAAGATAGGAGAATAAACATAAAGGAACTTGTTTGACCAATCCTGGGTGGAGGCATCTATAACCAAAACCAAAGAATGGGGAACTGGGAACTAAAATAAAAGGTAACTAGTGATTGAAGGCGTGGAAAATGCATCAATATGGAAATACCTCACTCACTGCAAAGCCACCAAAAATAAGAGGATGAAGGAACCACTCTTACAGGTCAGGAAGGTTGAAACCAATGGGTATAATATGACATGCCATCAAATAAATGTAATGATAGTGGGTCCAAAAAGAGAAGTTCCAATGTTAGATAGCACTAGGATCTTGACAAGATGTCATCTTGGTGACTGATATGAACCACCACTGTTGAATTGTTGAAATGGATTATTAAACAATCTCTGGTAATCAGAAGGGATTAATTCTCAACAGCATGTTAATATGAAGAGGATATTCCCCCCCCCCATGACCTCTTGGTGATCAACCCACACTTTAAAGCCCTTAAGGGATGCATCTGTGAACAAATGTAAATCTGGTCACAGAGGAGAAAGCAGGTGATCTACGAGATGCATGAGCCATGTCCAATCACCACTGGAGAATGTTCACAATGTAAGAAGGAAGGGTTGTAGGAGCATCTAAGGGATCCCAAGCAAAGTTTTACTGCTTGTAGAGGACCCACTAAAAGGATCACATAAGTCTGGCTGAGGGATATGAGGAGTCATAGAAGATCCTATCATCAAATGTGATAAAACCTCAGAAGCAGAAACTGACCTAACAAAGCAGAACATTCCAATCAGCCAGTTCCATGAAACAGAGTTGGAAAGAAGAAGGCTGGGCCAGACTGACATCACTGTTGACGTAAACACCCAGATGAATGAGCAAGATGAAGGAAGGACCTCTTCAATTTGATCAATCAACCCATCTGAACAGCTTCAAGAAGGAGATGATGAGTATGACTAGCCAATTCCTGTTTGAAATGAGTGAGAAGAAGCCAGTCATCCACATAAAAGTGAAAGTATAATCCCAGGATATGAAGATGTAGAGCAGAGGTTCACATCAGACAATAGAAAAATGTACGGCATCAAAGCTAGCCTGAAGGGTAAAGTGGAAAATTAATACACCATTTCACAATGGACAAACCAAAAGATAAGGATTAAAATTTTCCATTATGATAATATCCATATAAGCATTGGAGATGTCCATGTTGGTCATCCAAAAACGCAGAGAAAAAGCCCAGTGAAGAGTAAGGTAGGATTCCATGGTGAAACCTGGAGTGTAAACATACTGATTGAGATTTGATAGGTCAATTACCAGTCTCTAGTCCCTATCTTTTTTGGAACCTATAAACAATCATAAATAGAAATACCCTGAACCACATGAGGCAGTTTCAGTAACTTGTTGTGTGAGAAGGTGTTACACTACCTTGGATAGATGTTGGTGTAACAATAGATTATGAGGAGAAGGTCACCATTATTCTCTGGCATTTATTGTACAAAGCAACTAAATGATCTTATTCAAATTGCTGGTAAAAAGGCAATTCATATTGTGTATAAAAAGGATAATTGTTTCTTTTATTATTTTGAGTTAAGCAAATCCCACAAAAATGGAAAAAGTAAAAAAACTATAAAATGTAAAACCAGATGAAAAACAAAACAGCAAATATACAACAGAAGACAGGACACAAGTTGAAAAGAAAATTGTTAAAACATGACTATTTTTTTTCAAATCCAAGAAAAAGGTAAAACCTAAACACGAGTAAAAGAGCTGATGTTCCCTAAAAAGTTAAAAGTACATTCAATATGAACAGTGTCACCATCACGAATAGCACTGTCCAAAATCAATAGTAAATTCTGATGAAATAAGAGAAAAATAATGCCACAGCTCAAAGCTGAAATAACACCATAACAGAAAAATGTGGGCTATTGTGACTTGAGCATTACAAAGGCCAAACATTGGAGCATCAGCACTGGATGAAAGAATATGATAGATTATAAAACAATGACCAGTGCAGAGCCATATCCAGACAACTTTCTCCTTACGATTGTTGTGGAAATTAGATGTCCAAAGAGCAAGAGTAGGTTTGATCTGTAAAAACTTGGAACATTCCTTGCATCAACCTGACTACCAACTGGCATGCAACTGAGCCTTGAAGATAGGGCCAAAGTCTATACGTAGAATAAGATCAGCCCAAACACCAGAAGAGACGGACTTAGCCATGGTATCAGTGAACTCATTTCCCCAAATACTGATTGCAGGGACTGTAAACAGTTAAAAATCTGTATAAATAGGACAGTTAGAGTACTTTTAAGCTGACACATAATGCAGGACAAGAGAGATGGTAAACAACTTAGCAGTGAACAAAGAAACTATAACAAGGGGTATGCAAGCAACTACTGGGCCATGACAAACTATGGCAGAGCCCACAGAATCACCTGATTTTGAATCATCCATATAAATAGGTATAATGTGATGTTTTCAGGGATACTTGGTACTTCCAATCTGTGATATCAAACTTCTTTGGGTAATTCAAAGAAAGATCACCAGGGATGGTAATGAGCCATGGAAAAATGGACCAAACACGACTTGAAACGCCATCTAGTGTAAAACCCAATTCAGTTGCACATGCTCAGGTACAGAGGCAAAAATATTGAATAAATGTCCATCTATTCATAAACAGAACAGTCCACCAAGGATGGAAAACAATTATAGATGGGGTACTTTCTGAAAGAATCACTGTTTAGCAGGGATAGTTGCAAATAGCAGAAATGAAGAGGTGGTTCATGAGCCATAGTTTGTACACTGAGGGCCTGGCTGAACAGTAGACCAGCCTCAAAATTGACTTTTGATATTATGAGAGCATGATAGATTTTCAGCTCAGTACACTGATTTGCTCCCCAAGAAGTGGAAGAGAGAATGTTCAGTGCATTTGTTAAGGTTCAATGCATAAGACAATTGAGGGCAATCTGAACCTGCCACTCTTAAAACCTCATGTTTGACAAACAATGAAAATGTGGAATTGATTGAAATAGAAACCATTTGCAACTGTTTTAGGAAGTTATGTTGTTCTCACTGCCAGGACCAACGTTGCCAGTCACCTCACTACTGTCATGAACTACTGCTGCATCTTATGCCACTTTTATCACCCAAGCCAAGCCTGGTGCAACCATCGACCCTTCCAGGACCTGAATCCTTTGTCAAGGCAGAATTCTTCTCCAGCCCTCTACACTTGAAGATCTATCCTATCTACACCAACCCTAGAACACTGAATTCAATGTCAGCTGTTCCCCCACTAAAAGCACTATCAATCTTTTCTCCATTTTCCTCAGAGGTGTCAACAAATACATTCATCCAGCAGAAATCAAACATGCCATAGAATGTGATACATGTCATACGCTAGATTTTCTCCAATATACCAATAAGCGCACTAATTTCATCAAGACAGATACTACCTCTAAATGTAGCACTGACTACATTTTATGTATATGGTATTACTATAACATATTTCACTTCAGTGCCAAAGGCCCTCATTGTTGCTCCACCAAGCCATGGATATCTAAAACCTGCAGACAATCAACTGACAACTTCCCACAGCCAACCAATGACCTGCCACTCAACCAAAAAAACAGCCAGGAAAAACATGCAATCTCATTCATACAACTCCCCATCGATGCTGCTAACAATGTTTCAATACTCTCCACCAGGACAAAGGACAATGACACTTGGACTGATGAAGACATGAACCTCCAACAACGACCTAACATAAAGAAATTTAACAGATCCTGTCAGATCCCAAGTTCAACTTCATGTGTTACAACCATTTGCCAGACTCAGACCATGCAAGTTACGACTACCGACACGTCAACTGAAACAGACAACCAGATCATAAACACTCAGAAGTCACAAACTAAAACTGCAAGACAAATCATCCCAGACCATTGAAGAACAACACACCCAAGAAGAACAACCAGACAACTCATGACAGTCCTCGCCACCTCTGAGCATCTTTGAATGAAAGTCCAACCTGAATGTCTACACTGCTATACAATAACAACACAGGTTGTTTTCCAAGCCACCAACCAACTAGCTAGTTTACATTTCTGCCTTAAGTCTTATGTGTTTTATTCCTGTATGCATTACTGACCTTGATTCTCTTTTCAGCTACTTCAGGGCACAGTCTGGGTAGATTATTTGGCACTTTAGCCATGAAAGTTGGTTTTCTCTGGGTAAGAGAAAGAGAGGCAAGAGATAAATGATGTAGCATCTCAAAATGAATATACTTGGATCCAATCAATGTACTGCTGGACTGAGGAAGAGCAATCTTCAGTTCTACCACAAATCTACTGAGTAGCTATGTATTTAGAAAGAAAGACTGTCTGAAGGTATCCCAGGCTTGTTGATAGCTTTTCATGCCTCTTGGCAGGGAGGAATCCACCATGAACGAGGATACCATGAAAAATGTATCAATGTTTTAGAAATAGAATGACCAGCTGCCTGGATAATATAGTCAGTCACTTCTTCCATCCAGTCATCTACAGATGACAGACAATGATAAGATCGAGTTACAAAAGTAGTGAAAGATGGCCAATTGGCTTGGTCCAATTTCCACCATGGCAAGTGGGTCAGGTGACACCAAGATAATGCAAGGTTGGTTGGTTTGGCATTTTATGGCACAAAGCAACTTTGCACCAAAACATCTGGTAAAAAGTTAAATTCAAAGTAAAATTATTAAAATTTATAAAAAGGAATCAAGGTAAAACAAAACAAAGTTTAATTTTTGAATTAAAAACAAATAGCATTAAATCCAGTTTACAGCAGTAAGAGAAAAACTACAGAAATACAAGTTGTAAAGGACTTTCTGTAGCATATTTTTAATTATCAAAACTCACCAGGATGATTCACAGGTAAGTTCAAACATCAGCATTAGTCACCTGAAGTTGTCCTTTCTGTCCTGGTTTCATGTTATTTGATGTAATGGCCATTTTCTAATTTCAAATCTAACTAGTTGCACTTTAATTCTTAAAAGGAAATCACATTAAAAAAAGGTCTAATTTATAAATTAAAAAAACTTAAATAGCATTATAGAGACTACTAGCCTTTAAAACACAAAAAACATTTGCAAAATGGACAGAGTCACCATCACCAATGACACTAACATTATGGATAAACCTTGGGACAAAGCGTGTTTAAAACGGTGCCATTGTTGAAAATGGTAATGATGGTAATACAGTAAAATGTGGCTTACTATGACCCGAAAGTCACACAGACAACACATTGGTGCATCAGTCCCAGACAAGAGAAAATGATGAGATAAAAAACTGTGACCAATGTGTAGTCTAGTTAGGACAACTTCCTGTTTCAGATCCTTATGGAAGCTAGACAGACAAAGTTCAATAAAGGGTTTTATTTGGAAGAGCTTGTTTTCACGTTGCTCACTCCAAGTCGACTGCCAACCATGGTCCACGTACCAAACAGCCACAGCATCAAGAGTGCCAGAGCAGACAGATTTAGCTGCAGTGTCATCAAGCTTGTTCTCATGAATAACAATATGGCCTGGTTTGCAGAAAAACTGGATTGAAGTAGATGTTAAAGAGAAATGAGCCAGTCAGTTTTGAATATTGGTGAAAACAGGATGAGAACTAACATGAAGCAATTCCAGGCTAGTACAGAACTAAGAGAGTTAGTATAAATAGTGCAATTTGAGTACTTAGCTTCTGTGATCCAGAACAACAGAAGTGTCACACAGTTCAGCAATGAACACAAACTGTAGAGGAGATTCTGTGTGCAACCATTGAACCACAACAAACCATGGCAGAGCTTAGAGAGTCATCTGATTTTGAACCATCCATATAAATAGGAATGGAAAAATGGTTCGAAAAATGTTCAGCAAATAACAGATGGTACTTCGAATCAGGAGTGTCTGCTTTTCTCAGATTAGTTAAAGAAAGAAAGATCACATTTGAGAATTGTAATAAGCAATAGTGGGATGGGCTGACCAGTGGATACAGCAATGTTATGCAAGGATGGACCCAATTCATCCAACTGCACAAGTTTTGCAGGGGAGATATATGCCTCACTGCAGAAACTCCTTGGGTGGAGAAACCAGTGAGAATCTCCGACTCTGAGATCTTCAAATCTCTCTCAACAATAACTCCCCATGATGAATTCAAAGTAGGATGAGGCATAACCTCAATAAGTACATCCCCAATTGCCTTTGAATGTAAGAGGAGTTCACTATGTTTAGATGTGGATGTTTCTACAAATGTGTCACCAGAATAAAAGCTTTTTGACCGACTTTGGAGAGCCAGCAAGTCCCTCTAGTCCATTCTGAATAACAAAGGAGGACCTTTGCCCTAAAGGTTTGTCTGAAAAAGAATGTAATGTAAGAAAATGAGGTACAGGTGTTACAGATGCTGAAGATTGCTGCTTACAATCTTCAAGACATGGTCCATTTAACTGTGGACTGTTTTTTCACTATTTTACTTAAGTTTTTATTTGGAGGATCCATAATAAAAAAAGAAGAATGTTTCTGTGCCCATTGACCCCACCCACCATGGAGCCCTACTAGGGGATGCACTACAATGCCAAACAAGGACACTGCAGCAATGACAGGATTTTGTGAGCACTATACCCAAACACCAGCAACAGGTAATATGTCCACAACACCTGTTGAGAACACCCACTGATACTTGGTTGACCCTAGCCCCAGTGGACCAGGTAATTAACACTAAGGGGCCACCCCAAGGCTGCCCATCTACAGGAATTCAAGGCCAAAGTGATGTGTTAGATTTGGATTCCTCAACCACCAGGATCCTCTCCTCCCCTTTATGGATCACCATGCATGGCAAACACTTGGGTGGATGTTTAGATCCCAGAGGAGGTAAATTGAAAGAACAGAACCTTTTGTGGGAGATCCTCCTCACCATGTACAGGAGTCCACACCAAGGGAGTATGTAAAGGAACTAGCACTGAATAAAGAGAGGTTACATTGTGAGAGCTTATGTTCCACAGACCAACCCCACCCTTAAGTGTCAAAACTGCCTCAGAGGGGACTATATCTACTAAAATCTCTCAAGAGGATAATGGGAGATGGCAAATGATCTAAAAGGAGAGCTATGTCCAACTAATCATAAATCTCTCAGATAGATGGAACAAATAGTGGTACAATACAAAGAGAGACAAACTGCTACAGCCTCTACTGGAGTGGGTATAGACAAATGTGCAGGGCACATGCTGGACAAACAGTAACACCATACCACCATGTGTTCGACCATTATACAACCTGTCTTTCCTCTAAATGGAAAACTGCTGAAGGGTGACATCATCAGCAGAAAAAAAGGAAAGTTTCCTGCAAGGAGAGAAATTGGATGGTATGAATCAATGAGAACCTTAATGTCATGTAAGTTAGAACAAAATCCTCGACAGTTCCACTGTATCAGTGTGGCCATTTTTGCTTAGGAGAGGATGATGACAGGTACCTTAGAAGAAAAAGTTCTGTCTACCTCTATGAATCTGCCTGAAGTCTAGTGAGCAGACCTCTTTAAGAAGATGGTTAGTCTAATGACTGAAGATGCAACTGCATAATGGTTTTACACCACAGGACTGATGGAGAAACACAAGAGCAGCAACCAAATACAATGGTAGTGACAAGGATATGAGAGGATGCTGATTAGTCCACACCTTTCACAGAGGGCAATAGACTCCTGACACTGAAAGAGGTATGGAAGATTAGTCAGCACAACAACCAAGGATATGGAACAGAGGGCAGCAGCATATGTTTTGGGTGGCATTGGAGACAACAGTTTCTGTGCCTCTTATTCACAATCCACAAGAGCTGTACCTCTTTCTCCTTAATCCACTTAGGGCAAGAACAGGAGGGGTAGTAAGTAGCCATCACTGTTGACACATTTAATGCTCCAGGTCACACAAATTGATACTGTGGTTCTTGTTGCCACAACAAGCTCAAGACAAAGAACCATGACAAGAGATCTTTGAGTAAATAGACCACTGGCAATTAAAATACTGGAAAAGGTTCAGTATCAAGGGTTATATTTTACAGTAAAATAACTCACCTTGAAAGATATGGGGGTGACAATGTAAATGTCAAAAACAGAAGGCAAGTAGGTCTTGGGACTCCATCTTTTCTAGTGAAGATGAGTCGTGTGGCCAAAGCTCCTTGACTTTAGAAACTGGCATGCATCTCCAACACATAGATGTTGATAAAATCCCAATCAACAATTACACCTAAAAATGTATTCAGAGTAGCATGGGGGTAATTTGAATAGGTATAATCACCAAGATGAGTATAGGGTGTTCTGATCGAAACATCAAAATCAGAATGTCTTCACATCATGGTTTTCTGATGGACTTTGATATTGCAAGCAAGTCATTCCAATCCCATCTGAATGAAAAAGGGTACCTAAGAAAGGAACTTTTTAGATAGAGCATGTAAAATGAGAAAGGTTAGTATCAACTGTAAGCTTGAGACTCAATATGGGAGCCTTCAAAGTGTGGTCTCTTACCTATCAAGGGTTGTTTAACTCTAACAATAACATATTCATACAAAGGAAAATCCATAAGTAAAGAGAAAAATTCAGTGCCCATTCATCTAACTCCCCATGGAGCCCTATGATTGTATTCACTACAGAGCCAAAAACAGAAGGTTCTGCAGCAAAGCCAGGGTTTTGTGGAGACTATACTTGCATACAAGCATCAGACAAAAAGTCCACAACATCCATTAAAAACATTCAAAATTGGCACTCTGTTGACCATAGCCCTGGAGAACCAGCCAACAGACCCGAGGAGGCCACACCAGTGTATTCCATCTACAGGAATTCAAGGCCAAAGTGATATATTAGGATTGGATTCCTCAACAACCAGGATCTTCAAAACAAAAGGAAACAGATACACAAGACAAAAAAGGAAGTGTAAGATAAAGTATGATGAATTTCTCTGACAAAAATCAGTGAATCCAAACATCAGAGATGAAAGGGCTCCACTTATTAATGAAGGTCACTAGACAAGATTCCACCAGACATGAACCTACTGGGTTGTCACTGGAGCCACTGTTGGTGTATCAAATGGCATTAAGGAGAACAACAAATAAATGGCATCACAATTAGGAGGAACAGACAAGGGCTGAGAAGGGGAGGGTCGGTCAGGAAAAAAACGACAAAAAAACAAAAAAAAACGGTGCCATGCTCTGCTATGACTGGAGCAAAAAAATCCCTCAGATGAGAAAAGGTAGACTCGTTAGAACAAAGAATCATTCAGCTTGAAATACTCCAGGATTGTATCACACCTGAAGCATCTAAAAAAATGGGGCCACCCAAAGGTTTCACAGACATGGAAGCCAGTAGTGAGGTCCATGACAATAAGTGTTGTTGGACTGAAATTACCCTCAAGGCCAAAGGTTCTAAAATTGTGTTAAACCAGTAACATTTAAAGAAATGGGGGCATCTCAAGGTCCCATAGATATGGAAATAGGTCTGTGACAATATAAAAATCAATCTTAAAAGGTTCCAACAGTAAATAAATCACATTTCTTGTGCCAGAGCTAAACACAACAGATGGGCCAAAGTGAAATGAGGGGGGAGAGGGCTTCCCCAGAAAACTCTTCATGGTTCCTTTGAAGAGTTTCAGATTGGAAACAGTTCAAAAGATGTTTTTTTTTAATTTCGCAGGCTCGAGGGCTATCTGTGCTAGCCATCCCTAATTTAGCAGTGTAAGACTAGAGGGAAGGCAGCTTGTCATCACCACCCACTGCCAACTCTTGGGCTACTCTTCTACCAATGAATAGTGGGATTGACCGTCATATTATAATGCCCCCATGGCTGAAAGGGCAAGCATGTTTGGCGCAACAGGGATGCGAACCTGCGACCCTCGGATTACAAGTCGCATGCCTTAACACACTTGGCCATGCCGGGCCCAGTTCAAAAGAATCATCAAGGTAAAACAATGACAAGAGGGAATATTGAGCACTTGTTAGATGAACAGGAGATTCATGAACCTTCCCCCTACAAATAGATAAAACTTACCCCAACAGTTATTGGTCCAGATATAGACTGCCTCCATATGATGTAAAAGAGTATTGATCTAAAGCCAAATTGACAGTGGGTCCAAAAGATACAAAAAAATAAAAAATAACAAGCAAACAAAAGAACAACAGCAGATGAAACATACTAATACTGTCACCTAACTGGGAGAATGGGGGAGACAAAACATCCAACATGAATCTGAATATCAGGAGATGGAATAAAAGCGAAATAAGTGTGGGAGCCAGAGATATTCAAAATGGAAGAACATTTGTGAAAAGAAATACGAGTAAACATCACTCACTTGAAAAATGAAATCTGAAAAAGCCAACAAGAGCCTCAATCCTCAGCTATGATTTTGGAAGGCACATCAAATGGGAAGGGGTGTGTGTGTGTGTGGGGAGATGCAAAAAATGGTCAAAACCCTGATGAACCTGGTCAGATTCAAAAGGCTCAGGAAGAAGAAAGGCAATAGCAGGAGACAAAAGTTGTCCCATATAACATTCAATCTCCCTTTGAATAAAGGTCAACAAATACCCTGACATGTCATCTACATCTGTGACCTGAATTATGGTATCAGACAAATAAATAACTTGTACTCACAGTGGTAACATTGGCTTCAGTATTCATGTTTGAGACCAAATAAACAAGTGAAAATATTTGCAGCAAAAACACAGGTAAATCAAAAAATAGAGTGGAAAACAAATCCTTGAAATAAATTAAATTGAGGTATACCATTTTGAGAAGCAAATAACAAAAAGAAAGACCTCTGAACTTAAGCACTGAGAAAAATAAATGATGGTTCAATAATGATACATAAAGCATGTCACATGGATCACATGATAGTAGTGTTCTCCTATTGGTGGAGATGATGCATGATGATTTGCATGAAAGACATACTGGAATCTCTCATTCCAATCGAGGAGTACTGGATTATAAAAAAGTTCACATACAGAGGGCGGTATGATGTGGGAAAAGCTAATCTTGTGAGAGGACGGAAGTATCATAATGGAAATTCAGCTTTTAGCCCAAAATATTTCATCTCCACTTTAAAATTTAATTTTTCTAACCAGGGTGAATAGAAACTGAAGTTTCTGAATGACCCTTGTTATCTCTCAAAACCCTAGGGAGTTTGATAGAGTTAAAACCAAAATAGCTGCCAAATTAGATTAGGTTGAATCTGAAAGGGATAAACAGAATCTTAAAAAGTCACAGAAATAACTCATTGACCAAAAAAATCTTTATTAATGTAAATTTTAAGTTTTGTTTTTAGTTGCAAGATCTTAATGAATAGTACATATCCAAGTTTGAGTTCATTTAGAAGGGATATCTGTTATGCAATACATTGCTGGAAAGTGGGACATACTTTGGAAATTATGTAATGTGACACAACCAATATTACACAGGAATGTGCTCCTGAAAATTTGCAGTCAATGATAGAGTAACTTTTTTTTTTTTAAAAAAAAGGGAATAACATTGGCACACTCTAGTGATGGAATAAGATAACATCACTTCACACACATATTTGTAATTTTGGGACTGAACTCCAAATTTCATTGTTGTTGGGGTAGTGTTCTGGTGAACTCCAGCAGCAATTCATACTTGGACAAAACTGAAGAAAGGTTCATAATGTTACAAGTTCTTTTAGAATTAAATATTAATAAGCAAGTGACATTTAGTACATGCAGACATCTTTAACAGTATTACATATTATATAGCCAAAGATAAGTTTAGAAGTAAAAGGTTAAGTACATTATTTTAAAATTATATTTCACATGTAAATCAGTAAGTCAGTTGCCAAGTTAACAACCATAGCAGAAAAGAGTCATGGTGGAATAGCTTGTATTAAAACTACATTTTGACTTTGTTTGGCATTTTGTAGGTAATACACTACCATCAAAAACTAACAGACTTTATATATAAAGACATACAATAGCCCTTTTTGAGGCAAAATATTCATACACTCTGATAATAAAGATGTGAGAATATTCATTATACCTAAATTGCACTGGTATACACAAAAGAATATGGATCAACTTAAAGAACTATGACCATCCAAATAGACCCACAACAAGTTTTGAGTCTTTAGTTTTTGAACAATTAAACACAGACCAAATGTTCTGTGAAGTCTCGTACATTTTCAAAAGTACTGTAGAGAATTATTCAAGTTCCTGCAAGATGAAAGCTTACTGGTAATGATTGTTGACAAGTAATATTGGGATTGTGGGATACCTCACTAAGACCTTACTTTGATCTGACAAGCTATTATTTTGATTATTCTTGAGCTTGTCTTTGACCTGTATAAACATCTTGCTTCTAATATGCACTTATATCCTAGAAACAGTTGAAGTTTTTCAAAGAATACAGAAGCCTGCCAAGACAACCAAAAACACTAAAGTTCAAACTCAATTTGTGAATGCTGTTTATTTGTTCACAAAAAATGCTTTTTTTTCCCTTTGCTGAATGTGTACATTTTATTCTCTGGAAGACATTTCTGAAACCTGATGTATTGTTGATACCTTTACGTTAGGAAATTACATATCTAAATATTACACAACAAATTTACTAGTCCAGTTACTGAGCATTGTTCTTGCTTCTCAAAATATATCTAACCTAAGAATTTACTTTTAACTTATTTATAATAGAATTCATATATTACCTGCTTTAACAATTTACAGAAAAAATTTCACTTATTCCAAAAGTCAATGATTTACAAGAACTTTTGAGAATGTATTTATAAGTGTTATGAACTTATGTTTAGTTTATTACTTTTAATAGTTGGAGATATTCTTCCTCATTCACTTTGAACATTAGTAGCTCTTATAAGAAATAGAGGAGCACTTGTCATACTTCACAACCATTACTTTACTCTTGACAGAATATTTTTAATACTTTTAATAACAGATACAAATAACAAATATTGAATTATTTAGTCTTTACAAATGCAAACACAGTTGAAATTTTTCAACACTAAAATTTACTTACTAAAGAGCAGAAACAAAAAACTTTGTCTTAAGAAATAAGTCTTCTCAGTTAAATTTTGAAACAGAATCTTTATATTGTCATAATAAATCTTAAATTACTTTATATACACACTTTTGGATGCATTAACTACATACAATTGACAAATTCATAACTCAAAAACTTAGAATTGCATTATTTTTATTATAATTACTTTCTGGTAGCCCTAGGATAAGAGATCTCCAACAAAATTTAATATACCAGTCACAGTCAAACACCTACCTAGATATGGCTGTTATATTTCCTACTGCATAAAATACTCCAAACAAAAGTTTTCCATTTGGTCCAAACAAAAAAAATGATCCCTAAAAAATAAAGCAATTGAGAAACATCAACAACCACTTTCAAAGCATAACTAAAATAACATTAAGTAGAATTTAATTAACAATTAAATTCTTCCACTAAATGAACTACATATTGTATCTATAATTCTTTCAATAAACATTAGACATGAATGAACTTTTTAACTTAAAATATTTTACAATAAAATTATTAGTATCACAAAAAAAGCATAAAATATTATGTCCAATTAAATCATTATGAGTGATTTGTGCAGAGTGTGGTAGATCAAGTTACAATAAACTTAGCTCAACCTCTCATTAATAAACCTTAACTTAACAAGTTAAGATCTTGTTGGAAACTTTTCTTCATAATTTTACAACTCACATCTTATAAAATTCATTACACTTCAAAATTTGAAAACGAATTCAAAGATTAAAAAAATACATTGGTGTATGACATACATAATACAATATTATACAAACTCTCTTACATAACCTCTTGAAAAGATACTAAAATGACACTAAATGGTAAATAACATTTTATATTTATAATTGAACATCACAAGTTTCGATATTGTTCCCTTGGAAATTTCTCTCTTTAATAATTATATTCAATAGATTACAAAAGCAATGTTAAAAATACTGGGCTAAATAAAATCTGCAATCAATGTACACAGTGTTGATTGAAAACTAAGTTTACAATAATTAGACATTTCTGTGCAACATCAGTCTTTAGTGCCCCCCCATGGAAGTAAAGAATATGAGATAAAGCTATGAAATTGGATTATGGATGAGGAATCACAACCAACATGCAAGAATTTACTCTGACTGATCCAGCTCTAATCCAAAACCACAAACTGAAAACCAACATCCAGGTGATGGTAGGATTAGGGAAAGGGAAGAGGATCCCAATTGAAGAGGTGAGCTGCAACATGACACATCTACTACAAAAAAGAACTTCATCCTCCAGATAGGACTGCAACATCAATATCCAGAACTCGTCACATGTAGGTGGAGCACATGTATTTGGAAATATGTCTAGCAACATTGCATTGTGCTGTGCTATCTGGGTAATGTTAACTTCCAGGTCCCACTGCACGGAAGTGGATTACTTCAAAAAAAATACATGCAACCTCACCCTCTGGATAGAAATGCAGAGAAGCTGGCCACAATATCAACATCTGGAACAGACTGCACGGAGATGGAGCACATGACTGGATGATTGCAGGCCCTCAACACCAGCAGAATATCAACACTCTACTTTCCACTGAATAGAAGTGATCACGTTCAGGAAAGTAAATCCATGGTAAGTCACCTCAGTGGTTTGCAATTGGAAAGTGATAAGGACTCCCATATTCCACTAGAAGAACAAGGGAGATAAAATGTAGTAGAAACTTCAGGAGTGCTAACACCAGAGACAGTACAATAGATGACCATGAAAAACCTATGTTGAAAAGCACACTGCCCCTGGTTTATTCAATCAAAGAGATAGCAGGACTGGACAACTATCCTCTTCTGCTTTAGCATGTATGTCAATGGATTATGCAGTCCAGAACTGGCATATTAATAAAACAGATATATTGCAAGGAAAATCTTACTAGCAATCTAGTAGCACACTCATCTCAACAGCGAGTGTTATTGGCCATGAGTATATTGCGTTTTATTATTTAATCTTTGCCACACTGTGCAAATATGAAATATAGAAATCACACTGGACAGATAATGGGAAATATACATATAAAATGTTTATTTATAAATAGAAGATAGCTTACTCAGTCCCAACCACAAATAAGTTTGAATGGTGGCAACAGGCAGAATGAGAAATAAACAGCAACACACACACACACAAAAAGAGAGAAACGTGAAGTAGGACACATGCCTGACTGGAAAATGAAGGCAAGACTCTGGAAAACAAGAAAGGTGCTCGATCTTAAGTAAAGACATCTGGAATAAAATCTGAGAAGAAAAAGGCAGGGAGGAACAGACCAACTGAATCACATGACAATCCCAACTTGTAAGGGTCGGAGAAAGAAAAAAAGGGGGGGGGGATCATGCACAGATGAAAGTTGCCAGAGGATGAAAGTGTAAATAAGAACTATTAAAAAGAGGCCATGTGGGCAATGGAACAACAAAAAACATATACTGAACATAGAAGTCTATTTGGATCAGACCAGGAATTACAACGAGAATGAGATGGAAGAGGAAATGACAAGAAGTAAAAATGATTTTCACAAGCTGCCAAAGTTTTAATTAGGAAAATAAATCCAAAAGAACAAGGAATGTAAATGCAACCAGCTAGTCCAGTTCAGACTGAGGAAGTCCATTACCAGTGTCTTAGGATGATGAAACAAAAAAACAAAAAACAGAGGTAGTTTGATGCTGAAGTAAAGTAGTAACAACATCAAGATGAAGAGTATCTTGCTGATTGCACAGACACCTGAAAACCTGAGGGTCTAGAAACCCGACTGTGGGATAAACATGGTTGGGTCGTGCAAAATTGCCCAGAAGAATCTTGATGATGGACTCTCCCCAGTCTCTGAAATACATATCTCTCATTTGGTGCAAAGATTCAAAGTACTGTTGTTCACAGTTGCATAGCCAACCAGCTACCTGGATATAAAAAAGCTTGCAGAAAGTTTGTAATTATAAGAATATGAAATAATAAGAAAATGATAACAGATTATCAAAGCCTATTGAATAATGCAAGAAAAAAACTCAATAATTTTTGTAAATCAACAGGTATTCTTCTCATCTGTTCCAAAAGTGTGATACAAAGGAAACCTTTCAGAGTTCCTGTGTACCATCCAAGAGAACAACCAAGGTCAGGAAATAACTAAAAATTTTAGGATAGCTGGTAGTTTGGAAATCTAACACTTATGATCTATGTCTACTAAAAGAAAGAAGACTTAGTTGTCTGAAAGGAAGATATTTCTTACCATTATCATGCCACAACAAACTGTCAGATTAAGAACCATCCAACTTTGTTTAAATAACTTAAATATCTATTAAAAAACCTTTGTTGTTTCCAAAAGTTATAATTTTCCTATACTGAAAATGTATTTCCAGTAGGTAATTTCCTCCACAAGTTTTGCTTTTCTCATTTTGTGCTGCCCTCTATAAGCAATTATTTTTTACAATGAACAAGACAAGCCTTCTGCACCTTCCTATTGAAATCAAAGATTTCAACTTGTTTGTCATGTATCATCTCTCCACCAATAGGAAAGCAGTACCATCACATGACACATGACTCTCCCTTTGTGGACCAATACTATACCATTACTTCAAAGTTCAGCAGCAGACATAAGTACCAGATAATTGTGGAAAGAGTTAGTGCAGGGAAGTACCTATCAAAAATATATTTTCAGTAGAGAAAAATTATAACTTCCAATGTGGTACTTCCTTCCTCCCAAAACATGAATTAAATCCCACATTGAAAAGGAGTAAAGACCAGTACGAGGGAAGACTAAACACACCACCTGAAGTGGTACTGCTGTGGATGAGAGAAACAGATCAGATGATTGGAGGAAAATTACAGTACCACTTCTGATCCAGGTATCTCCTTGTCATAACCAGCTAGGAACAAAGAAGAGAGCACATCTGAGCACGAGGAAATAAGTCAGTAAAATGATCCCAACTGGATAAATATGGAAATTCAATCCCACAGGCATAAATGAGCAATGAAGGATGTGTCCCTTGGTGTAGAATAGTTAGGGCATGGCAGGCTGAACTCAGTAAGTCAACTACATCCAAAATCTCCTTGGCAGGTACTGGTATCCATGCAAGGATAGAATGATAAGCATACCAGATTCACCTCAAGCCCTAAAATAAGATATGTGAGTAAAACACCAGGAATATGAAATGTGGTATCTGAAGGACACACATTGCATGGAATCAACCCCCAAGACAATGCAATGGGTGATCACAAAACCCTAGCTGAATAGCAAACCATATGGATTTATTCAATTAAGGCATGGCAGGGATGGGAAGCTATCCCCTTCTGCTTTATTCATGCAGTCTATTGGTGGTATTGTATAGGACAGAACTATTTATGAAGCAGATATCATGAAATTAATTACCATCCAATAATCTCATGAAATACCCTGTCTCAAATGTAAATGTGAGGAGCCATGAAAACAGTATGAAATTAACATGGCATACCATGTGGATTTGTTTATTTGTGTAAAGAATACCTGGTCAGGCACCACTTGCTACAAAGTAGGATCCAAGAGATGAACTTCTAGTGAAACCACATCTATTGATGCACATAATGGGAAATGAGCATTTGAGGCATAGTCCACATTCTCAACTGCAGAATCTCCTCTAAAGACCGACGTAAGAAAACTGATCTTCTTGCCAGGGAATTCAAAAAAAGCCAGGCATGACAATGAAGGACATGAAGTGCAGGATGCAGAAATGGTAACTAGGGTTGATGAAGAATGTCAGAAAATAAGGGAAGAACAAAAGGAAAAACTGCAACTGGAGTAATTCAGGTAACCAGGCTTAAGTGGACAAGTAAGAAGCAATTAAAAGAACTTTTCTTGGAGTGTTATGAATGAAAAAGACTACCTGCTTAAGCAATCAGGAACTTATCAACCAATTCTACTGACAACATTTATAACCAAAACCCAAGAATAAGGAACTAGAGACCTAAACAAAGGCAACTAGTGATTGAAGACAGTGGAAAATGCATCAATATAGAAGTACCCTACTGACTGAAAAGCCACAGAAAAATAAAGAGGATAAAGGACTCACTCCATCAGGTCAGGAAGGTTGAAACCAACAGGTATATGGCATGCCATCAAATTAATGTGAGGATAGTGGGTCCAAAAGAGAAGTTCAATGTTAGATAACACTGGGATCTTAACTGGATGCCATCTTGGTGACTGAGATGAATCACTAGTGTTGAATTATTGGAATGGATTATGACCATATGATCTCTAGAGATGGGAAGAAAGAGATCAATGCTCAATAGCATAGATTTCGAGAATGTTAATATGAAGAAGACATTTTCCCATGACCTCTTGATGATCTACCCACACACTCAAGACATGAAGGGATGCACCTCTGAACAAATGTAAATTTGGTCATGGAGGAGAAAGCAGGTCACCTGCCAATGTATGAACCATGTCCAACTACCACTGGAGATCATCCACAACAAAAGAAGTAAAAATGTTATGCGAGCATCTAAGGGATCACAAAAAAAAGATTCCATTGTATGTAAAGGAACTACCAAAGGGATCACATATTAGCCTGGCTGAAGTGTATGAGAAGATCATATGCATAGCTATATCAAAGCAACTTCTTACCTATGATCATTGTAGAAGTGAGGTGTCCAAAAAGCAAGAGTAGGTAGGTTTGATTTGAAAAATGTTGGAACAAGCCAAATACCAACTAGTACACAGCTAAGCCTTGGACATTGGCTAAGAGAGACTTAGCCATGGTATCAGCAAGATCATTTCCCTAAATACTGATTCCAGAGCCTGTAGACAGTTAAAATTCTGTATAAATAGTGCAGTTAGAGTACTTTTGAGTTGACACATGATCCAGGATAAGAGATGGTATACAATTTAGCAGTGACTGGGCCATGATAAACGATGGCAGTGCCCAAAGAGACGCCTGATTTTGAACCATCCATATAAATAGGTATAAAGTGATGGTTTCAGGGATACTTTAATATCCCAGATTGGAAATACCAACTTCTTCAGGTGACTCAAAGAAAGGTCACTGGGGATGGTAATGTGCCATGGGAGAATGGACCAAACACTTTACCTAAAAATGTCATCTAGTGTCAGACCCAATTCAGTTGCACATGTTCAAGTACAGTGGCAAAAAGGTTAAACAAATGACAATCTATTAATAAACAAAACAATCCATCAAGGATGGAAAACAATTACAGATGGGGTGCTGTAGAAAGAATCACTGTTTAGCAGTGTATTACAGAGAAAGTTGCAAATGGCAAAATGAAGAGATGGTTCATGAGACTGTGTACAAACAGGCTGATAAAGTGCAGAATATCCCCATGGAAAGCCGAAGTTCCTGATGGTGAATGGGTCCAGCATAAGTGCCAAGGGTCTGGCAGTAGACCAGAGACTTGTAGTTGAGTTTTGATTTTATGAAAGTATGATGAATCATTAGCTTAGAACATTGATTTATTCCCCAAGAGATGGAAGAGAGGATGTAAAGGATGTTCAGTACTCTAGTACATGTAATGGTCCAACGCCTAAGGACAATCTGAAACAGTCACTCTTAAAACCTCATGTTCAACAAGCAACACAAAATGTAACTCACTGAAATCAAATCTATTTGCAACTGTCTGGAGAAGCTGAAAAGCAACAGCATTGATCTTAATACTGAAAAGTGTAACACTCAAGACACAGCCCTGAGGAACTCCAAGTTCCTGTGGGGCCCTCCTCAGCCTTTGAAATAAACATCTCTGATTCAGTGCAAATCCAGATGAGGTGGAGGAAGTGGTACTCCCTTCATTATACTGTCATTCTTCAACAGATGCTGAAAACAATCCGTAAGGGAAGGAAGAAGGGTAATTAGACAATCCAAGGATTCCTGAGCAAGATTTCATTGGCCATGGAGACACCTCTGAAGAGAATACATACGTACCTGACCCAGAGGAATAAGGGCTTCTATAGAAGCCCAAGTTCCCAAAAGGAATGGAATATTTTATACAGAAACAAAGAAAGCAGTACATGTATAGAGAACTTAAACCACTGTTGAACAGAGAATAAGTGAACTAAAATGGGGCCAAATAAGAGGGGAAGTGAAAGATAAATCAAAATGGATGAGAGAGTGGGTAGGCAACATGCAACTACATAAATTTAGACATCAGCCAACACAAGCTGCTACTGCCAGCAGCGAGTGAGCAAGTGTACGTTTGTGCGTGTTAAGACTCCAGTTCAGAATTAGCTAACAGAAGTCAGACATCTAACCAGTAGTGTAAACACAACCATAGAGCAAGCAAAAGTTGAGTAAAAACTGTGATCACAATACTGAAACAAGCCCAAAATACCAGGTATGAAAGTTATACACAATCCAATGAAGTTATCTGGGCCTATGAGAAATATGAATATGGAAACAGGCGTTCAAGACGCCTACCTTGGTAACCCATTGTCTTAGAGAAAAAATTCTAAACTTAATAAAGGACTCTGTGGGTAATCATGGAACACCAAGAAATTAGTTCAATCAGAACAAAGAGATCACAGGACAAAAATCTGACAAAATCCTGAAGAAGATTGGCTGGCAAACAGCACAACATTGATGAATTCAGACAGGTAGCTGGATCCTAAGTTAATGGAAAGGAAATTGGTAAAGGAGACAAAGATGGAGAGGAAAAGAAAAGAAAATCCTTCTAATAAAAATCAGACAACCAAAAGAATCTGTAGTGAATAATTTTCATAAGGGAACAAAATCAGCCAAACATCAGGACTGGACTGGAAGCCACCTGAAAGTCACTAGAAATACAAAAAGCAATAAACCTAACTTTAACACATGTAGCACAATTTCAAAACCCCAGTGGAAAGAACTGGTAAAAAATGGGAGGTTGCAAAACAAGAAACAGGTATAGGAAAGGTCATGTTATTAGAATAAGAAAAATGATTATACAAAGACAACTAGATCAAATGTGGACTCTGGAAAACTTCCAAAAATGCACCAATGGAGAAAAGGAACCATTCAAAAATAAGAAAGATAAGGGAAGGATAGTTAAACCTGTGAAAAGATAGCATTCTCTCCAATGCAATCCCAAAAACAACAAAACTACATATGAAGAAATAGGGCTAAATTGGACAATAGGGTCAAGGAGAAAGAAGGGAAAGATTATCTCCTCAAAACCCTCAGGGGACCTGTGGAGTGCCTCAGAAACTGGAGGTACGTTGGAAGGTACTACAGGAGAGCTGCAAGGGTTATATGAAGGTAAAAAAATGAACATGAAAAAAATGGATGAGATTAAAAGGGAATTGTGTTTTTCTGTGGAAAGAAACTAGACTATCTGCACCAAACAATTGGTAAAAACTGTTAGAAAATTAAATAAAGTTAAAACTATATAATATCTAAAATTCACATAAATGATTTATATAGAATTATAAAGGCCAATGGCTATTAGTAATAAACAATTAAATAAGCAATCAACTTGGACAGTTTCACCATTGCTAATGACGCCATCCAACGTCAGGGCTAAACACTTAGAAAACAAGCATCTAAAATGGTGTTATTGCAAAGAGTCATAAAAACTGCACAACAGTAAAATGTGGGCCATTGTCACGAGCGTCATAAAGACACACTGGTGCATCAGTGCTGGATAAAAGAAAATGATAGGTGAAAAAGATATGACCAATGTGGAACCTTGTCAAAACAACCTCTTCCCTATGATCATTGTGGAAACTATACAACCAAAAAGCAATGGTATGTATGATTTGGAAAAGCTTATTGGAGTACTCTTTATCCTAAGTTGAAAGCCAATTGGTGCAGATTCAGCCATAATGGCACCACAGAAGATGGACTTTGTGGCAATGTCAAAAAGACTGTACCATTGAATACTGACATGACCCACTATTCAGAAAAAACTTGATATGAATAGATCAGAGAAAATTTGGCCAGTCAGTTGAAAATGTCAAGGATAACATGGGAAGAAGTCAGGGTAAGAAATATAGGATCCATAAATAGCTAAGAGAATCTATAAAAAGTACAGTTAAAGTATGTTTTAGCTGCCACATGATTCGAGGCAAGAGAAATGGCATAAAACTTAGCAATGAATACAAAAACAGTAAAAAGGAATTTATGAACAACAACATGATCATGAATAAACCATAACAGATTCTACATAGTCACTTGACTTTTAACCACACATAAATTGGTACAGAGGGAAAGTTTGAAAGACATTCAGTAAAGAGAAGACAGTTCTTCTAGTATGGAGTGTCCAAATTAGTCAGGCAATTTAAAAAAAGATCATACATGAAAATTCTAACTTGCCATGAAGCAATGGGCCAAACATATGTTGTGGAAATTTTAATCAATGCCAGACCAAGTTTGGTCATGTGTACCCAGATACAGAGGCCAAGAGGTGGAATATCTGATCATTCATTATTGAATAGAATGGCCCACTGAGGATTGGTTGGTTGATTTAGTGTTTTATGGCACAAAGCAGCTCAGGCTATCTGTACCAAACATCTAGTAAAAAGTTAAAATTAAATTTATTAAAATTCATAATAGAAAATTATGGTAAAACAAAACATAAATAGCATAAAACCAATGTTTACATCTAGTCTACAACATTAAGAGAAAAACTACAGTAATACAAGTTGTAAAGGACTTTCTGTAGCATAATTGCAGTGAGGATTGAAAACACAGTCCAAGGTAGTGTATTGTTGCAAGGATCATAGTTTAGCAGCATATTGTAGGAAAAGTTGCAAACATCAGGGTTGAAGAAATGGTTCAGGAGATTTGGTATACAAACTCTAGAGTTTCAAAGTACAGAATGCCTCCTTGCAGAGTTGGAACCCCTGATGATGAATAGGATCCAGTATCCTAAGTGCCAAAAGCCTTGCTGAACTGTAGACCAAAGATCCATAAGCAAGTTTTCATCTTATGAGGGCACAATACATCTTCAGCATAGAACAACAATCCACTCCCGAAGAAGCAGAAGAGAGGACACTGAGGATGTTCAGTGACCTGCTAAATGTGTTGCTCAAGACACAGCCTCCAGTGTATTGGCTAGTGGCACAAATGTAAAGGCCACATGCTGGATGACAAGCCATTTCACAATCTTTGTTATCAATAGAAAACTGCCAAAGGGTGAAGAAATTGGCAAGACAGAAGAAAGTTTAAGTAAGGAGAGACAAACTGTATGATATAAATTAATCATGGTCTTAATGGTATCCAAGTTTAAATGAAAGTTTTGACAGTTTCAATGTATCAGTGAAGCCATTTTTACTTAGGAGGGGATAAGGGCAGATAGCCTTTTGGTTTGTGACCATATCACTTCACCTTAGAGAGAAAAAAAAAAAAAAGGTCTATCAGCTTCCACAGATTCTGCCCAAGGCCAAGTGACCAGATCTTTATCAGAAGATAGTGCATCTAGTGACTGAAAGCACGACCATATTATGGTTTTGCATTTCAAGTCTAATGGAGAGGGACCAGAACAGCAACAAGAAACAGTGATAGGGACAGACAGAAGTTGGTATTGATTGGTCCACACCCTTTCTCATAGAGGGCAAGAAACCCTTAATGCTAGAAAAGAAAAACTTTGATGGAGGTATAGAAAGATCAGTCTGCACACCCACCAAGGATGTAAAATGGAGGGCAGCAGCACACAACTTGAGTGGCATTGGAGACAGTAGTTTCTGCCCCTCAGGATACAAGATATTATTCACAATCCACAAGAGATTTACCTCTTTCTCCTCAATCCACTTAGGGCAGAAACAGAAATAGGAGGGGTGGGAGCCTTCACAGTTGACACAGTGAAGCTTTAGGTCACACAAACTGACACTGTGGTCATTACAGCCACAACAAACACAGGACAAAAAACCACAACAGGAGGTGTTTGAGTAAATTAACCACTGGCATTTAACACACCATAATGTGTTTGGTATGTAGGGCCACACTTTACAGTATAAGTAACTGACGTTCAGATACGTAGGGGATGGGACGATCAAAACAAGAAGACATGCAGGCCTTGAAACTCCATCTGTGAAAGTAGAGATTATACATCACATGGCTAAAAGTACTTCAGTGAAGAAACCTGCAAGACTAACTTGGGGATGTTGACAAGATCCCTCTCAGAAATTACTGCTCAGGATGTATTCAGAATAGTACTGGGAGTAGCCTGAATGGGTATGTCTCCAACAGGCCTGGGCTTCAAGAGTTTGTTGCATTCTGGTTTCAACGTTTTGTTCAGCATGTCACCAGATCTTAGTTTTTGTAACATATTTTGGAGAGCCAGCACGCCCTTCCAATATTTTCTGAAATAAAAATTATGACACATGTTCAAGGGACTTTCCAGAAATGAGTGTAAAACAAGGAAGAAAGGTACAGTATCAATTATAGCTGGGGACTGAGTATACGAGCCTTCAAACTGCGATCCCTTCCAATCAAGAATTATTTAACCCTAACAGTTGTATGTTCAGGAGTAGTAAAAGCCATAAGAAAAGAGAGAGAAAAAGAAAAATCAGTGCTCACTGACCCCACCCACCACGAAGCCCAAAGAGGGGACACATGCTACAGAGCTGGAAGCAAAAGGCTCTGCAGCTATGCCATGGTTCCATGGGCACTATATCCAAATACCAGCATCAGACACAAAGTCCACAATACCCACTGAGAATGTCCAATACTGTTACTCAGTTTACCCTAGCCCCAGAGGAGGCTACTCCATGGCATCCCATTTACTGGAATTCAAGACCAAAGTGATATGTTGGGGTTGGACTCCTCAACCACCAGGATCCTCTCCTTCCCTTCACAGATCACTAGATATGGGTGGATATTCAGATCCCAGAGGAGGTAAACTGAAAATACAGAACCTTTCCTGGGAGGTCCACTCACTAAATACGGGAGTCAACCTCGATGGGAGATAGAATGTGGGAAATAGGAAAAAAGGAACAATCACCCTGAGCTGCCACAGACATGGGGTGAATAGAGGAAATAGATATGGTGATAACAGGTAAAAGAAACATCAATGACAAACAAATCAGACTAGCAATATCCACAGACAAAGAAAAGAAGGAAATATGTCTTAAAGAACAAATAAAACAAGGAGCATGAGGAAAGTGGTTCAAATGGATGTAAAGTCAAAGCAAGGAGAACAACAGTAATAACCTAATCCAGAAGTGAAGAATGCCTAGGAGACATCTGAATCTGGAAGGAACATATGAACATAGTAAGAATAGAGGAAAGTAAAATTCCTATGGTAACTAAATAAATGAAAAGTATGGTAGGGCTGCCTGAAAACCAGAAAGCAGGAAGACTAAAGAACCACGAGAGATTCTTTCAAATAAACCATAGAAAGCTAGTTGGCAGTAAATCCCCTACCAGCTCACCAACAGAGAAAGACCCTCCACCTCTGCTGGTACACATCCACGTATGATGGATGGGTGGAAGACAACAGCAGGAAGACAACTTATTGTGAAGCCAGATATTTTCTTCAAGGAACAGACAAAACCCAGGTGTGAAGATGCAGGTTATGAAAACTCAGATGTATAATGAGGGATAAAAGTTGATACAGGATGAAAGGAAACAGAGGAAGAGGGACAGATGGTAAGAGAAGTAGACACTGTGGTCTTAGAACAATGAGTGGAGTGTAGAAGAGAAATCAAAGGATGTGTAAGACAATTCTGACTGAAGGCATTATCAGCCAGAGCCTGTGGATGAAATACAAGTAACCAAAAGAGACTCAACTGTGTATATAAGCCCATAATAAAATCATCCAATTGGGTAAAACGCCATTGAAGGCAAAGGTCCCTGAAAATGAGTGGATCAAATGATTACTCTGTGGAAGAGGTTTAGCTCAAGTGGGAAAGATTATTTGTGACTGGATTGAAAGCATCTGGCACATCATATGTAATAACAGAAATGTGATGTGCACAAACCCATTACACTGTGTAACACAAATGTTGTTGCTGGATAGTATGTGTTATTTCTTAATTGCTTGTGTTCTAAAAGTACAGTAAATGGCCATTATTCCCTTTAAACTTTGCTTTTGTGACCTGGTTAATGAAATTTAGACATTTACCTATTTTCTACTTAAAAACAGGCAAATTTGTACATTTTCATTTACATAAGGTCTGAATAAAAACAAAATACAAATGAAGATTTGCACGTATTTATACTAAAGTTATACAAAAATGAACAAAAATGCTTAGAAGCGAGTAATTTTTTGAGATTTGTGACTGTAATGTAAATTACTTTCATGTATCAGCCTCCAAATATAGTCTTCCATCATTTTTTTCTTATATGCTCCTTGGTAGCAGCATTCAACGTCCAGTATATCTTCATGGAGCCTAGATGTCAAAAACTCAGCATTCAACTTTGTTAAACCAAAATCTCTGATCAAGTTATTGAGGTCTCTTTGGTTGGGGTAGTATGGATTTATCTCACCAGCTGCACCTCTTAAATTGTAATCTGGATCTTCAACGTGTACCTCCTCTTCTGAGGAAGGATGCTTTCTCTCTAGTGGAGTGGGTACAGGGAGCTCAGGGCAGTGTGGCACTGGGGTGATGGATGATGGAAGGTCCAGATACGTGAGAGCAGATGCATTCTTGCCAGCCCAACATTTGGAAGGGTCCACCATGCAAAAATAGCAATTGCTCGAGTGGTCAATGGGTTCACGCCAAATTCTTGGAATAGCAAACTTCATGGCTCTCTTTTCCCCTCTGTACCATTCTGCAAAAGAGCAAAATAAAATTGTTATTATGAAGAATAAATTTATTTCATCTACAACTAAAGTGTAAGAGGTTCATGCAAAATATTTTGTGATATTTTTTCTATACTATTAGAAATTTAAAAAAAAATTAAAAGATATTTAAATTTTAAAAGGTCTAAAACTTGTGTAATATAAAATCTTACTATTCAAGGAAGCAAAAGTTGTCCGTCTTCCCTTCTAGAGTTTTTTTCAGTGCTCGCAGGTAAAATGAGGTGCCTAGTGTTTGTCTTGATTCCCAACATGCATGCCGAAATATGCCTTGTAGGCTTCACACATTTTAGTAGATGCTGTCACAGAGTACTTTTTTGCTCATCTTGATAAATTGGCCACATACATACAGAATGCATCTGGAGAATGCTTGAAGCTTCTTGATGCCATCTCTGATAAAATCAGATAGGTCTATGTGTTCACTTAGGCAGCTGAAGTGGTGAGCCCGTGTGTGTGTGTGTGTGTGTGTGTGTGTGTGTGTGTGTGTGTGTGTGTGTGTGTGTGTGTGTGTGTGTGTGTGTGTGTTACTATGGAAAGTTCTAGAAAATTCTTGCAAGTTCTGCAACATTCTAGAAAGTTCTTGAAAATTCTTGTAAGTTTGAGAAAATTCTCTATCAGCTACTCGGCACTGAATCTACCTGGAATGTTCTGAAAAATGAGTAAATTTGAAAATTTCATTATCCAGGTCACAAAAGCAAAGTTTAAAGAGAAAAATAGGTCTTTTCCATTTACTTTGAGCATAAGTAATTGGGAAAACACTTTCTGCCCAGAAACAAGAAAGAAGTTTTAATTTTGTTCCAAAGTCTGAAAACAGATTTCTGGGATAGGTGCCCCCTTCATGGTCGATTAGAGTCAGCACCATAGAACTGTCTAAAAGAACTACCATCAGATGGTTATGAGCAAGGGAAATGAAGTAATTTAATGCACAACTAACTGCAAGAAGGTCAATAAAATCAATAAGCAAAAAAGTTTTTATCTGTAGACAAATCTTTGTAGCAATAGATCCTAGCTCTCCAACCCAGAAAAAAAGCATCCATAAGCAGATGTGTAAACAAATGCAAAGAAGGAAATGGCATACCCACTGGTTTGTGGGCTTTCCACTGAGATAGTATCTCATGAGAGGAGGGTAAATGTTAGAGGAAAGGAATCCCACGCGAGATTCCATCATGAGCAGTAAGTGACTGAGCTAAGAAGGCAATACGAACGGAAACTTCCATAGAGTGTAGAAATAAAGGAGAAAGTATAGTGCAACTTGTTGGTGTTGATAAAAGATTATTAAATGCACAGAGATTAGATAGTCAAAATAAGGACCTTGCTAATGTAAACAATCAGCCCTTACAGCTGCTACAGAAAAGTGGTGGTGAAGGTAAGTGGTCGACTCCTGCTCAGAATAATAATATCAATCACTTATCTCTAACAAAGAAATATATATTAATCTTAGTTTCTAGTAGTAAGACATACAATATATTATTTCATAAATAGTTTAAAATAATCATAAAATTTTTTGTTTGTGTGTGAGAATAGATATAGGGATAACTATAAAGTACACGTAAAATAATAACTTACAACAACTGAAAAAATAAATCCTAATAAGAAGAAAACAGTAAATCCTCTAACATTTGGAGGCTTTGGTGCTAACAATGGCTCTTCTGGTATCTGGAAAATAAACAAACATTCAGAATTACACATTACAAGTAATCAGTCTTAGCTTTAAACAAATTTTAAAACAATTTTGATCTTAACAACTCAACCTTTTTAGTCTTCTAAGATGCAAAAGAAATAAATAGTTTGCTTAGAAAAACCAATTATATCTTGAAGCAAACTCACAGAACACCTCATACAAGGCTTCACAGTATCTATTCCTCATGGTACGGTTTTTAAACTGAAATGTAAACTAAAATTCATGAAGTATATTTTATATTTTAAAAGTTCCTCACACATTTATTGTAATTTTTAAAAAATAAACAGGAATCATTTAGTAAGTGAAAACATTTGCTTATTTATACATGCGCATATAATGAACTTCTAATGTTAAAACAAAGAAGTTCAAAATAATACATCTATGTAGTGGTTTTGAGGAGACTATTCAAACTTTTGTTTGTTACTCAATTAATTCTTGAACCTTAATGATGAGGAAAATGTAGTTTTATTATAGTTAATTATGCTTCCTAGTGTACAATGTAACTATCACTACACAAGATTCAAATGTAATCAAAACAAGTGGCCAAGTGTTCAAGGTGAACATTTTAGAATCTTCCCCACCAAGAATCCATATTCTTCTTTCCCATTTTGAGCAGTCTAGGAAACCTTGTCAATAATGTATTATGGCTGTATTTGCAAAGATAGCATTTCTACTTTTAAAAAATATGCATTTGATTGTAAAAAATATAAAAACAAACATATTGTAAACAGTAATATAATAGAATGCATTTTTGACACTTCAAATACAATAATTTAAGATGTATATCAAAAATTTCTTTAAAATGCTGTATAATTCATTTTAAAACATCCAGCAACTCATTTGTATATTTTTCAACATTTCCTTGTCCAGTGAAACCTACCAAGTTGTGTAATTGGTGTTCTCTTACAAATAAACATTAACAACTTCAGGTCTTATACTTAATCTGCTTTGATTATTCTTTCTGCAATGGTCTGGAAGTGATCATTTAATTTAGTGACTAATTTCACACATTCATCTGCTGCATGGTGTTAAAAAAGTACCTTTTATTTGCTTTACCATTAAAAACTGTCATAAGTACGTACAAACAGTACAACTTGAATCTAAAACATAAGAATGAAGGTAATAGAAAAAAAGTAAAATAACTAAATAAAAAAACAACTGAAAATTGTAATGGAATTACAAGATGTTTTGAAATTATTCCCTTGCAATTTCAAGCATTTAAAAGACATGTTAGTGCCCATTACACAGTTAAGCATAAAAATACTAAAGAATGGAGATTGTTAAATTAATCCATAATTATTAAAATCACTTCAGTAAGGCTCATCATCACTGTTGTAGAAAGCATTTTTTGAGTGTTTAGACCATTGCCATTTCTAGGAAGTCTAGACATATGCCCCCAGAAAATTTAATGCTATAAGATTCGATCTTGAACCATTGTAACTACAAATACTTCATACACATAATGTAATGTATTGAATAAAAAGAAGCCCGATTTACTGTGCAAGTTCTAGCAATATATACCAAGAAAAAAAATTGGTTATGCCAGGCTTAACTAGCCTTACAACTTCCATTGGCAATAATAACTCTTGAAATAAAAACTTTTTCCATCTTCAGTATTTTGATATTAAGGATGAAACTTTAAAAAAGTTTCCTTATCCTATTTTCAATAGACTAAAAAAAAGGAAAAATAATGACAGTTAAATTTAACATTAAAGACAGAATTTATTGAAATGACTACAATGAAATGTTAAGAGTAGGAAGTTGTTGCTTAATTGATAATTTAGTCAGTGTTAAATGTTGAACTTAAAAATTTATTGAAATATTGAAATTATATAAACTTATTGCAGGTCTGTTGTTTCACTATAATTTCACTGCTAAAAATATTTTTTTCACTATTGAATGAAAGTCATACATGTTTGTAAGCTCACATCAATGCAGGAGGTCACACACATGTAAGTATGTATTTACCAATAGTGGAAGGATGAAAACAGGTCTCCTGTGGAAAAAGTTTTTAGTTATGGGAAGCATTTTGAAATCGACTTGATCCAACACTTCTTAACTGTAAAGGAGTGAAATAAAGTTATCAAGCCAAAGACAACAGTCATGCTGTCACTCTTATCCACCAACACTACAGACTCAATGAAATCTCTTCAAATACAACTTGATAATAACAAAACTGACAACATGAGTAATGAAGATGGACATATTTTACACATTTACACCAAGTAAGCTGCCAGTGCCAAATGAAAGTTTTACCACCTGGTGATACATGCTAGCTAATAAAGTAAACCCCACTTTCACATTCTTGAAAATGTCCATGTAGAATACATCTTTCACAATCTGAATCCGATCTCCAAAATTTCTATTAGTTATTGGGGAATGTTCTTAACATTAAAAATATACATATCCAGTATAAAATAAATGCCCTACTCAACAAAATCCTTTATATCTCCATGAAACCAAATGGTTAGGATAATATTTGTAATGAATGAAAATGCAACCACTACAGATCTAGTCTTTGTATTCATTCATCATTATAATTTTATTGTTTATAGATGTAGATTGCTGATTAAGCCATATCTGGAGTACTATTACAATATTAAGCTCCTCACTTTACAAAAAGACATTGAATTGCTTATGAGGGTTCAGAGAAGTAGGGATACTAGGACAAAACCTGGAATGGAAAGACTGTTACACAAGAACATATTAAAATATTTGAAACTACTTTCTGTTGAAAGGAGAGAAAATCTTAAAGTGTTTAAGACAGTCAAGGGAAATGATAGCACCAATGCATTTTTTTTTTCACTCTTAATGGTAAGAATCATAGAACAATGAGAGACAAATATAAATTTGAAGGGTAAGAGTCAAGTTCAACTGAAAACATTTTATTTTTCTAACAGGGTTGTTAATCTTTGGAACAGGTTGACTTCAGAGTATATTTAAGGAAGTTTAAGATGAGGCTTGAAAAATATTTCACACTGGCTGGTTTTTTTGTTTTGTTTTCCCAAATATAGTTCCACAGATATGATGATCTAGATGAAACAACAGGTCCTTTACCGTCCTTAAGTTTTATATATTGTGGAATTACAAAGATTAAATGGTAGGTTGGAACAATAACTGGTAAATTACCTCTAGTTATATTAAGGCCATAACATTGCATTTTTATTATTATAACTTATATCCCACATTTAATATATATGGACACTTGCTCAAGCCATCAAAAAGCTCTGCTAATTGCAAAACTAATTTCTATTAAAGTATATTTATAGACATACTGATGACAAGTGAAAAGATATAATTATCTATTTGCAAAAATCACTAGTTAGATATCACTTTGTATACTGTACACAATTTTGATATTCTTATCTAAGAAAATACCGATTTACTGGAAAAAGTTCAGAACACAGATCTTATGATGATCCTGAGAAATAAAGGAGTCCCTTAGAGGGTAAGTTTAAGGTCCCTTTAACTTATTTTTTCTTCAGGAAAGAAGGGTATGAGGCAATATTTCCAAAGTTATCATCATGTGGGGAGAGGAGGTGGTGTTTGAATAAAAGCCTCTAATTCATTTGTGGAATATTCTGAAAAGGATGAGAGTTTTAACTTTCAAACAATTTGATTAGTTTATACAGTGAACTGACATCAGCAGTAGTGAAAACTGACATCATTAAGGAATGTCAGGTCTTATGAGGCCACAATTTTTTACAGTAGACATCTTTGACTTAGTTATCACAGTTGTATCCAGAGCTTTACATAATTATTTTTTCAACAAAGTCTATACAGGTGGATTCAATTACTTTACAACACTCTTTGACAAGGCAAATTATTTTTCTTTACATTGTTGCTACCAATACAATTGGTGATATTCAATTTGCAATCATTATTATAACTGTTGGTTACCACAGTGGTATCCAGAACTATAAGCAATTCTTTTTGTGCCAAAAGTCCACATATGCTGTTTCAGTAACATTAGAACCCAACTTACAAGATGAATTCTTCTTCTATTCTTTGTTATTACAATTCAATCTACAATTAGTAAATTTTAAAAGTTGCTACAACACACACTTTGACTAAACTTAGATCACTCATTCTGCATCTATCTCTATTTTTCACTAACACTTTCTTACTTTCAATTTACTAACTTAGTTACTTGCACTAACTTAATTGACAACACGCATTGCTTAACTGATGCCTAGATCTTTCTACAAAGTATAAAGCATTACAATCTAACAATACTTACTTATAGCAACAAAATTTCAGAAGATCCAAGCCATATAATGTCAATTCCCAACAACTGAACTGCACAATGAATGACTAATAAACAATACATATGTAAAGTTGAGATAAATTATTGCTTCTAAAAATAGTAAATTCAACACTCTTGCTTTACAACTATCAAAAATTAAAACTCTTGTATCAAATTTAAATGAAACATTTGAGTGTAACTAGATAGAAATTTGCAAAAGGGAATTCAATGATTTCCTTAAAAATAAAGTCTGGTTTTACTCTTCTCAAAAGATGGATGTGCAAGTACAGATTTGGTGGACCAAATGATCTCTTGTGTTCTCTAAGTTAACATTTTCCTGCACTGAAAATGTATTTCCTGATCTACAGTTAATACCAATTGCTAAATTAAGTTGGTTCTACTTCAATGTATACTAAATGATATAATAATGACTCCCACATCCACTTGGAACACAACCATTCTTCCCTCAAATAAGTGTATATAATTTAACTTTCATGTATTGCTGAAGAATATATTACTTTAAAAATATCAAATACATGTACAATATACCATATCCAATGTATCTTCCAATTACATTTATAACAGTCTTCTAATACTAAATGCTTCATAAATTAACACTTAAAACTTATTTGAAGTTATCTGTGTAGTGATACACCATTTACAGTTAAATGAAGCTTAAAATTTACACCAATTGTCATCACTTTCTAACAACATGTAGTAATTTACATAAAAATTGTAAAAAATCTGAGTGTAAAACACTGAGGTGTAATGGCTACACTTAATTTTAAATAAACAAAATATATTACTTAGATAATGAAACAAACATTCAAATAATACTATTCAAATGGATTACTAGAAATACTAACACTAATAGTACAACTGATAATTTTACTCGTTTTTTTTCTCTAGTTGTCAATGTATTACTAAATATCATTACCCATCCTATTTTCACAGCTTCTAGTAATATCTGATACAACAGTAGTATTATTTTACTTAATAAGTTATATAGAAAAAGTATCGTATTACGCATATATTCGGTATAATATTGTTCATATAACATAATTTAGTTTTTACCGTTGGCTGATGAGAAATAATAGGCTGTTCTTCATCGTCCACATCATACCCCTCTCTACTGATGGCACGTCTCAGTCGATCCATTTTCCGACAGTAACTCACGTGCTACACATAAATTCCAAATCTAAATAGCATAACAGTAAACGTAACCTTCGAGCTCGTATAAAAAGGGTGACTGACCCTACAAAAGTATATGCAGATGGCGCTCCAAATGTTCTTTGTTGTTTGTTTGTTTTTTATTTCGCTCAAAGCTGTATGAGGGTTATCTACGCAAGTACCTTATTATCATAATTTAATTGTTTATGAACACCTATTCTGATAGTTTCTAAAATTGCGTCCCTTCTTGGTGGCTTACGACGCTAGAGTTCGGAGTTCTGTCTTTGCAATAGGTCTAATACAGTTATCACATTGTTCATCTTTGCGCTTGATAACAAACATTATATATTTTTAGAAACCACTTTGAAACATATAAACGATTTTATACGAAATATCAGAAACTATTGAAAATGTAATGCAAATCCTTCTTACCATAAATACATATGTATGTATCAAATAAACATTATTGGGATACCAGATGCAGGCAGAAGTTTTGATTAGATTTGCACTCGATGCACCTCCCCATGGTAGAACGAATATTAACTGATGCAATTCAACAATATGCTTCGATTTATGTCGAATAAAATATAATGAAAGTTTTAAACTGAAATACGTATAAACGTTAGGTTTATCTAAATGATGTCTTAAAGTAATTATATCTGTAATAGAACATTAGTATGAGACCTATTATATCCCAACACTACATTCTTGATTTTGATTGATTGATTTAGTGTTTTATGGCACAAAGCAGCGAGGCTATCTGCGCCCATTCTTGATTTATCTTAGTTTATCATGAAGTAGAAAAGTATGTAATACTTTATCAAACCCCTCCCAGTTACTCATCGGTAAGGTACATCTGAGGACGGAGAACTTTCATCGTTAAAAATAGTGTTTTTTGTACCGGTGGTGAGAAACGCACAGCTAGTTCATTGTGTTTATATGTAACAAACAAATAAGAATGTTGCTATACAATAGATTCAATGTGCATCTAGCATTATTCCATTTTTATGCATTTATTTATATGATCGATATTTCATATACATATAAATGTATTTTCTCTCTTTTGTAGTGTGAAATATTTGACACACAGTTCTGTGTGTATTTTATTTAAAAGTATCAGCATGCAAATAGATCGGAAAGATGGGTAAATTGGCATTATGTAGTGCTTGATTTATTTGCATTTGATTCAAAGTACCTCTTATCGTGTTATAGTTATTATGTGTCTGACAGGAAAATATAAGCGACTATTGTAAAATAAAATTGACAATGTTTGAGAAAATGTGGCACTTCAGTTTAAAAAACAAATTCTCTGACAAGCATCAGATAGGTTAATCTGTAAATAATCAACAGCAAGTTTGATATAAAAATCTCCCAGTGGGACAGCGGAAAGTTTACGAACTCACTACGCGAGAAACTGTGGTTCGATTTCCCCGCAGTGTACACAGTATTCAAAAGTTGATAACTTGACTGAATTTTAAGTTGTTTGAGAAATAATCAGATTGAACACATTTAAATACCGGTAAAAACAATACTGATTTAGACACACTATAAAAAATAGTTTAAGTACCAGTGTAGGCATTTGAACATTCGTTCCTACTGGATCAATCAATAACTCGTCAGTTTTTCGTCTCCCGAACTAGTCACGATGAAAACAAGTAGAAACGAGAAAGGTAGTTGGTTGGTTGGTAGTTTATAGCTGACCAAAGAAAGTGTACCTGTATTTCAAACACTCACTTATTTTCTTTGTCCAATGTATGGCGTCACCTTATGTTCTCTGTACATAACAGCATTGGCAAGTGATCAGTTTTAGTCAATGTCATAGCTCGACCATTAAATGATATTCCAGTTTTAACGCATTTTAAGCTACGATCAGAACACTCTAAAATATTTTTGTGAACAAAAGAGATTTAACCAAAAAAACAAAAGGGTGAGAAAGCTAGAACAGGATAATGATAGACATCCTGCATCATATATTTTCCCCACTGCAGTGCAGAAACTATATAATCAGTCATTTGGAATAATTCTATATTAGTTTTCACACAGGCTGCTCAGAGAATATTATACAGACTTGATAATTGTTTATGCCAGAATGGATCTTTTGAGTCTTCTTTCACAAGAATAAGTATATTGGGTTGAATTTCTCATACAGGGCATCCCGCTCAGCTTTACCAACTCAAACATGTGGTGTTACTTATCGTTGTATTCAACATAACCTGATTCTTATGCAGAATTTGTTCTATTATACTGATGATAAACAGATTCGATGGATGATTGTTTTTCTTGATCAGAGAAAAGCTTTTCATCATGTTAGCCCTGAGTTTATTTGGTTTTTATTAGGGAAGTTCGGTTTCCCTGATGTTTTTAGTACACATATTCAGGCTTTGTATTGTAAATGCACCAAGTAAGGTTTTGGTTAACAGTTTTTAACTAACTCCTTTCCTATTTCCCACGGTGTGCAGCTGGGTTGTGCTCTTTCTCCTTTGTATTATACTTTATGTATTGAGAGTTTATTGTCTTATTTGTTTCATTCTTTGAATTCTTGTGTTTTTCACCACCTGGTAGTGAGTATCTTTATCTTCAGTATATAAATACTGTTGATAATGTGAATCTCTTTTTATTGAACATTACCTCTTTAGGTTATGCACTCAACAGTCTTGAACTCTATTCTCTGGCTAGTGATATCTGTTTAAATTTGTATAAAACAAAAGCAACTTGTTCGGGACAGCAAACACATGGTGCAGATACTCCATTTGGGTTATATCAAACTAGAGTAATAATTAAATGTTTTCGACTATGGTTTCTTTGTCGTAGTATCAGGAACTGAGAAATTATTTTGTGTCTAATTGATAGTGTTGCTCGGAAATATTAGTGTTCTACTGCTAACACTTATTTTCGTGCAACTCTTGTTAAAACTATTATTTCTTCATTACTGTGGTATCTAAGGGCATTGCTTTTATTATCTAATGGTGTGGGTATTCTGTTACCTAGAGCTATCTTTATATTTTTTGAGGAGGTAAGCCTCAATTTGTTTCAAGTCTCACATCACATTTGCCTACAAATAAAGGTGGATTTGGAATCTCAAATTTAGAATGAAAATGTCAGTCTTTAAGTCTGGTGTTGACTGTTAAGTGCTTAAATCTGGCTCAACATCCATGTTCTTTTTCGAGTTGTTGATATTTAGATACTAGATTACACTGTACTGGTCATTGTCTTTCGCTTGAGGTGCCTGTGTCTTCTATTAGACCTCGTTGATATGAACAGCTAATTGTTTGTGTACGTGAAATGTTAGAGGTCCTGACTTTCAGTTGGAATGATAGAATATTAGATAATTCTATTATACGTTGCTTCGTGTTACACCTCAGAATGTTAGAAAGTTAACATATATTAATAAAAATAAATCATGGACATCTTTTGAGGCGGTTGTTAAATTTTTATTACGGCAAATTATGTATAATATCTTACCAGACATATACCACAGATGCTTGTCCATTTTGACAACCATTAGTGCCATTTGAAGCGGGAAGCTTGGGCTTTTGCGGAACAACTTTTTCACGTGACTCATATTTCACCTGATACTATTTCGTACAATTTTCCTATTATGTTTTACATTTCTTTATTATTCAGTTCTTTTTAAATGCTTTATTTTACTAAATAGGAATAAATTTGTTTTGAACACCATCATGATCTTATCACTAGTGTCTTAAGTCAAGTATGATACCGTTTTCTTTTTCGATTGGATTGGTTATTTAAAGTTAAGCACAAAGCTACACAGTGGGCTCTGCCCACCACGGGCATCGAAACCCAGTTTTTAGCGTTTTACACATAACGACCTTTTCATTAAAAGATGATTATGGTTGTTTGGACCATGTGGAAACCGAACAGGAATCCTTTATCTTCTATTCAGTGTGATAAATTAATAATGAACTTTTGCATTTCTTTATCATGTGTTTTATATATCTTTGTTTTGTCATAATCAGTGAGTATTTCAATAATTCATTTGTATTTAAATTAGTAATTTTTCATGTGTTACGAAGAGTGTTTGTATTTTTTCTCATTAGTATTGCAATCTTATATTTCTGTCAATACTTATAAGATTGTTGTTTAGTATTTTAGTTTCTACACGTCATTCATTTTGTTATTACCAGCATTATTCTTTGTTTATGCTTTTTATTGTATTACAATGTTCACAACATAGTGTTGTATTCATTTTGTGTTTTTGTAATTTTCACTTTAACTTTTGCTATTAAATAATTTAAAACCACTTTCTGTTCTTATAATTTTAATACCTGATACAGCCCCAATCCGATCCCTTGATATTTGGTTTTGAATTTTGAGCAAAGCTACACGAGAGCTACCTGTGTTAGTCATTCCTAATTTAGCAGCATAAGGCTAGAGGGAAGATAATTAGTTATTACTACCCCCCCTCCCGTCGCACCAAACATGCTCGCTCTTTCAGCCGAGGGGGCGTTATAATGTACGATTAATCCTACTATTCATTGTTAAAAGAGTAACCCAAGAATTGGCGGTGGGTGGTGATGACTAACTGCCTTCCCTTTAGTCTTACACTGCTAAATTAGGGATGGCTAGCACAGATAGCCCTCATGTAGTTTTGCGCGAAATTGAAAAACAGCAATATTACCACCCACCGCCATCTCTTGGACTACTTGTTTAACAACGAATAGTGGAATTTATCGTCACGTTCTTACGCTCCCTCAACAAGGCCTATCTTAATATTAAACTTATTTTTTGCGCAGCCTGGCATGGCTAGGTGGTTAAGACACTCGGATGGTTGCGGGTTCGAATCTTTGTCACACCAAACATGCTCGCCATTACAGTCGTGGGGGTATTACAATGTTTGGTCAATCCCGCTCTTCGTTTATCTTAATTCTATATTTTTGGCAGTATTCACATATTCTTTTTAATTGCGGTTGTATATTTGTGGCTGCGATTGCTGGTTTTGCGGTGCTTTTCCCGATTGCTACATCATCAGCGAACTGTGATGAGTATTCATGATTTGGATTTTTAAGTGGCATATTGTTCACATACATGATGAAGAGAATAGGTGGGTAGTGATGGCTAGCTGCCTTCCCTTTAGTCTTACATTACTAAATTATGGACGGCAAGAGCAGATATTCTTCATGTATCTTTGTGCGAAATTCAAAACAAACAAACAAACAAACAAACCAGTGCGCCCTATATCTTCTGCAAGCAGAATGCACAGTTATAAAACAGCCAAATTCCTTATACCTATTCTTAATCCATTAACATTTAATGAATTTATTGCTATGGGTTCATTTTTATTTGTTAAAGAGTTAAAAGATCTACATCCTCGTAATAGTGTTTATTGGGTCCTTTTGATACAAGTTATTTATTCATAAACATTCCATCGGATTAAACCGTTGACATTTGTTTGCAAGAACTCTTTCAATAGGGAGTCTCTTGTTCATGGCTTAATTAAATAACAACATAGATCTTTAATTATTCGTTCTTTAAATAACAACCGTTTTGTATTTAATGTAAAAATTTTAAAAGTTTGTCGAGATTATGGGAAGATTACGATGAGAAACTTACATTACATTAATTTATTAACATAATTGTTTTAGGCATTTTTACTTGAACTGTGTTTTTTTTTTTTTTTTGGAATTTTCGCACAAAGCTACTCGAGGGCTATCTGTGCTAGCCGTCCCTAATTTAGCAGTGTAAGACTAGAGGGAAGGCAGCTAGTCATCACCACCCACCGCCAACTCTTGGGCTACTCTTTTACCAACGAATAGTGGGATTGACCGTACATTATAACGCCCCCACGGATGGGAGGGCGAGCATGTTTGTCGCGACGCGGGCGCGAACCCGCGAATTACGATTCGCGCGCCTTACGCGCTTGGCCATGCCAGAACTCAAGCCAGCAACTGCTTACAAAATCTAAGGTATATTTTTACCGGCTAATTCCTCCTAGAAAATTATGTAAAATATAAATCAATTTGCTTTACCTTCTTTATTAAGAGCTCTGGATCAGATTTGTTTGTTTTTGTTTACTTCCACTTAATTTAATATCGATAGTTTTTTGTGCTAACACTTTTGAGTTCAATCTATCCTCACTATTCGAATTAATGTTCTTCTCCGAATTTCCGTTTTGGCCCGGCATGGCAAAGCGCGTTAAGGCGTGCGACTCGTAATCTGAGGATCGCGGTATCGCATTTCCTTCGCGCCAAACATGCTCGTCCTTTCAGCCGTGGGGACGTTATAATGTGACGGTCAATCCCACTATTCGTTGGTAAAAGAGTAGTCCAAGAGTTGGCGATGGGTGGTGATGACTAGCTGCCTTCCCTCTAGTCTTACACTGCAAAATTAGGGACGGCTAGCACAGATAGCCCTCGAGTAGCTTTGTGAGAAATTAAAAAACAAACAACTAACGGAAGTTCGGATTTGAGCCTAGAAATTAATTAAATGTTGGTATGTATTAAATTTATGCTATTTGCCAATAAGATTGATGCACACAATTTCCTTTTTCTTTACATAAATACATTTTAATACAAAAACATAACAACAATTTTATTTATAATAACAGTTATTACTAATAGTTATTACAAATGATGGTTTATATACAACAGTTTTACAAACTTTATTATAAATGATGGTTTATATACAGCAGTTTTACAAACTTACAAACAATACTGAATCTTATACCTGGCTTAGAACTGAATCTTGTATAGACTACGCCGAACAAATTCATTCTAAGTTGATGTTGTTGCACCTCGCTTGCTCTAACGCCGTCTTTCTTGGCTGGCCTCACACACTTACTTTATGGGTGAAGATCTCACAGTAAGAATAATAACGTCCGAAATTATTCTCTGAAGTTGAACGATTGGTAATGTTCAAAATCAATAAACGCTTCCGGTCCATTTCTGTAGTTTCCGATTAATAAACGTTACTCACAGTTATAGCTACCTAGGCCTATAGCACACTGACTATTTTCTGTCTCTCAGCTCTGTATAAGAATTACGGAAGTTTGTACAGGGTGTTCGGAAAGTCACTGTGCAGTTTTGTAATCATATTTTATTCAGTCTATTTTAAGCCAGCAACTGGTAGCAGTGTTTAGGAACGAAATAAGAAGGATCCAGGGGGTCACTTTCAACATTGTTTATAATTGGCATTCATATTTATCTCCTGTATTCTATATTGAAACATGTCTATTAATAAATATATAAGTGCACAGTGACTTTCCAAACACCCTGTAGTTATTTTGACACTGTTCTCGCGCGCTTTTGGCAACTAGATATTGTTGCTTTTCACTTTCAAATATCTTTACAAATTTCAACAACAAGCAGGACTTGCACACAATACGTAGTCAACAATATACGTCACATGGAAAAAAGAGAACTATATAGAAACAAACGCAGGTATTAAAATAAATGTACAGCGGAAAATCCGTTACAGTATACATACAGGTTCTTCTACCAAGCCCCCCGCTAGTACAGCGGTATGCCTCCGGATTTACAACGCTAAAATCAGGGGTTCGATTCCCCTCGGTGGGCTGAGTAGATAGCCCGCTGTGGCTTTGCTATAAGAAAAACACACAAACACACTCTTCTACCAAAGGTAAAATTGAAAGGAGAACTAATGACGTTGAGGCACAATGTTTCACTTGATTGACCGTAACCATTGCTGTTGGTTGCAGTTTCGCCTGTTGAAGGCTCAACAGTACAGCTTGAGCTGGCTAATCAAATAAATATAATTAGGCTTCTTATTACCGTGATTTGTATACAACCTTAACGGAAGGGGGTTAAGTCGTCTTCAATCACCAATAAATTAACCTAAAATAGTTTAAGTATTTGAATGATGTTAGAGGTCGTGCCTGAATCACTATTCCACATTATACATTGGACCAAGTATTTATTCCTTTGTTAATGTGATTTATCTCAAAAATTAATCTATTTATGACATTCGTATTTTTTTATGTATTTACATATATAACTAATTCTCAAACATATGGTTTCAGTTGTTTATAAACATTGTTATATACGGTTATTTATTTTAGATGAAACATTAGATTTGAAACTTTTTCGTTAACGAATTTAATATTCAGTTAGGGATACGAGAAGGTCTTTGTCTGAAATCTTGTATCTACAGCATAGCGTATTTTATATTTATCTGTGCTTAACAACTTATTATCCGTGGTTAATGTTATCAATTATTGTAAATAAAAAGACAGTCAATTAATATTTCATGTCGTGTTTACCTCCCAGAAGCTGGCAAAGAATGATTACACTTACACTTGTAACACATATTAGTATTAAACCTATTACATTTAAAAGCACTCTTTTCTTCCCGAAATTTGACTTTTCTTGCTCATTAATATAATTTACTATCTCTATTTTACTTTTTTCTATAATATTTTTATTTTTTGCCACGTTCAACTTTTTTTTAAAATTTTATTTCGTCTTTATTTACTTTCACTGTTTCTTGACTACAGTAAGCCACCAAGTAACTCAGCAGCATGTTTTCGGACTTACAACACTTAATATCAGGTTGATGAACACGGCACAGATAGCCCACTCTATAACTTTGTGTGTAACTACAAACCAACAAACAACTCCAGTAATACTCATGAGGTCATCTCAAAGGTTAAAGATTAATTAATATTATATTTTAATTTCACCAAAATAATCCCAATTCTGAACTTCATTAACATATTATATCTTCAGTTGCCTTCTTTTATTATCTGTTAAAATTATGTCACGTTCGGTTTATTTACGGATGAAACAACTCAATTTATTTCTGCCTTCGTCTGCTACAGATTTGTTAATCTTGAAATTTAATTTCACATTTACTGTCCATTAATTTTGAAAGTTAAGAAGTTCATATAAACTTCCTATATCACACTTCATGTAATGTTCAAATATAATTAGACTGATATGAAATTCTGTGTAATAGTATTTTGCGCTTATGAAGTACCTTTTATCTTTATCCTTTAATACAATTCTGCCTGACGTCCATACCAAGTCAAACATATTCTTGTTTATTACGAAAAGAAGTAAAAAAACACTTCTAAAATCATCAAAAGTCGTTAACTTTTTGAAACTGTTAATGCGGTCATGTGGCTTTATGCATCAGAGAATCTAGGAGGTCACGTGAGTGATGGTTTCACAAACTATTACCAGAAGGCAATATCAGTAGGAGCAATTCGTGATGACGAGTAACCTACTTGAAGTAAAAATGTATCTCAGGACGCTGCTCCTCGCCAGTACAGTGGTATGTCTACGGATTTACAATGCTAAAATCAGGGATTTGACTCCCCTCGGTGGGCTCAGCAGATAGCCCGATGTGGCTTTCCTATAAGAAAAACAAACAAACAAACAAACAAATCTCAGGACAATTGGTGTGGGTATTAACACTTTTGCCAATAAAGCAGAGAACAACGTTTCGACCTTAGGTCATTTTCAGATTAAGAAAGATACAATATTTGTAGGAGTTGCATTACTAGGAGTGTTTTGATAGGGGGCGTGTCAGCGACAAGCCTCTCAAAGACCCAAACCACACTATTCTCTCACAGTTTACAGGTGATGTTGCAATCTGGAAGAGTGTCGAAAAACCAATAACAGCAACAAACAACCACTGCTAAACCATATAGAATTTTCACTGTACTAAGTGGAGAATTAAAATAAGTGCGCACAAAGTACAATCGTAGAAAAGGTTTGGTTTGTTTTAAATTTCGCGCAAAGCTACACGAGGGCTATCTACACTAGCCATCCCTTATTTTGCAGTGCAAGACTAGAGAAAAGGCAGCTAGTCATCACCACCCACTGCCAACTCTTGAGCTACTCTTTTACCAAGGAACAGTGGAATTGACCATTACATTACAAGGTCCCCACAACTGAAAGAGCAAGCATGTTTTGTGCAACAGGGATTCAAACCCAGGACTCTCAGATTACAATTTAAGTGCCTTAGCTACTTCGCCATCCCATGGAGGGGATGAAATAATCATGGTGGTTGTTTTGTTTGTTTCTCTGTTTTGAACTTTTGTGCAAAGCTACACTAGAGCTACCTGTGCTAGCCATCCCTAATTTAGCAATGTAAGACTAGAGGGAAAGCAGCTAGTCGTCACCACCCATCGCCAACTCTTGGGCTACTCTTTTACCAACGAATAGTGGGATTGACCGTAACATTATAACGTCCCCACAGGTGAAAGGACGAGCATGTTTGGTGTGACGGGGATTCGAGCCCGCGACCCTCGGATTGTGAGTCAAGTGCCTTAACCATTTGGCCATGCCGGGCCCCGTAGAATATAAAGCAAATTAATATTACAGATATATCTAGACGTGACAGGTAACAATATCAGCAAATTTCTTAAGGATTACTTTGACTCAAACTGTATACAACACATTAATAGCATAAAAACCAGAATTTGGAAAATAGCGAGTTACTTTAAGAATGTGAATGATAAAAACAAGAAGATTCAACAGAAAACATATAAAAACTTTACAGAACATACATCAAACCAGTCGTAGAATACGTTTGTGTAACATGGATAAATGTATGAAAAACACACATGAACAAACTACAGCAAATACAACATTGTATTTTAACGCAAGCATATACAATCCCACGATCAACAAACTCATATTTCTACACAACTGTTCAAACATGCCAATTCTATTAAACAGACTCCTGGATAACTCGCTTAAATATTATAACAGAAATATTAATTCAAATGAACTGGTGAGCAAACTAGAGAGTTACATAATACATGAAGAATCTAGTTCTAAGTACCTCTCCCCTCTGAACGTCATAAATAAAAAACTTAATAAAAATCCAAACAGTGCTAGTCTAACTGAGTCGTAGATAGAAACGTCGCTGTATTTTAAAATTTTGAATAAAAAAATAGGATTATGGGTTTGTGTGCATATGACTGCTAAGTGGAACTATATTCTGAACACAGACTAATAGTGCGATTATAAAAAAAGAGAAGCTATAAAAATATATGAATTAATATTATCCCATGAAAAGACTATGTTAATTACAACTGCGGACATTGGGCAAAATTTATTTATTTTTTTTTTTTTTAATTTCGCACGTAGCTACTCGAAAGCTATCTGTGCTAGCCGTCCCTAATTTAGCAGTGTAACACTAGAGGGAAGGCAGCTAGTCATCAACACCCATCGCCAACTCTTGGACTACTCTTTTACCAACGAATAGTGGGATTGACCGTAACATTATAACGCCCCCACGGCTGAAAGGGCGAGCTTGTTTGACGCGATGGGGATGCGAACCCGCGACCCTCAGATTACGAGTCGCACGCCTTAACACGCTTGGCCATGCCGGGCCCAAAATTTAATATACCGTATGTAATGCAACAACAAAGTAACAACGCTAATTAATTACCCAGGATTTAGTAGCAGTGAAGGTAAAATAACAGTTCCAAAGAGGGAGGAAGAAGTATACGCTAAACCTGTTTCTCACTGGTCCGAAACATGGACTAAATCCAGATGAAGAAGAAAAATTTGGTAGTGGATGTATAGTTCTAATAAGTGGCACCAGAGGATAGATAGCGTGTTATCTACGTCTTCCTGAAAGGACTGTTTCGTGTCGCCCTACACATAAAATGTCCAAACTCAAAAAATGTATCACAAACTGTAACGTATTAATGTGTTGTGTTATTGTTGTTAAGCAGAAAACTCCCCAAACAGATATCTATACTCTTCTCACCGAAAGTAACGAAACCTGATTTGTAGCTTTATTAAGCCTTAGTCTTGTCGCTGAGCCAAGTAATGTAGTACAATCATATTAACCTGTTTCTAGACGTCCTTATATGAAAGTATCTATTCATACATGTAATATTCTCAGATGTATATGGTATAAATATATAACTAGAGCTTCAAGGTCAAGTCCATGTATATAAAGTCAGCATGTTACACATATTGGTCAATTGCTTTTGCAATGTTTAGGAAGATTATGTAACAAACATTATCTACTTCTGTAATGGGATACAAGAGTGATTTTGAGTTTGTAAGCATATTTACCGTTTATTAATATTCTTATGTTTTATGAAGCTTGAATTAATATGTATATTTGTTATTTCTATGCATGAATTAAACTCACTATCCACTAGTTCTAGTGAAATGGAGAAGCTAGAGAGACAGACTGTTTACAGTTTAGATTTCACTACTTTCACCATCAGCCACTAACATATAAGGAAACTTACAAGCTAAGAACAGAGGCAACAACAATTTATTTGATTATGTAGGGAAACGAAGGGGAAAGTCTTTTCACGCAATTAAATTATTTTTATATTTTTGCAGATTATTTTACAACAGACATTTTTTGGGGATATATCAAGGATCATATGTTCTCGTTCTAATGAAAATCAGTCTGGCCTTTTTTTATTTGTTTTTCTCATAGGCATGATCAAAAGTACGTTGAAAGGTTCACATGGCTTAAGTTTGTATCGCTCAAATTGTGATAATGGATTTGCATAATTAAATGATCATCATTGCTCTATCTATTATATTGTCTATTACTCTAACATTTCTATAAAAGGTCAATATCTAAAGATTTCAACAGATTTTTCAAATCGGTAGGCTGTTATAACAGCTATAAATTATAGATAAAAATTAAACTCTGTCATCTCAGGTTTTATCAATATAGATATTATTTCAAAATGTTGAGAAAACCCAATAAAAACAACGTTTTTCAGAGAATTATTGGTGTGGAAAAATTAAGTATAAAGGCTGTAAAATTTACCTTCATGGTACCAAATCATTTGTATTTTCTTCAATTTAGAAATGTTACAGATCTTTCACAAAAATATGATTTTGACACTAATAAAGGAAGATACGACATTTATTACTAAGTGGTCTACGATTTTCACGGTAAGGAAACAATTTTTAAAGGGTATAAAGCTTGTTTGTTTGACATTGAGCACAAAACTACACCAAGCCAAATATCATTGTCGGTAAAGATATAACACATCAAGATCAAGATCATTAAGTCTCAGTTTTATTCCTGTAGCTTTAGCTGTGTTCTGACCTACTAAAATTATAGAAAAAATATTTCCTATATTCGTTACACAGAAGAACCAAAGATAATTGCCAGGGACCCATACCAAACATCAGACTTTATTCATAATATACCATGCCAACAGTACTTCGAAAGAACTTTCTGGAATGGCATTGATAGTAACGGGAGGAAAATTACATCTTTGCTTTCCAGAAACAGATGTACAGGAAATATTTTGATATCTAACCTCAAAAATTAAGATATTTTGTTATTGAATTTTCATACATGTTTAAAACATATGTACATAACCAACCGATAACTGAAAGTTTTTACTCACATATGCCGTTCTGATATCGACATATTCCGATAGTACTTTATCTAATTCAAGGACAAGATGTTTTTCAACGTATGATAATTCCCTTTTATATCCACCAGCATTGTTTTCACGTGTACGGTTATATATACGAGTAACTCTAGCCCTTCATTGTACACCGCTCTGATCCTCAACCGTGGATATAACACATACAGGTCAGTCAGTATACGGTGGCTAGATTTTATTGGGGAACCAAAATGGATTAACAATACATATACGCTGAATGGTGCAGAAAAACAAATTCTAAATTGTAGGGTAGATGTATTCTGTATGGAACCAAACCTTGTCAATAAGTTTAGTAAGTGTTACTGTCATGGGTATCACCCAGTTGACGTATGTAACATTTGTTAAAAAACATTGTATATTAATGCGTGATCCAGCCAAGATTATTACAGATATTACCTTTATGAATCATGGAGTTATTTTTCCCCACTGGAAGCGCCAACATGAATATTTTCCTTAGAGTAACTAAATGAAAATCTTTACAACTGACTCACCACTTCTCACGCGTGACTGAAATTGTGCAACACATTTGAAAGTCAGGTCTGCCTGTATTGTGGTATAGTATCGTTCATATATCAGTTGGAGCTAACAATCCACTTCTTGGATAGTTTCTCGTCGATTTTGCAGATGAATTTGATGGAGGTCGCTTCTCATCGTGGGTCAATGGTGGACTGAAAAACTACGCATATCAAGGTATTAAATAGAGAAACTTAAAGTTTTCATCAGTGAATTATAAGGTCCTGAAAATGTTTGACATTGAACAACAATCTACAATTCCTACAAATTTAGCCCTTAAACGGTAGCCATCATCAATTGATGCTGCTTCCTAGAACATTCCCACTGTTTAAGGGTTAAAGAGAATAAACTGAAACTATAAGACACTCCTGATAATAACTTGAGAATAAAAATATATACGTTGTCTAATTTACATCAAATGACACATCCTTCAAGTCTATAACATGCTACCCTATGATTACTATATGACAGCATCTTTTAAAAGTTATATGGGGTTTGCGGGCTGAAAGGGGGGCAAAGACAGGGCCTTAAAGCTTTCAAATATAAAATGTTATATTTCTGTTTTACAGGTTCAACAGGATCTGTACAAGGTGATAATGATTTTTCATAGTTACTGAGTCACAATTAAAGGTCCTTTTCAGGACCATCGAATCTTTAAAAAAAAGGATGTTACAATTGCACATTTAATGTTTTACGTCTGTAGTCGAATTAGTTTTTTAAGTTAAATTAATGTATGGATATGAGTTGTGAGTCGTGATAAATTTAACAGTTTTTAACATAACAAATATAGTATTTATTCTAATATATCAAACCAGGCAGATGTGTAAACATTTAAATTTCGTTAAAAGTAAAGACATAGAAGCTGCATAGTAACCTATTAATAAAAGTAACGATGAAACTGCCAAGATATTTACTGAAATTAAGAAAGATGACATTCTTAATTATAAACACAATTTGAATATTATGCCTTCGGTATCAGCCGTAATTTTCTATGGATTACCTAATATTTGTAAAGAAGGAGTTTCCTATTGTTTTCAGCCATACTTTGTTGGGCTTTAGTTGAATTTTTAAAATGTTCACCATCATTGAATGTTTATAAACGTCAGTATGTGTGAATGTTTCTTATACGTTTCCGCGTTTCATGCTCAATTAACACCAATATTAACACAGTAATGTAGCTGTATTTGTTATTTGTTTATAAACCACAACTGGATAACCAGACCCACATCTTGTAATTATATCTTTCACAAATGCTAATAGTTATCTTTAGTGCTTTACATTATATTATTTATACCCAATAGAAAACTAAAGTTTCAATCTTTCAAGCGATCTCGCTTGTTGTTTTCTTTCTATCAGCTTTATCTATTTTATCATTTGGTTTCAAATTTCTTCTGATGGAAATTACTAATTATATTGGAGAGCTTAGCTTAATTTCTTTAAGGATACTGTCACATAGTTAAAAAGCCACAAAATTATCATATTTATAGGACAGTGTTTTCTGCATGATATTATTTTGTGTTCTTACTCGTATTATTTAATTACATAAAAACATTATTTATTATATCAATACGTTTAGTAAATAGAGTCAAGAGTCAAGACAGTCGACAACAAAAAGGAGAAGACCGGTTGAATATTATATTCTTTGTTTTTCATGTGTTTGTTTTATTTATTATCTATATAAGTGTGTAAAATGTAAACAAAAGTATCTTATGAGATAAGAAAAGTAATTCATTTTAATATGGTATGCTTGTGAGCAGCTCATGGGTTATTTAATTTTGGGGTTTCGGTTTCGGAGCTCTTGTAAAAACAATCTTCTGAAGGATGTCAACATATTTAACCTGATTGTTGTTTTTAGTTTCATATCCAATAAAATTATCATGTTTGCTTCGGCAACGTTTTAACTGATACGTGGGTATTGGTTTCGGAGCTCTAACAATAATAAATTTGTTTCGGCTTTCGGCATCTTAAATAACAATGAAAACGTTTCTCTGGTAGTGTTCTGGTTTACTGCCAAGTCTTACGGTGATACTTTCATCATCATTGTTGAAAAGTCTAGTAGACGGAGGCCTGATGTCGCTTGACACCTCTCTCTGGATACGTTTATCAACGCCTTTTATTTCTTTTGAAGCTGGTGTTTCTGTATGAAAGTTTAGTAGGGCAATACTTATCAATTGAGAAAAAAAATGTTTTAATAACAATAATCGTTTAATAAACATTTTGAAGATATATAATTTATTCTTTATGTAGCAATCATTTTACTATAATATGCGTTAAACCACATAACTGTTTATATGCAAACTGTAAATTATGAAATTGGTTTCAGATATCTGATAAACGTTTTCTCGAAACTACGAAATATATCTCAAGCATTGTCGCAACTAGGGAGGAAGGTAATATACAGCAAACAACAACTTTAAATACTGTTTTATATTTATATTTTGTACGTTCACAAAGACTAAATGGTTTCTTTAAAGTATTGCTAAAACTACTGTTATAAATAAATGCCAATTGTTCTCCTTATTTCATAGTTATATAAATTAAACATGAAAAGTTATGTAATTTGAACTACAAATGACTGGTCGTTTACTTTACATTTTAAAGAGAAAGAGTTTTCAAACTGTCTTATCATAGTTGTAACACTGTAGTAAATGACGGAGTTTATAGTACTTTAAAATATTTAATAATCTTAGTAAAGTCCAAAACAAGACAACTGGATATTTCACTAAATGTCTATCAGACCAATGAAAGGTGGCTGACTCTAAAAACAAACACTGTTGTAAAATGTATCAAGGTGTTATTAAAAAAGATATGGTGGAATCATTTTTTAACAAAATGGTACAAATACGCTCTAAACAGAATAAAATCCACATTTTAAGTAGGTTACCGTTATCTAACGATTCGCCACAATTATGGGATAACTGTTAAAAACAGAATCAGAGTACACACAGACATCGTTTACCTTTATTCGATTTATTTCTCTTGTAACATTCTGCAGACTTGTAAAATCTGTTACAACCACTACAAACTATGGGTTGAGCTTTCGAAACTTCATCAGCATAACAAAGATTACAATATTCAGAACAATTATGCTATTTAAATGCACAATTGTGTTGTCACGTTCTGAACAATTATAATATACACCAAAGAAATATTTAATTATAACGTTGAAATAATGAGCTAGTACCATAGGAAGATTTTGTCTTAATGTGAAGAACCCCTAACATTAGGTGAAGTATAAAAGTCTTTAACCCTAAATATCAATAGTTGTCGTTGTTTATTTTAATTCTATTATATTATGGTGTGATCGCCTTTTTTCAAGTTGGCAATGCATGACATAAAATTAACATGTTATCACGTATCAGTATTAGGCATATTATCAGGTCATTCCATAAGTAATGTCCGAAAATGTAATACAGAAAGTGCATCATCATTTCTGTCTTTGTAGCAGGCTTTAATGACTAGACTCTGTAGTAGGACGTGTATAAAAATGTTCAGACAAATAAAAGAAACTAACCCAACTCCACTTTTTCAGATCATTAATCAAATAAACTCTTATGAATATTGATGTATCTGAGAAGCACATTAGGCATGTAATGCTTTATGAGTTTAATAAAGGCGATAGTGCAGAAGAAAACACATGAAACATTCAAGGTGTTTATAGTGCGGAGCCTCTCAGTGAAAGAAAACGTAGAAGGTGGTCTCAGAAGCTCAAATTAGGTGACTACAGCTTAACTGATGCGCCACGTTCAGGTCATTCTGTTGAGTTTAATGATGACTTGCTGCTGGTTGCATTTGATGAAGATTGTGCTGTAACAATTGAATAACTAGCACAGAGGCTTAATTCAACCCATTCAACAGTTCATCGTCATCTGCAACAGCTTGGAAAAGTGTCAAAACTTGGAAAATGGGTTTCCCATGATTTGACAGAAGCCAAATTTAGAGCAAGAATGAACATTTGCACTCTCGTGAACGTAACTCACCATTTTCGACAGGTTAGTGGCTGGAGATGAAAAATGGATATTTTCTAAAAATCTTAAGCCTCGCAGACGATGGCTCAGTGCAAGTAAACAGTACAAAATGGACCTCCCCTCTAGGTAAGTCTTGTTAAGCGTTTGGTGGGATATTGGTGTAATCCGGTTTGAGTTGAAGCCACTCAATGTTACGATTACATCAAATTTCTATTGTCAACAGTTAGGGCGTTTGAATGTTGCACTGAAGGAAAAGAGGCCTGCTTTGATCATTCGTAAAGGTGTTGTGTTACACCAAAATAATGCATAGCCCCATACAACAATGATCACATCTGCAAAGACTGAAGAATTAGACTGGGAAAAACTTCCGCATCCTTCTTATTATCCAGACCTTGTCCCATATGATTATCATCTATTCCGAAATATGTAGAACTATCTTGATGTAAAAGATCTTGGAACACATGAAGATGTCAAAACGAACCTCTCTATATTCTAAACCCCAGAAATTTTATAGAAGTGGTATTCAGAAGCTTGTGAATCGTTGGCAGGAAGTAATTAATAATAATGGAACATACATTATTGATTAAATGACATTAAAGGTGTTTTAAATCTTTTCTCTTTTTCTGAACCTAAAATAAGACAATACATAAGGGATGACCTGATATATCTTTTAATATTGCACTTTACTGACGAGTGAAACGCGTCGTATACAATAGATTTGTCGAAATCAATGTGATTTGAATACTATTATTATACAATGTTCTAGATATAGAATATAGTATTGTAAATGTAATAGGTCCATCATTTATATCTGACGGCAAGTACATTAATTATAATCACGTTTCGCAAGCTTGATCCATAAATTAATTCACTCGTGATTTATGTTTGATGTTTATAATCAACAAAAAGATGAACTGTCATCACACGTAAAACCACCACTCACATTCAGATTAATACATTTTTAACTTCGTTATATTTTTATTGTAAATTTCATTGTGGATTATCTTTTATTGTTTGTTTATGAATTTCGCGCAAAGCGATTCGAGGGCTATCTGCGCTATCCGTCCCTAATTTAGCAGTGTAAGACTAGAGGGAAGGCAGCTAGTCATCACCACCCATCGCCAACTCTTGGGCTACTCTTTTACCAACGAATAGTGGATTTGACCGTCACATTATAACGTCCCCGCGGCTGAAAAAGGCGAGCATATTTGGTGCGACGGGGATGCGAACCTGCGACCCTCAGATTATGAGTCGCACGCCTTAACCCACCTGGCCATGCCGGGTCTGATTATCTTTTATACCAAGTAAAGCTTTCTGTTAAAATTTTACAGAGAACAATTCAAAGTTATTCATTCGAACTTGTATGGTGGATTTAATATTTTGGAAACATAACGGGAGTATATTTATCAGGTAGCGATGGTGATTACAGAATTGCGACTGTTAGCAGGATCAAAGGCATGTGCTTTCTAATTAAGCAGACTATATTAAAGTCAACATTCTGAGAAAATCCACGTTATAACACCTTGCCACCGACACACACATAATACCTCAAGTCCTTTTTCGTCAATGTTCTGTACTCTAATAATATGAGTTTATGTACAACCATAGAACAAAGAAAGAAAGAAAAAAGGAATTTGGTTTACCAGCCAGATGTTCTTATTATTATGTGCCCATGCTTCTCTTATTGAGCAGAACTGTTGTATGCTTAAAATGTACAGTGTTGTTCTTACGAGTTCAGAAGAAATTATAATCAATTTGAAAAGGCTCAGATACTTTGATTGTAGTGGCCTGGAATACACCGGAAAATATTTTTGAAAGTTTGTGTAAAAAACAGAATTAAGGAAACTGAATGTTGTAACTTAGTCGCTACAGGCTTAGAAATACACACTATATACGTAAATGTGACACTAAATAAATAACAAGGATCACACGTATAATTCATTTTTAACTCGTATGTTGAAATATGTGCAGCATACACGAACTTTCTATACGGCGTATCTGATGAAGGGATATCTGGTAACACGCTCACTGATATCAATACGTCTGTGCATTTATACGCCTCTAACGGTAAACTCAAAGGTCACGTGATTAGTCTTGTTTTAATAAGCACAAAACTATAGAATGGGCTATCTGTGCTTTGCTCACCACCTGTTTCATAAACAGACTTTTAGTGTTATAAGCCTACAGATTTTCGACTGAACCATTTTGACAGATACATGGTTTCTTGATGACGAGAAACTCACTTGAAATAAAAATGTATCTCAGAACGGTTGGTATGGGTATTAATACTTTTATTGATAAAGCGAGAACAACGTTTCGATCATCCTAGGTCATCTTCAGGTTAAGAAGGAGAGAGTTTGAATGTGACCCTTGCTGGACACATATCTTAGGGACGAGAGTATAAATGGGTACGGGACTGTAGGGGTCATTGCAGGTGACTGTTAGGTTATTAATCAGTACAGGTATAAAGGTGTTCCTTTATATTGGTTTAATTTTGGTTAGTTGCTGTATAAGTAAGGCTTCTTTGATTTTGCGTTTGTTTATGTTTGTTTCCCTACTTTATATTTGGGTGTTTTCTATGGTTATGTTGTGTTTATTTGATTTGCAGTGTTCAAAAACGTGTGAAGATGTTTTCACGTTCTTTGGATCTAGTTTCTATTTTTTCTGCTTGTTTCTCTAATGTAGAAGTAGTGGCAGTTGTTGTATTGTATTTTATATATTATGTTGATGTTGTGTTTGTCAGTGTAGTTTTTACATAGTATGGAGTTTAGTTTTGTACCTGGTTTTTGAATAAATTTGGTGTTTACTGGAATGTTGTGTTTTGTTATAAGTTTTTTTCCAAATGTTGATTATTTTTTCGCTGATGTCGAGAACATATGGTATGCAGCAGTATAAGGTTTTGTAGTTTGTTGTATCTTGGGGTTTATTGTTGTCAACCATTTGTACACAAATGATGAAGTGCTTTATAAATGTGTATGAATAAATAAACACAGTAACACTCACACGCATGTATATATGTATAAAATCATTATTTTTGGGTTTACATACTAAGTTTTAAACTATATCTATTTATATTCGAGAGAGTTTGGTCTGAAATTGAGATTTATTTTTAATGATATATGTTTCTTAATTCTTGAAAGACAAACATATGTAAATTTACTGTGTGTGTAAATAATAAAAAACATGGAGATTCTCTGTATATATTTCATTTTTGTGTTTATTTTTTATTCAATATTTTCAAACTTAATTTCAGGACGAGAACACTTAGCGGTGATTTTTAACACTGTTTGTGGGAGATTACTTTTCGATGTTTCGCTTTACTTGCATTTGTTTATCATTTATAAACATTTTTGATGCCTGTACTCGTCACGTTCGTTTATTAAGTACTTCTTCTACATTTCATTGTCTGATGAGACTTCATTATATATCTAGTGAAGGTTCGTAAGGATATGTTTTGGTTAGGGTATTCTGAAGAATGTAGTGTTACTCTTTAGTTAAAGTACAAGAGTAAATTATATAGTCTTTCTAAATTCAAATAAAAGTTTATTTTTTATTTACAGAATCTCTTGGGAATATTTTTTTTTCGTTACAGATCCATGCCTTTGGTTGAACATTATTCAACGCATAATGACTTACCTTTACCTTTTGTCAGATTTGATAAAACATCTTCACCTTACTCAACACAATATTCACTTTCATCGCCGAAAGCTCTTCGCTTTCCTGTACGCTCAGTAAACTGAAGTCTTAAGTTCTGGATCTGGATATTCCTTTATACGTCTTGCGGAATGCCGGATACTGTCGATTCAAATTTGTTCAAGAAAAGATAACCGGGTAGGATTGCAGTAAATAATAGATTATTGGTTGGAAATGATAGAATCTTCACGAACCATCTAACAGTAGCACACATGAAAGTTTCGGAGTCTAGTTACAATTAAAATGTATAAACATGTATAAACCTGAAAAAGTTCAAGGGCTTTCCATGGCCTTTTTATTTAAAAGCAAAGTTGTACGACTTTAAAAAGTGAAACCAATTTACGTACCGTGAGGATTTCTTCTTTTATTAAGAAGAATAATCTTGATCTTTATCTCGATCAAGACAATAATGAAATTTTAGACTTAAGTTTATCTTGTCACCCTGTCATTAAAGTGATAATCCCGAGTTGCAAGATAGACAGAGATTCTGGCTGGGTGCTCTACATGACCAAAGTGTATTTTCGATTGATTTCTGTGGTCTCAGAAGAAGAACAAGAAGAAACGACGCTTTCACATTACAAGTTGACTGAATATATCTTTAAATATTTATACAACCCTGGTCGTTCTCAAATATCAAAGTATGTACACTGCACCAGTGTTTAAAGAATCTAAGTATTATCAGATATTCGATACTGACCGTCAGATGAAGGAATCTTTATACCCTGGTAACAGTAGTGCTTCGAATTCCTTCGTCCATAATTCATTATTTTCAAACGCAACACACATTCAAAGGTAATTCAAAGAAATGTAAGAATGAATGTGGAATAAACTGAAATAAAACTGATTAAAATCTGTTAATTACTTAAAATAACACCATCTGTCACCAACTACGTTTTGTATTTTGAGCTACTGTATGTTGAAAGGAACTCACGTTTCAACGGCTGAGCCGTATTTCATCATTGTCAGAGTAGCACATTTGTTTGTATTCAGAACTGCCATTTTGTGTTCAATCAGATGTAATGTCAGGTGTCAAACAAATTTAATCTACAACAAATTTGGCCTGTGCAAGGAGCTAACTACAAATCTTCCACTTTACACATCTGTATGGGCACTACTTTACAGAATATAACACAAATTAAAATATGACTCAGAGGTTTTCATTAAATGGTTCACTAAAGCCCTTTTAAACCACAACATCAGCTGTGTATGAACATAACTGAACAACGTACAACGAATATTTTACCTCTTGGTGAGTTGTGAAATAGTCTTGATTACATTATATTAAAAATAGTTTCGACTCCTACAATGTTCCTAAAGTCCATGTCGCCACTGAAGTGCCTCGTAAGAATAGTCCTGTAGTATAGTGTTTTTGAAACAAAAAACGTTGTTGTAAAGCTGTTATATGCAAAGTACACCACTCCTTACCCTATCATCTCGACAGCTTTCCATAATCCACATAATGTAGGAAGATTATTATATACTAGTGTTTGTTTCTGCAGTCTGATTGCATAGAAATCCGTAAGAGCTATATCTAGAAATTTGACTTGCATTCCTTTGTAAGGAATAACATTAATGTCCATTTCATTGTCGAGAAGTGGCTTCTATAAAAATGTGTTTTGTGATTTTCCCTTAATGAGTTATTTGTTCATTATGTTAACATTAACATAAGAATCCTGAAACAAGTCAAACTGTGAGAACTCACAAAATATTATCTGTTGTATAAGTCTTTTAATGATTCAGAAACATTACTTTCATTTGCACCCATCAATGTATATCAAAAAGTGCAAAGAATTTAATTAAGATGAATACTATTAAACTCTGACATCTGACCAAAGCTGTATAAAAACATACATGCTGTAAAACTTATTTTCAAATAGCAAGAATATAACACACATTTGAACTATTTTAAAATCAAGTGTAATAAAAATATTTTTTTCTGCTTTTCAAGCTGGAAATATTTACCAAACTTAATTTTTATGATAATTCTTTTTAATGGAAATAGCATTTCAGCAATAATGCTGAGAGACAAAAACCATTTATAAAGTGGTTACAGATTATAGAAACGTTTCACTTGGGACATGTTAACAGGAATTTTGTTCGTGAATTTTCACCTGTGGCAATACTCCGTACTTTGCTTGCAATAGGTGGGGTATACGACTTTTTACATGTCTCTTTGTGGATGGTCTTAGTACCTCAAATTAACTAATATTATTTCCTTTATTTTCCAATGCCCTTAAGTGCAACAAATATCTTTATGATCTGAATGTATTGATAGTTTGCATTTAAAAGAGGTTTTCTTTAAATAATATTCACAAACGCAATTAATTTTCGGTGGTATTATACTACGTAACATGTCAAATAACGTTAAAAGTGCAGTTCGGATACTCTCTGCTCCACTTGTATCAATTGTGATTGTCAAGTGGTTTGCTGATTTGCATATTCAAATCGTTTTAATATAACTTACTCAGCCTTCTTTATTACGTAATTTATAGCAATGAATATATTTAAACACGCATGTATAAAACCATTAGATATCACACGAACAGCAATAATAACAAGAAAACATTAAAATACAACCCAAAATAATATAACTGTTAAATACAAAGCTTCAACAGCCTATCTGTCCTGTTCTCACATCTCCACCACAGAAAATGAACTCCAGGTTTTAGTGTTCTAATCCGTCAATCATACTGTTGGACTGTAATGGAGGAGCAAAATCATAAAGAAAGAAAACAATTCTGTATTTAAATGTTCTGTAATATTTGTGAAAGTCACTTTTAAAACGGTTTGCTTTCTCTTGGTGAACTCACACTTAGAATATATACTTATACAGGTTTAGCATGACCAGGTGTTAGGGTGACTGACTTACAAACAGCTGTGTGGGATTTTTAATGTGGTAGCCAACCCCATTGTTTCTTAGTAAAAGAGTATTCTAGGACTTGGTGATGTATGCTTTCGACTAGTTGTCTTCCCCCTGGACTTTCATTGTTAAATTAGGGACGGCTACTTGAAAAAAATATGAGCGCCACCATGTACATCTGCATGAAAATCGCCGATGATGAATTAGCACCTGAAGTGCTCCAAAATATTGCAGCACTCTAGTGTCACAGCGGTATGTCTGGGGATAAATACCGCTAAAAACCTTGTTTCGAGACCTATGGTAGGCAGAACACAGATAACATTTTGTGTTTAATAACAAACAGAGAAAGAAATTCAGAGTTGTTATTTTTTGTTTTTACTGCGGTATAATAAGGGATTGTAACACTAACTTCTCAGCTAAAGAAAGCAGAAACTCGTGTACGAAATTTTACAGGTTAACTGAAACTTTAGTTTCAGTCTTACCTGAAAATTAAAAATGACAGGTGACTTATTGTTTTTACAGTCACGATGCTATTTCAATAAAGTAACGGTAGCTACGTTTGATATTAACAAAAGAAAAGAGCATTTGATTGTTTTGGAATTTCGCACAAAGCTACTCGAGGGCTATCTTTGCTTGCCGTCCCTAATTTAGCAGTGTAAGACTAGAGGGAAGGCAGCTAGTCATCACCACCCACCGCCAACTCTTGGGCTACTCTTTTACCAACGAATAGTGGGATTGACCGTCACACTATAACGCCCCCACGGCTGGGAGGGCGAGAAATGTTTGGCGCGACTCGGGCGTCAACCCGCGACCCTCAGATTACGAAGCACACGCCTTAACGCGCTAGGCCATACCAAGCCCTGAGCGTTTGATATTGAACTCGCATTAACGTTCATTACTTAGCTGTTTGTACTTATTAACAATAAGAAATATAATATTTAAAAAAGCAAGTAATAAAAAATAGCAAACATAAATCCAAACCTTCAAGTAGCCTATTTATAAATTAAGAACAAGAAGACATAAACACTTTATCTTCAGTCACTAAACAAGTATTTATCCAAACATTTAACTTTCTCTCACTGAACCATGATTAAACCAACACTTTCAATTAAAATTAAATATTGTAAGTATATTAAATATTTTTAAACGTTACAAGTAAAACTCTATCTGTTTTATTATTGACCTTAATAACCAATATTTACTCTTTATTTTTAGTACAACATTAAATTGAGGCCCTGATTAAAAAAAAGTTCAATAATAACTCTGTGAGTAAGCATAATGTACTTCCAACATTCAGTTATTATACATGAATAGGTATCTGAATTTGTCTTATAATGATATATCTCGTAAAGTATATATGTATTTTACCCGTATAATAAAAAGAAAAGAATATCACACAAGTTATACAATGCAATATAGAAGGTGATGTGTGAATACTTAAACCTGTTTTACATGAAAACAACTTGAGATCCTGTCATAATGTTGTTAAATGTAGTCTGAAAGTTATACCCATAGATATGGCAGATCACCTTAAATGTGTAAACATCAACATTATAGACTACCTAATCTCCAGAATGAATGAGATTTGTAAAACATTAGATATTAAAAGAGAAAGAAAAACATACTGATACAAATATTGCATCAGCAGAAAATTGTAAAAATATTAAAACAATAGGATGTGAGAAATAACGAAAAAAAGAAACAGAAGCATTCCACTCATTCAACCTAGCATAAAAATCATCGGAGTCTAGACACCCTTCTTTAAAACTGACAAGCATACACTTTGTTGCTTTAAGCCATAATGGGTAAAGCACTGGAATAGCGGATAGAACATAAAACTATTTTACCAGAAGACTCGAGATTGAGTTCTGACTGCAGCAACACAGAAAATATTTCTCTTAAAGAAACTTTTCTTGAAGTCGCCAACAAATAAAGTGACAAAGCATATGGAAAAAAGCAATACGAAGCAAGAAAGAAAACGTAAGGCGAATCAAGTAAATAATGATCGGGAAACTGTTATTTGAATCTACTGTTAGGGCAAGTTTAATATGTAATCAAATTATTATCACAGATGACAAATTTCTTTGGATTATATACGTATGTTCTTAGATGATACATCGCACTTAAAAACAAAAGATTTAATAAAGGTATTAATGTGTATTTTATCACAATACAGAAGTAGGTATCCTATATGTCAGACATGAAGTGACTTCATTCACTCATAAAGTTGATATATTGCATGCTTATTAAACACATGTCGGATAGAGACGAGTTACTTATCCTCTGAAACACAAGGTGTAGAGATATACCGTTTAGGTGATCATTTTCACATTTTATAGCTGCACAGTGGATAACGGAGCGAAGACAACACGTGAAAGTCTATATGATACAATCACTGGTTAAAGCTTCAATGGAATGTTTGAAGTTCAAGCATAGCTTAAGAATATTTGTCTTTCGTAAGCCGAAATCTTCGGTGATATCCTTTGACCTTCTTTTTGGACTTTATCCAGTCAACATAAACACGTATATTAATATCTCAGTAGAGTAAGCTACAAACTTCATGTCTTTTGTTAACAATTTGGGATCCCTTAGCGTTACTCTGAGTCCATTATATATGAGAACATCTAAACTGAATCAGAAGAACTTCTAACAAACAACAGCATCATTTCAAGATATATTGTGTGTATAAAGGTGGGTAAACTGGCTTCATATAAGCTCCCCTCTCCAAATTATCTGGAGCCTTTCTCTACGACACATTTTGCGTGTCTCTATTAAATCGGCATATAAACTATAAAGACACCAATAAAAAAACATTAGTATAATATAGATGTCATAAAAATACCAATTGAATATGTGTTACCATAAAGTATACAATATACACCAACTTAACATATATCACTATGGCGTATAAACTTTAGAAATATCAATTTAATACTTCTTACTACGGCATATAAATTACAAAGGTGTTTAGAAAATATTCCTATAAACAGTGCTTAGAAATGTTTAATAAAAAGCAATTTGGATAAACATTATTAGATTTTACTGATATTATAAGGATCTACTAAGGAACAGAATAATTTTACAATGTTTTATGCAAAAGAAGCAGCTACTCTCATTAACAGACAAAAACAGAAACGAAAAGAATGACATATTATCAATGAATAAAATATTTTCAGACATTTAATATGGTTTTTAAATAATTCATTACGCAATTTTTGAAATGAATAAAATAAATGTGTAATAGAAAACTAGAAAAAGAAACAAAAACTCAGCTGACACATTAAACAGCATCAGCCTGAATTGCTTTAGGTGGGCGATGTTTGCTCCGCAGAGGATGCCAAAATCAATACGGCAATTAGCAGTTTTTGTCAGTTTTAAAGGGGGCAGGGTTTTAGAATTATTACATATTACAATTTATCTCAGCCAAGCCCCAAAGTATTATAGTTACGACAGAAAGTGTTCGTACCTCTGCATCGTGAGTAGTGTTTTCCTCGTAACTTAAAAAAGTATCACGATTAGGGTAATGAAAGTATAGTATATTGTAAATACTATACTAACACACATCTACATACACTTTTATGTAAATTGAATGCCAAATAAACTGTTTATAAACAAATAATCAAACATAGGAGGGGCAGAAAGTGTTCGTGCGTCTACTTTAATGGTCAGTTGTGTAGCCTTTCAGATGAATTACTTGGCACAATCTCTCCTCATAGCCCTCCATGGTTGTTTGACAGTACTCGACTGGTATTTTCTTCCATTCTTCTTTACAGAAGGCCTCCAACTCTTGCAAGTTTTTCGGATGACGCTGATGAACCCTGGTCTTCAACTCATGCCAAACGTTTTCAATTGGGTTGAGATCGGGTGACTGCGATGGCCACTCCAAAACGCTTATGTGGTTCCTCTACAACAAGGATTGCACATATTTCGATGTGTGTTTAGGGTCATTGTTGTGCTGGAAGATCCAACGACGCCCAAGCCGCAAGTTCCGAGCATCATTCTTGATATAAGTGCCTAATATATCAACGTACTCTTCTTTTTTCATGATCCCGTTGACGCGGTGAAAGCTGCCTACACCAGAAGAGCTGAAGGAACCCCATAGCATGATCGAGTCAACTCTGTGTTTAACTGTAGGGACGGTGTTCTTTGGAAGATTTCGTTCCTCCTTCTTACGGAAAATATAGCGAACGTCATTGTGGCCGAAAAGCTCGATTTTAGTCTCGTCTGACCAAAGAATACTCTTCGAATAGGTAAAGGGTTTATATGCTTTCTTGCATACTTGAATCGTGCTTTTTGTTTGTTTGTTTTTTGGAATTTCGCACATAGCTACTCGAGGGCTATCTGTGCTAGCCGTCCCTAATTTAGCAGTGTAAGACTAGAGGGAAGGCAGCTAGTCACCACCACCCACCGCCAACTCTTGGGCTACTCTTTTACCAAATAATTGTGGGATTGACCGTCACATTATACACACCCACGGCTGGGAGGGCGAGCATGTTTAGCGCGACGCGGGCGCTAACCCGCGACCCTCGGATTACGCCTTACGCGCTTGGCCATGCCAGACAAATCGTGCTTCTAAATGAACAGGCTTTAAATATGGAGTTTTACGAGAACGGCATACTTTGTAACTGTAACGGTGCTTACTTCAACCCCAGTTTCCCTAACCAGTTTCTGTATGACATTACGTGTTAAACGAGGGTTTCTACTAACTTCTCTGAGAACTTTCCTCTTGGTTCTCTCTGGATGTTTGGTGGGGCATCCGAAACGAGGGAGATTAGCAGTTGACCCTGTAAGCTTAAACTTGACAATTATGCTTTGAACAGATTTCGGCACATTACGTTGTGTAGCAATACCGGAAAGAGACACACGAAAACTTGTATTTTACAATAATTCGGTTTTTAAAATCACTGGACAGTTGTTTCCTATTCGTCATGATGACCAAGCAGATAATGATAGAGACGGCGTTAAATTGCCGGAAGTAAATTTTTTGCTGGCTAAATTCCAATAATTATGAACCCAGTGTCTAATTTTGGAATGGTATAATGTAGTTTATTCGTCAAACTAAACAAAATTTTCATGGGAATATCAGTTTTTTCACACGTTCTGAAATGTACGAACACTTTCTGCTTCTCCTTTTTTTGGTTATTTGTTTATAAACTGTTTATTTGTCGTTTAATTTACATAAAAATTTATGTAAATGTGTGTTGATATAATATTTATAACATATTATACTTCTATTAGCCTAATCTTGATACTTTTTAAGTTATGAGCAAAAAACCACTCGGGACGCAAGGGTACGAACACTTTCTGTCGTAACTATATGTTACGTATTAGGATTTAAAGTAGCCGGAAATTTTAATTTTAGTTGGGAAATTAATCAAATATTGATAAGTATTAACTTATGATATTTGACAAAACATTGATACATCCAATTTTTTTCTTATTTAACATACAAAAAGTACAATTTATAATAACGATCATTACAAATAGTTAAGACTCTACGGTTTCAGAGACTGTGCTAAATATTTAATATCTCAGAAAAGGTGCCACACGTATATCTCCAAGAAACGTTGAAGAGAAATTGGCCCGAGGCAAAAATACATCTTTATCTAAGAGGTCCTAATAAGAAACAACGTATATAATACCAGAGCCAAAGATTAAATGCAGGCTAAAATGGAAGAAAGGAGGATAAATATCTGCAGAAACCTCTTCGGAATGTATGAAAAAGTAACTGTAAAAGGGTTGTTAGGGTAAGACCTGAGCGAAAATGCAGAGCATGAGTAAGATGAACATTTGATACAAAGTGCCCTCCAAATAGATAACAAGAAACCTAACAACTGTTGATCTAAAAAGGAATAGTATACCTGATATTCAGAAAGGGCAAATTAATCAGAAGTCCTCAGAGACATGGCATGCTGATCTCATCTAATTATGAGACAAATTGATCAAAATGTACCCGAATATTTGGCGAAGGTGAATAAGAGGTAGTGGAAAAGCATAAAACATCACAAGATACATACAACCCAAATTAGTCTTAGGTTATTCCCCAGACTGTGAATGGCAGGGAATGGTAAACTCTGGAGATGGAAGAAAAGACGGACGAAGTCATTGTTATGTAGCACAGATTCAACGAACTCAGGAGGAGCACTGGAAATGTCTGGGGACAAAGGATGACTCGTAACTTTCAATCTCCCAACAGATAAAGCAACAGATTCACTCTCGAGTTGCCTGGACAATTTTTCTGGATTAAGTTTTACTCACGTAACAATCAATCACTCAAAGATGGTTAAGACATTCGACTCGTAATCTGAGGGTCGCGGGTTCGAATCACCTTCACACCAAACATGCTCGCCCTTTGAGCCGTGGGGTCTTTATAATGTTACGGCCAATCCCACTATTCGTTGGTAAAAGAGTAGCCCAAGAGATGGCGGTGGGTAGTGATGACTAGCTGCCTTCCTTCTAGTCTTACACTGTTAAATTAGAGAGGGCTAACGCAAATAGTCCTCGTGTAGCTTTGCGCGAAATTCAAAACAAACCAAACCAAACCAATCACTTAAAGCACTAAAGTCGATAGAGCCATTGTTTGGTTGCTTGCTCTTGAGGCCTGAGGGAAAAATGCATGTCAGTGGTGTGATCTGTGAAATGGTAATGTGAATTGGGAATTCAATGCACAAAACAAGGTTCATGAAATTAAAATGCAGAATTATAGCGACGAGAATGAACTGATAAATATCGATGTATGAATTATTGGAATGAATGAACTAATGTCATAAAGTAACCACTTCATGAAAAAATATTGTAACACTAGACACACAAAAGAGTTTATTAAAACAAATGCTGCCAATTGAGAAGTGATAGTTTAATAGAGGAGTGTATAGGAAGCCATATGAATCACGTGTTCATACTATGTCACTATTGATCAATAGATGATGTACATGAGAGATAGATATTGAAATCTTCCAATTCCAATAGGGTAGAAATTATGGTTTGTGGAATGCTTAAAGAAAAATGTACACACTTACAGGCCAGCACTGAATGAGAATAGCTTATTTTGTGTAAGAAAGTAAGTGATGTACCCGAATTAGTTCATTTTATGTGACATAAATTCATACACCACAAGCAATGTAAAAAAAGTATATATTTTTTTGAAAAATAGTGTTTATTTTTTATTACTAATATATGTGTGATAATTGGAATCACTTGCATCAAAATTTGTTGATAGTACCACTATCAAAGCTTACAATAATGTAAATATCGGTGCATCTCTAAGTACAGAATATCAGTTTTGTGTTGAAAAATGAACGTGGTTGATGTTTAATTAATTAGGATCATGGAAACATAGAGCATAAAATTATTTACTAATATCTGATATGGTCACTAAAATATATTTTGTACATCATGGAATTTGAAGCACTAACTTCGGTGGTATGCAGTATTCTTAACCTCTGAAAATGAAATTACTCTTTTTTTTCTACTTTGCCCCAATTGAGGAAACTATTTGCCCAAGTGACCTGGATTTTGAGAGACAGATCCCCCCGTCCCTACACAAATGTGAAAAAGTTAGTGAAGTTTGCTATGTGAAATATTTATTATGAATTACATCTTTCATTATGACATATATTTTCATATACAATAAATTTTATGATATAGATTTAGTGAACGTCAGCGCACCTTTGTTTTATTATATCATTTGTTTGAAGAATTTTCATTCTAATGCCCATAGTTCTAAAATAACAATCAATTTTCAATTTATAAACAATTAATATATCATTATGATATAATAAAGAATGATGGAAATAGAATTAACGCCAAATAGGTTTAATCAAAATCAGTCTCTAGATACAATTATACCTACTTATTGTTATTTTTCAGGTTTCAAATACAATCCTGCCTATAAGTTGTGAGTATTATATGAACGGATAGCATGTTGTATACTCATTTTAGTCACATGCATTTATTTACATATACTAATAATAATTGTTATATAGAATTTAATTGTAAAAGTACTTGTAACGATTTTGAAAGACATTCTTGGTGTTTAGAGCGCTCGACTTGCAATCTACATGTTTAGTGTGACTCGACCCTCAGATTATAATTATGAGCCGAGCGTTCTAACCATCTGGCCATGCCGGGCCGACATGCAGAAGAGCTTTGAGTATACACCCAAGATCGCTTTCTCAAAACACCCAGGTAAGTATAGTATTGCTGAATTCAAAGATCGGCTAAGGATATGTCCACAACAAAACTCTTTAGTTTTACTTACCAACAAAGGTTATACACGTTTTTGGAAACTAAAAATAAATAGATAAAAATAAAATTCCCCTAACAAGAAAAATGTGAAGAAGGTACTCAGTTTAATATGAATGCTGAGAAAGAAATTGAAATTGTGGAAATACAGCCACTAAAAACACACAAATACATCGGAAAAGTATAGATGCTAAAACACACATTCAAAACAAGGGAAACATCTACAACAATAGATGGCTTTACAGTAATGATTGTTATCGTCACAGAACACAGAGAAATAAAATATAAATACAACATTAAAAAGTAAAACAATACAAACACAACCATCAAAGCACACAAACATTATTGAAGGTATAACAGAAATATACGAAGAATAGCAATTAGCAACAGAAATCCGTAGACGTAAATCAAGTGAAAAATCAAACGTCTTGCTAAAGGCTGTGATGCCTTCAAGCCAGATAACATTATTTTTCTCTATCGTTTTTCAGTTTAAAATACAGTACAGGAAGGAGGAAGAGGTCCATATTGTACCTGACACTTCCAGATTGTAACTTAATTGACAGCACTACAGACACATCACCGCAACCTGTAAATCTCTCCCATGCTGTGTAGGTTGTGGTAAAAACCATCATAATACATAATATCCAAGGGAACATGAAGATCTGTACTGTTGTAATTTTAAGTAAATACATACGGTAAGCTACAAAGTATACAGTAAATTACAACATTACACAAACGACAGCAGAAATTAGACACAGAAACAAAAGACAAAGATCAATTAAAACACCACTGTTGTCCACAGCAGGTAACAAACAATGTTATATAACAACCAATGTTAACCTCTAGTAAAGACAAACATAGAAGCAAAAACAAATAAAAACACAGAACAAGTACATAAACAACCACAAAATATACCGCAACCTAAGATATCGAAAACATCAAACAATACTAATATTAGCACTGAAAATAACCAAGTAATTGAAGCAGTAAAAATAAAACTTTTTGGGGGTGTTCAAAAAATTTAAACCCATACAACCAGAAAGATTGTATCGCATTATTCGTTACAATAACAAGAAAACGTTTCGCATCAATCGTTCCATATATAATCCAATAATTCATAACTTAAAACACACAGCTCAATATGTTAATATCGATCATGAAAGACCGATTAAACGAAAAATACCTTAACATAAGAATAGTATTATCATATAAATCAATATTTACGGTCACAAATAGTGACTGAAACAACACGTGAATGTACTGCAATAGATATAAACCCAACAAATAATGAATATATCACAGAAGCAAGAATTCACTGCTCGTCCTCTAAGACTAGAGATGTAAACCTATTAAATAAATTAAATTAACATGACCAAAGCCTGATTATAATAGGAGATCTAAATACTAAAACTAAGAAATTTGGATATAATACGACAATGACTAAGATAAGAAACCCATACGAATTTGTAGAACATGGTAACTGTGTGGTGTTAAATGATTTAAAATTGACACAAATATGTTCTCAGCACGGTGCTGGTGATATTACACATTTATGTATATGTTAATCTGAAATTAGTACTAAACGCTTACATTTTAATGCAGGCTTCGGTTTAGACAGTGATGATCTACCTATCTGGTGTGTCTTCGATCACGAACCTCCATTAGAATATACACAAAGTAAAATTAAAATTTATTTTTTAAAAAGCTGATTGGAAACATAATGAAAATATTCGGAATCAGTAAGAAATAGAACACAGAAAGGCCATCAGTTATATATGAATATTTTCAAATAACTTCTGTTTTACTAAAGCTGCAGACCTGACTACAAAAAAGCATAATCAATATATAATTCACAATATATGGCAAAAGAATGTATAAATAATAAATATCATGAAAGAACGACGACAACCAAAAAGAACGTGCATAATAGTTATTATAGTTTAAAAGAAATATATGATAGAACTAATAGTGGATAGAAAAAACTATTAACTAGATCATGATAAGCATAGTATGATGCATTAACCATAATAAGATATATATACACTGCTGGCCAAAATCTTAAGGCCAATGAACATAAAGACAAAATATGCATTTTACGTTGCTAGACTCAACCAGTTATTTGAGTAGAGGTTCGAAAGATGAACATAAGAAAAGGGAAAATAAAAATTATAAACGTTTTTAGCATTTAACAGGGAAAATCTGTTATAGTGTTTATAAGCTTTCTGTAATTGCTTTGCTAATATATTTTCCATAAAAATTATCAGATACCTCGAACGAATAGAAACAAATAGTGAAGAACTATTTGAAACTGTGTGTGTATATACATGAAGAATGTATTTTTTATATGTTGTAAATCGATTTATCCCAGTTAACTTAAAAATATTACATAAAAATACACATACATAAGTCATAAATACTGGTTTCTTATCTTAAAGAATACTCTACAGAGTCCACAATAAGGCACTCTGATTAATTCCTTAACAATGATTGGTTTGTTTTAAATTTTGCGCAAAGCTACACGAGGGCTATATGCGCTAGCCATCCCTAATTTAACAGTGTAAGACCAGAGGGAAGGCAGTTAGTCATGACCACCCACCACCAACTCTTAGGCTACTCTTTTACCAAAGAATAGCAGGATTGACTGCAAAATTATAACGCCCCCATGGCTGAACGGGTGAGCATGTTTGGTGTGATAGGGACTCGAACCCGCGACCCTCAAATTACGAGTCGAGTGCCTTAACCACCTGGCCACGCCGAACCGTTTAACAGTGAAAACACTTTCTAAGGGCTCGGCATGGAGTGAGCAACAGGAAATCAAGCTTTTCCAAATAAAACCCTATATTGGATTTTGGTCGTCTTGCATCCGTAAGGATCAGAAAGAAGAAGTTGTTTTAACAGAAAGAAGAAGTTGTTCTAACAGAAAGAGGAAGTTGTTCTAACAGAAAGAGGAAGTTGTTCTAACTAGCCTACACATTGGTCACAGTTTATTAACTCATCGTTTTCTTTCATCTGGAACTGATGCACCAGTGTGTAGTTTGTGTAACACTAGGATCACAATAAGCAGCATTTTAATTCTTTGTCATCGTTACGATTCACAACGACGGCACCATTTTAAACATGTTCTGTCCCAAGGTTTGTCCATGATGTTAGACAGTGTTATTGGTGATGGTGACACTGTCCACCTTGGTAATGTTTTTAGTTTTTGAAAGAGCATTCATCTTTTTAACGCCGTATATAAGTTTTTTAATATATACATTAAACCTTTTTTAATGTGGCTCCCTTTTAAGAATCACAGTCCATCTAGTTCGATTTGAAATTAGAAAATGTCCGTAATATTAAGTAACTCGAAACCAGGACTGGAAAGTCCAACTTCAAGTGACTGACGGTGGTTTTTGTACTTACCTGTTAGGCTTCCTGGCGAGTTATGATAATTACAGATATGCTACAGAAAGTCCTTTACAACTTCAATTATTGTAGTTTTTCTCTTAACGTTGTAGACTAGATGTAAACATTGGTTTTATGCTATTTACGTGTTTTTTAAACTTTGTTTTGTTTTACCTTAATTTCCTTTTATGAATTTTACTAAGTTTACTTTAATTTTAACTTTTCGCCATAAAAACACTAAATCAACCAACTAACCAATCGATGGTTGGAGTACGGACAGTGATTTCTTCTTTCAGTCAATACATATAGATATACCAGGATTAATTTGACGTGTGTTTTAGTAACTGCTGATTTTGCAACAAGATATTTTGACTCTTTGTTTGTTTGTACATGGAGTTTTTCTCCTGCTACTTAACATACATTAGTGTGTATCCGATTTTAAGAAAACAAATAATAATGTATTGTCTCCAGTATATCAACAAACAATGTGAAATAGTTTTATACATATGATTCTGTACGCTTTTTTATACAACAGGTTAATATGAACTTTATAAATCAAACGTTTTTCAATCCGCTTTTGTTGGTGTGGTATGTAATTCTCTAGAACGTCGGATCATTCCTGTTTCCGATGTTTTGTCTTATACAAGGGTTCTGATGCAATATGAAAAAAAAGGAACATGTGAGTTATGTTGTAACTTGGGTTAACATCATCTTACTTTATAGACAAAATTTTCGAAATAATAGTATTTAGAATGTGATTGATATAATGAAATTATCTTGTTCCTGTAATGTAAAAGCATGGTTTTACATCACCTATTTCAGCATCATTATAATATTGCCCGTCCTCTGATACCATTATCTGGTCTGTTGTTTTCTAATTATAAACAAACTACAAATAATATTCTTTCATAGTGCATGTGTATACGAATCTTCTGGCATACAAATTCTCAGGAAATTACACGAAATATAACTCTTGTCAGGAATAAAGCTACAATAATATTGTTCTAAAAAACATTCGGACAGCTGAATCAAGTTCTTAATACTTCATTTAATATCTTTGTAATGTTTTCATGAGATCAAGCCAAAAGTAAGCCATCCAAATACCCAAGGAAACATGTTGACGTAATTTGATTTATTGTTGATTTCCTTTTTTATAAATAGTCCCACAAAACGATTCAAGAGCTATTTGCTCTATGAATTCCTTAACTGTGAACGGATAAACTATAATGACAGTAGTCAATCAACAGCATCCACTACCAATTATGGTTTACTATTGTTTGACTAAAGAATGAAATTTGACCTTACTCTTATAACATACCCATGACCCAAAAGTGTGGACCACAATTTTTTATTTCTTCCTTTACATACGAAGAAGAAGACAGATTAGAAAAGATCCACGAAAATAACTCGCCTCTCTTATGTTGTCCCAAGTATTCAAGCCTTTGTGCATTCACGATTTGAGACATCTTTTCCTGATACATGCTGGACATTTCGTCCCTTCAGAATGAATATCTCAACGTGGTTTGTGATAAACTGTAGCTAGGGATGAGGACAGCTACTTCCAAGACAATACTTCCATACGTCATGCCTAATATTTGAAGATTGTTTGTTTGTTTTTGGAATTTTGCACAAAGCTACTCGAGGGCTATCTGTGCTAGCTGTCCCTAATTTAGCAGTGTAAGACTAAAGGGAAGGCAGCTAGTCATCATCACCCACCGCCAACTCTTGGGCTACTCTTTTACCAACGAATAGTGGGATTGAACATCACATTATAACGCCCCCACGGCTGAATAGATGAGCATGTTTGGCGCGACGGGGATGCGAACCCGCGACCCTCAGATTACGAGTCGCACGCTTTAACACGCTTGGCCATGCCGGGCCAAGATTTGAAGAAACTTCTGACATCTCCTTAGCCACCAATTTCCTTTTGAATTCTGCGCATAACATGGTTGTTATTCGGGAAAAAGATGACGAAATCTGTTGTTGGATTAAAATCTTCGCTAGCTAGTACATATGAAGAAATAATTAGAAGCTTATGGTAATTTTGATGAAAGCTAAAACTATGAATCCATGTTATTTACTGAAGTAAGTAAACACCATTGTATGAAGTTACGCACTCTCTCTCTCTGTCGGTGTTTGGGTACATAAATTCGTACACCCGGGAGGGTCAGGTACACTAGACCTCTTCTTCCTTCCTTTTCATTGTTAGAGTGGACTTTTTATTATATTTAAAGTAAATACATGAGGGCCAGAATAATGAACATAACTCAGGCCCTTTTCAGGGCAATGTCCATGTATATTGTACTTTCAGATTTTCTAAGTCTAGAACATAGGTGGCCTGTTTTATTTTAGCAGTAGTATATATATATTTATTTATTTTTATCTATTTTTATTGCTTTCTTAATATTATTTATTATTTTTATTGTTTTTCTATTGTTTTTATTTAATATTTAATTTTAGGTTAATGATCTAATGTATAAATTTATCGGGGAGAGGTGTTTAGTACTCTCTTCATCAGAAATGCAGTACCTGTCTAGTTCGCATAACAGTTCATTTATTTTTCCAATTTTTATCGAAATATTTTATTGCACTATGTAGAAACCTATCTGGTATTGTTTGTGTATTACGGTATTTGTGCATGACCTTTGAGGAAGTGGTTTTGGGTACTCTATATACTGTTGTAATTAATGTAGTTTGGTTTGCAGTTGTTTTTTACTTACGTTAATCCACGCAGGAGCTGCATATTGTATTACCGGTCTTATATAAGTTTCGTATATTTTAAGGATGTTTTCAGGTGTTGTTCCATAATTTTTACCAGTTAGACTCCGAGCATAGTTTATTTTTTGCCAAATTTTAGTTTTTATGTTATTTACATGTTTTGTCCAGGTAAGTTTAGAATCATATGTTAGTCCTAAAACTTTTGCAGATGTAGCAGTCTGGAGAAGCGCTCCGTTCATGTAAATCTGGGGTTGTACTTTTTGATGTTTCGTTGATTTTGAAAATATCACTAATTGTGTCTTTGCTGTGTTTATTTTGATTCTATATTTTTGACAGTATTCACTTATTCTGTTTAGTTGTGGATGAATGTTAGTGGCTGCAATTTCTGGTGTAGGGGCACTTTTTCATATTGTTACATCATCAGCTAACTGTGACGAGTATCCATGATTTTGGTCTTTAAGTGGAATATTATTCACATACATGATGAAGAGAATAGGACTAACCACCCCTCCTTGAGGGACGCCAGCTTCTGGAGTGAAAAACTCCGAGAAAGTTCCCTCTACGCTTACTCTGCATTTTCTATTTTCCAAAAAGTTAGATAACCAGTGAATAATTCCACGCGGTAGTCCCATTTCATTCATACGGGACCGAAGACCATTGTGCCATACAGCGTCGAATGCTTTCTCGATATCAAGGAAGCAAGCGACAGCGCATTCTTTTTACTAAAGCTATTTATTATCGTTTCAGTTAACCTAATTAAATGAACTGTCGCTCGTCTAAATTTTCTAAATCTGTTTTGTTCCTCAGGTAATTTTGAAGTAATCTCCAAAAATGTGGAGAGTCTATTATTTATTATTCGTTCAAGAATTTTGCCTACACAGCTGTTCAGGCTGATTGATTAGTCGATAACTGTTTGGCTTATTAGCTGGTTTTCTTTCTTTGTGGAACATTAGTAAATTAGCTTGCTTCCAAGAAACTGGGATGTATCCAGGGAAGAAAGATAAATTAAAGATAGCTAATAGATGTTCAAATAATTTTGGAGTGCCTTTTTTGAGGACAGTTGTTTGTATGTTATCATTTCCTGGTGATTTGTTTTTGGAATTCTTGATTGCTTGTTAGAGTTCAGTTAGTGTGATTTTTTTTGTGAGCAATAGAGTATTATAGTCATAAGTATTATCAGTGTTATTGTTAATAATACTAATAATAATATCCCCGCTAGTACAGCACTATGTCTTTGGAACTTGCGCATTTGTGCACGCATCTAAGAAATTCAACATTTGCGAGCGTATCAACCAAAATAATACCTGCGCGCACATGTACGAAAATAACAGCTGCTCGCGCATATAAACAAAATGAGCAATTGCGCATGCATGTACCAAAATAAGTATCTTCGCGTGCATCTAACAAAATGAGTACCTGGGTGCGCATCTACCAACATATTCTGAATCAAGTAAGCAAGGATAAATACGAAGCTTAAAATAATTATGTCATCTAAGAAGATAAATACGACATTTCAGGCCATATGACATACCATTTAAATAATATTCAGATATACTACAGTTAATTGTTTCTTTTATGCAACATACTTTAATTCCTTAACTACATTAGTTGATTGACAGATATAGCAATTTAACTTATATCAGATAACTTCAGCATCTTTAACTTGGAGAGAAATCTGTTGAGAGAACTTCAAATATTGAGAAAGCCTTTACTTTCAGCTTAGAAAGCCCAAAACGAACTAATATTTAGCTCCAAACATGCGCTTCCAAGTAGTATGATACTTCATTGTTTTAATTCTGCAAGTAATCAAACTTTTCAAGGACAAAAACAAAAATGTCTTGCCAATTGGTTGCATCTTACTGAGTACATTTTCCACTGTCTCACTTGTACCACTAAATGATTCCTTGTCAGTTTGTATAAGAAAAATAAAAACTTGTATATTCCACTGACAGTTTATTACTAGTTTCATTTATAAAGTAAAAAGAGAATGTCTATGATGTACTCACAAATCTGTAGATAGCATTTTTCCAGAGTATAAAATATGCACTTCCAATATTCACACACTTCAAAACAAATTTTCTCACTTCTATAACATCTGTTTAAAATAACAGTTTGCCTACTAGTTGATATATTAACATATATGTTTCCTTACTAAAGAATTTGTTTAAAATGTTATTTCCCAACTTACAGCATTATTGAATATTGCCTACTAGTGGCCATATCCTTTTGCAGTTTTTACATATTTACAGTTTCTCTTAAATCCAAATAATGGAAAACTAAGAGTGGCAAAGATTACCATCTCCCATGAGAAGAAAAGGGGGATACACTAGGCAGCCTGGTCAAATAAAATATTGGAAACGGTGTTATGGGTGTCTGCAATTCTCTATTTTGAAAAGCATAGTAGTGAACAGGTGTGTGTTGAAACATCACAGCAGGAAGACAATGACCACCCAAGAAAAACACAGCTAGGTTGTGCAGATAACGTGTGACATATTTACTGGAATTTGTCCACAAACCAGCCTAGGTGATCTCTTCCAAAACACAGCAGCTTTGACCAGCTAAAGATATAATAAGATGACAAAGGTGACACAAAAAAACCTTACATAGAAAGACACTGTCCATGCTCACATAACATTATGCCAGTTGTATGAGTTTACAAGCTCAAGCAGTTAGTGTAATAGGTGAAAGATTATGGGAATCAGGAAAATTCCATGGAATAAACAGGAATGATAGCAATGAAAAGAGGCAGCACGAGTCATACAACATACTAGGAAACAAATCAAACAAAGTTATTTAGACAGACCTGTATGGGAGTTGGCCTATGTCCAACAAAAGAAGACTTGATCTAGATATAGGATAACATATGACGAAGATGTGGGAAACATTAATGATATTAGTACTGGAATGACAATGACCACATGCTAGAAGGGGGAAGATATAGATCTTAAGATAAAGACAGTACAAGGAACACACTGGAATGGGTTCAACAGAAGAGGTGGGTACAGCATAAAAAACAACATTGAGATCCCAATCCAACAGACCAAAAGGACATAGTGGATGGACCACATAAAAGGAATGTAAAAGGTGGGAAATATGGGAAAGAGAAGGCTTTCTGAAAATGGAAAAGTGGAAGGTTTTCAACAGGGCAGCCCTATAATGAGCAACATTTGAAATAGACAAAACCTGATCAAGAAACCTCCCTGATCAAAAGGGAGGAAAAGTGGTATAGACAACAAAAGATGCTACATGAGAGATGGGTCCCTGAGCTTAGATAAGGGACTGGATGAAATACATTCTATCAAGGTTGTTGGAGGAACAATCAGGAAAAGGGAATAGCAGGGGTTGTTGTTCCAGTAAGGAACAGAGCAAAAGGGAATCATATCTGAGTCATCCAATATGGAGCAACCAGCAGATCATGAAAAGGATTTATGTGGATAAAGTTAATGACTGTCTTACTGGAGGGTAGGCATATAAGTAAAGACCCCTCCAATCTCAGCCGAAGGCATTCACCCCCAAAGCTGAGGAGCAAGGAAATGATACAGAGCCTGATGAACAGCCTAAGATTCCAGGATGTTGATATGAAAAGTAGCCTCCTTAACTGACCAATAACTCCAAAATTTCTTGGAAATTGAAGAAAGCCTCTCAATCTACCATGGAAGCACCTGTGAACATATAAGACTTAGAATGAGAAAAGAAATAAAAATAATGAATCAACACACCCACAAAATTAGCCAAAGGTACAATTACCTACATCAGGAATGATGAAACTTTTTGAGAGTGTGTGCCCAAATTGGGGACAATCTTCTAAAAAAAAACTTCAGAGTTTCAGAACATCAATTTTTGCAGTTTTATGCATTATTCCAATCACTAACTAATCTCTTTCAATATTTTCTAGTTCAGCTCTTTAGTTAACAAATTTTTGCTTCAAAATTGAGCTGCTTCATAAATCAGTCAGTTGCATTTCAAGATTATCCAAGTCAATCCACTGCAGCATTTCCAATTTCAGTTTCTTTAACGTTACACTTTCTGCATACTTTATGAATTTTGCAGTTTCTTCAAATAACCTGAACTTATTAAATGTTAAAGAAAATTGTTTTGATCTAATGATGCTTGAAAACTGCATTTGCAAGCTCCAAATGTGTATTTTCTCATGAATTTCAAAATCTGTCATGTGTTTTTTAAATTTGGACAGTATTTAAAAGTGCTATTATACACATCACATTTAATTATTTTTAGTTTCATTTCAAAAGCTTTTATGTTATTAAACATCAAATGTTTTGCCAGATCCCTGCAATTTGGTGTTCAAGTCATGTAAGAAGAAATCTGTAAAAAACATCAATCTACAAATCCACACAACATCAGAAAATTCTATACAGGAAAATTTTTCATTTGTCAAAAACAGAAGAATTTCATCCAAATACTCAATAAATCTTTTAAGGACAGAACCTCTGCTTAGTCAACAAACATTGTTGTACATAAGTAGTTCTGTGTACACCGAATTTACCTCTCTAAGGAAATTTTGAAATTGTCTTTTTTTCAAAGCATGTGCAGAAATAATATTAACTTCAATGGTTACAATTTCCATCATTTTTTCAAGATCCTTAAGGCCAGCTTTTGCACATAAAGTCTACTCACGTATAATACAATGATAGCCTACCAGTGGATGTCCAACATATTTTACATATAGATTTTACAAAACCTGCTTATTTACCAATCATGCTAGGTGCACCATCAGTTGTGACGAAAACTACTTTACTACTTCCCTACATATTTCAGCCCCTGTGGTATGTTTAGGTAATGCTACCAAGTTATCCAGTTCTTTGCAGATTTCATCACCTCTACAAATCTGAGCAATAATGGCTTGCCTAGGTGATGATGTAACATCAGTACTCTCACCAAGACAAATGGAATCTACATGAACCAATATCTTTTGTTAGCTCTTCTGCTATGCTTGTTTCCATCTTTAATATTCTATCTTTTATTGTGTTTCTACTCATTTGCAATTCCTTAATGCGCTGAATAATTTTTTTTTCCTTTTCTAGAAAACCATCAAAAAGGAAAGGAGCACATTTTAGCCATGATTCTTTAATACACTCTCCATCACTAAGTTAACTTCTATGTTGAGTACTATTTTTTGGAAATCTCAAAACTAGCAGCAACTAGGTCAGAACCACCTGCAACAAACTTCGTCAAAACATTTGACTACACGTTATTGTTGCTGACTTATCTAGAAAGGTGTTCTTTTTGTTCTTGCTCACTCTTATCACAAAGCCATTTATGAACAGTTTCATAAAGTTTACTTTACAGAAGTCCTGCATACCACTGTAACAGAACATAAAATGCATAATACTTTATCATTGTTTTTTATCATGCCAAAGCTTTCAGTCCAGGATTCTTGAAAATCTGTACTGCTGCTCCTTCATTTGAATGTTTTAGTTTCTTTGCTGGTTTAATTGACATTCTGACAAGATGAAAAGTATAAATAAAAATTAAAAATATCTCACCAATTAAGTTAAATACAATAATTTAACTTACTGTAACATAACAGTAGGAGAAAATTTATGTTATTAATATAAAAATAAATTACAGTTAACTAAACTATAAGCATGCCATGTCAAATAACATAATTTAAAAAATATATAATTCATATATTTACTGCAAAAAAATAAATGCACATTTACTGTTATTATCACTAAATATCCACTCACAAACAACAGAAGAAAAATATAAGCAGAGCAAAACCAATACCATCAGTTTACTTCCATTTTTTACTCCAATATTGATGTGTACACTGGGTCTGCAAGGAATTCAAAGCATGTCATCTAATATCACATGTTCCTGAAACCACAACACTGGCATCATGAGGGTGCAAGATGTATCTTGTGAACATTTCTCACTGCTCCTAGATTGGAAAAAAATCATCTGCACTACATTTGGCAATAATGATAATTGTTATATATTTATTTATTATGGGTTAGCATTATGACTTAAAGAATCAAAAGGCAAGGTACCACATGCCATGTGCCAGCAAACTTTCATGTATCACTTTGGGTATGCATGCCATAGGTTTGCCATCACTGGCATATAGTAACAATTGTGCAAACCCAATACCATCAGTTTACTTCCATTTTTTACTCCAATATTGATGTGTACACTGGGTCTGCAAGGAATTCAAAGCATGTCATCTAATATCACATGTTCCTGAAGCCACAACACTGGCATCATGAGGGTGCAAGATGTATCTGGTGAACATTTCTCACTGCTCCTAGATTGGAAAAAAATCATCTGCACTACATTTGGCAATAATGATAATTGTTATATATTTATTTATTATGGGTTAGCATTATGACTTAAAGAATCAAAAGGCAAGGTACCACATGCCATGTGCCAGCAAACTTTTTCATGTATCACTTTGGGTATGCATGCCATAGGTTTGCCATCACTGGCATATAGTAACAATTGTGCAAACCCAGTACATATACAAAATACCAACAAAAACAAAGGGATCATCAAACTCTAAATACAAACATAGACAGAAATAACCTAGATGGTAAAAAAATTATAAAAATCTAACTCACCAAATACTTATCAGGGAAGACACAAAATACCTAGATTATCAAGTGCAGAAATCACCTAAACCCACACAAGCAACCTAAACTCTATGTGGATATACCAACTGAGAGTAAAAAATATACTGAAGAACTTACCACAGATCTCTTGAGAAAAGAACAATACCTAACCCAGCAGATTACAACTGTAAAATCCCTCTTGAGCCACCATGCAAGGTTGGCCCTGATTCCAGGATGATGACATGATCCAAGAGATTGAGGGAGAAGTGCCATTGGTCAAGAAGCATTCAATAAAGGGAATGCATGTGCACATGATCTGAGGGTTCCCAAAAGAGATAGAACCTCTCATGCAGAGACAGAAGAATGTAGAGCTTTATTGACTCCCCACTTCATACCATGGAGCCCAAGTGGAAAAGACTGGACCTGACCAAGATGGGAATTAAAGAGAATCTTCAGGTGAAAAACACACTGTATAGGAGTAGAAAAGAACTTGTCTTAGTTTATGAACAAAATCAACTCAAGCAGCTTATTTAAGAAGTAAGTGAAAGTGAGTAACTGACTTGGCACAGAAAGAGGTGAGCATCAGCCAGCTGGTCATGTAATGATGAGTCCAAATGAGTGAAAAAGACATGCAAAAGAGCATGGTAGACTTTTAGAAAACATAAATCTTTCACATTCAAAAAGTTGTGTTTTTTGTGAAGTATTTTTAATAAACTAAAATAAAGATCTGTCCAAGAATATATTGAATATTTGTTTTGAATAGTCTTTGTGTAAAGTAATTTTCATGTTAGGATTAAAAATAGTTTTCCTTACCTCATTAATCCCAAATTTCCTTTGTGTAATCCTTAAAACTTCCTAAATACATTTCAACCATCTTTTGAGTAAAACTTTACATTTTATCTATTATTTTTTCTACCCTACTTCAAAATGGTCAATTTCACCAATCTTATAAATACCAAAAATTAAAAATAAATCTAAATTACTTTTTCTTTTTATAATTATTTCAAATTGTAATATGAAATTAAACTCGTCTGTCATGGGTAGCTTTAATCTCATTATAATATACATATACTTACAATTAAATTTTAAACTTCTACCGTTTCAATGACTCTAGGACCTGTATCTAACTTCTATTTGTGCCATTATAAGTTGTATCACTCAGTGCACATGTAGCTTACATTACGCTATTGAGCTACTACAAAGTATTCGCATTCTTACCTTGTGAAACATTTTTATTATATTATTATTACTATTTATTTTACCTTATCTAATCTTAAATAACCTGAAAATATCCCTATTTTCATATTTAAGTTCCTTTTCTAGCACCTGCTGTAGTTTCTTAGATCTTTTTATTCCAATTAGCCTACTCATTAGGCTTGGCAACAACAGTTTATTATGTGCCATTTTTGTTCAACAGTAATTATTATTTAGAAGTGGTACTAACTGTATCTCTAAAGTTTGTTAAACAAGAACTGGTGTACTTATTTATTTTTTTTTAATAAGTCCACTTTTTGATTTTAGTATCACCTATGACATTGTCTAATGTCAAGGGCAAACCCACCTTAAAAATGTTTTAAATGATGTCGTCGTTTCTAACGACGACATGATAATAAAATATGTATAATTGTGATCTGAGTGCCACACAGACCGCACATTGGTGCATCAGTAACAGATAAAAGAAGGTGTTCAGTTAAAAAAACTGTGACCAATGCGTAGCCGAGCCAAAACAACTTCCTCCCTTTGATCTTTAAAGAAATAAGATGGCCAAAGAGCCAAAAAACGGCTTGATTTGAAAAAGCTTATTATTTCGTTGTTCACTCCAGGTCAACTGCCAACTGGTGTACAGTCGGGTTTTGATAACTGGACCATAGTCCATGTATGGAACAGGTACAGTGGTGATAGAGCCAGAGCAGATGGACTTTGCCGCTCTGTCAGCTAGCTCATTCCCAAGAGGTGAAAGAGAGGATATGGAGGATGTTCAGTGCTCGTACACATTTGACACGAAGTTGCTTCATATGAGAAATAAAGTTTAATTTATAGTCAAATATAGGACCTAAGAACTTTGCCTCAGGGACGACAGGAAGTACAACATCATCAATAGGAAGTTCTGTATCTGGATGAATACCAAGTTGGTGGCAGAAGTGTACACAAACAGTTTTAGGGAGTGAAAGTTGCAATCCACTTGCTGTGGTTCACTTAAGTAGATAATAGACTGCAGGTTGTAGCTGCCGCTCAATAAACCTCATGTTTAATGACTGACATGAAATGGGAAAGTCATTAAAAAAATGACCATTTGCAACTGTAGGGGGGTAGCTGTTCACTGATGGCATTAATCTTTATAATGAAAAGTATGACACTCAGAATACAGCAATGAGAGACTCCAAGTTATTTTGGGAAAAAACGGGAAATTGTTGAGCCCACACAGTACTGGAATGGGCGGTCCATTAAAAAATGCCTAATAAAAAGTGGCAAATTGCCACGCAATCCGTGTGAATGAAGATCTCGCAAAATGCCATATTTCAATGTTATATCATACACTTTTTCTAAACAATAACAACAAAAAAGAAACAAGATGTTGTAGCTTCAAAAAGGTTTCTCTGACTGATGTTTCAAGGCAAATTAAGTAGTCTATCGTGGAGCGTTGTCTTCGAAACCCACACTGAGTGGGTGAGAGAAGGTTGTTTGATTAAAGGAACCAAACAAGACGAATATACGAATTTACGGACATGCGCGCGCATCTACCAAAATGAGCACCCGCGCGCACATATACGAATTTACAAACATGCGCGCGCACCCACCCAAATGAGCACCTGCGCGCGCATGCAATACAATGAGTACATGCGCGCGCACCTACCAAAATGAGGATCTGTGCGCCCATCTTTGGTAGATACCAATTTATGGACATACGCACGTATGTAACAAAATGAGCACCTACGCACATATATAACAAAATCAGCATCTGCGCGTGCATTTACTAATTTATGGACATGCGCGCGCATCTATCAAAATGTTAATGCATTGCCGATAATAATTATGAGTGCTGAAAAGCTAGACAAGACATAGAAAAATATAAAACCTTTGCCTCATAAATGGGGTATGTAGAAGGTGGCCAACAAATTAAAACGTGTAATTTAAGTCATTTAATACGTGTGGTCTTTATGCACCGTGACATAAAATCTAACAGTGTTTGAAATTATTCATTGGAAATGCGGCACCCTGCTTTCAAGATTGTTTGTTTGTTTTTTGAAATTCGCACAAAGCTACTCGAGTGCTAGCCATTCCTAATTTAGCAGTGTACGATTAGAGGGAAGGCAGCTAGTCATCACCACCCGCCGCCAACTCTTGGGCGACTCTTGTTACCAACGAATAGTGGGATTGCCCGTCACATTATAACGCTCCCACAGCTGAAAGGGCGAGCATGTTTGGCGCGATGGGGATGCGAACCCGCGACCCTCAGATTACGAGTCGCACGCCTTAACACGCTTGGCCATGCCGGGCCACTTTCAAGATAAAGTCAGTCAACGCATGCCTAGTTGATGGGCGTGTAAAATACTGTTTCAAGCATTGTTCCAGAACATCTTGTATATATACGCTCGAAAATGGTTAAGATCTTATGAGTAAGAAAGCCATGACATATGGATAATGCAAGTGCCATTCTCCTCAAACTACTAGGCAACTAATGGTGCTATTTTTATATTTATAATTGTTAATTTTAAATTGGTGTGATCATTTTCGAGTAGACAAGTTGTAACGGTATAAAACGTTTCAGTGTTCGAATCAATACCCAAGCCTAATCTAACAGTATTAGATTGTTGTGTCGATTTAAATACGAAAACGTTCTTTACCGTTAAAACTTGTTCTTGAAAATGGTGGTTCCAGTGACTGAAACTTATAACCTGTTCCAATAACAATCTCACTTACTGCAAACATTGTAATTTGTAATTTAATGTAATTAATCAGTAGGTAATCTCAAACGAAACTATTAATTTGCTATTTTATTTAGGCCCATTTCAGTTAGTTCCTGGTATAACTAGCGAGTATGAACTCTTCCATAAAAGCACATTATCTGCAAACTGGGAGAGCAAGAGCAATTTTTATTGTTAGAAGTATTTCACTCATATACATGATAAATTGTATAGAGCTAACTACCTCTCCTTGCGAGACACTTGCCTTCGGAATAAAATGTACATAGTTGTTCGACACATTAACCCTTACTTTTCTACTAACAAGAACGTTCGAAAGTTACCACTGAGACAAGATGTTATTTTAAAGTAGAGCTAATTTTAAACAAAAGTTGACAAAATATTTAAAAACGATCAGAGATTGTGCTTTGAACAAACAACATACTTTACTCTATTGCCACGAACGAAGATATTTCGTAATTGTTTGTTTTGTTTGTCTTTGAATTTCACACAAAGCTACTCGAGGGCTATCTGTGCTAGTCGTCCCTACTTTAGCAGTGTAAGACTAGAGGGAAGGCAGCTAGTCATCATCACCCACCGCCAGCTCTTGGGCTACTCTTTTACCAACGAATAGTGGGATTGCCCATCACATTATAACGTCCCCACGACTGAAAAGGCGAGCATGTTTGGCGCGACGGGGATGCAAACCCCCGACCCTCAGATTACGAGTCATACGCCTTAACCCCCTTGACCATGCCGGGCCCACCTTCACTAGAAATGATTAAACAATGAAAAGAAAGACAAGAAGAACGAGATAGAAAATTAAAAGAAGACTGAAAAGAAACACAAGGTGAGAATTTTTCGATTAAAAACGTACCAATATAATCTGAGATAGTAGAAAAACTAAATCTTCGCTCTACGTGATGTGTACCTAGGAAAATGCACCAGTGTCCGAAGTGGAGCTGGAATGGAAGTAGCCAGCTCAAGGATTTTACTATTATCAGCAGCTAAGTAGTAGTTGTTAATTTACATATCAGTCCCTAGCTATGATAGGTGACTTCTGATGGCTAGGATAAGAAAAAAGTCATCTTACAATAGTATACGTTACCATTTTGGAGTCTCACAGTGACTACGTCATTGTAGTCCATGCCACCATGCTCCATTATGTGCAAGCTGGTGGCCGTTCACTCTGATAGCATAGTTTCCATTACAAAATGTTCCATCATAAAGCAGTCACGTAAAGAACAAACTTATACTTGTTTGCTTTCCTTATTCAGTCTAGTGTACAAAGACGATGATTCTCCATCGCTGTTTCGGCAGTCTGATTCCAAGGATAAATTAATTGGTATGTCTTCGAATGAAAAAGCAGAAATACTTATTGCTTTTCTCTGTACATTCTTGTGTATGATTTATAACGTAGCCAACCCTCTTTTAGCGACACAAATGTCTAGTTTATAACGTAACCAATCTTCTGTATACCGTGTGGTTTATAATACACCCAGTCCTCTGCATACATTAATGTCTGGTTTATAATGTACTCACAGCTTTCTATATAATTGTAGTTTATTTTTTGTTTTGTAACATTTTCTACCTGTATGTTAAACAGCCCATTTTACGCTGAACTAATGTAACCTGTTCCAAAATCAGTACATTATAATAGAATAAACAGTGTTGTTACAGATGATATGTAAAATATAACGCGTATGGATTATTTCAAAAAAATTGCATTGTTTCAAAATATTTATATTATTATACATTTAATATACCTGTTGTCTTTGTAGAAAACATCTTCCAGGGATTTCTCTTCGGATAACACATTCTCTTTCAATTATTTTAAAAGAGAACCATTACTGGTCACTTCTTACCGAATCTCAAATTCCTAAGTAAGTACTTGTCTTATGTAGCTGGATTCAAGTTATATGAAAATATTACCTCTCTGCTTCTTAATCAAAGATATCTAATAATTTTGCTTCTACACAACTGAATTCTCACAATGTTACTTGTATAGAGCTAGGTTTAAGTATCTAAAAATATTATTCTTATATAGTTGGATTTAAATATTCAAACAGTGTTACTTGTATACTCCTGGATCTGTGTTATCTATGTTACTTGTATATTTCTAGATGAGAGTCATCTGACAGTGTCACTGGTATACTCCTTGATCTGTGTTATCTATGTTACTTGTATATTGCTGGATGAGAGTCATCTGACAGTGTCACTGGTATACTCCTTGATCTGTGTTATCTATGTTACTTGTATATTTCTAGATGAGAGTCATCTGACAGTGTCACTGGTATACTCCTTGATCTAGTTATATAACACTACTTGTATAATGTTGAATCCAAGCTCATTATCAGTGTTATTTATATACTACCAGATGCAAGTTATCTAACAATATTACTTATAAATGGCTGGATCCTAGTTCTTATATTCAGTTACTTTATTCAGCAGTGCTGTATTCATGTACTATGATTGTGCTAAATTAACTTTATAACTTCTGTAATTATGTTAATAATTCTTTCTTATATTTTTTCAGTTCTGTACTTATTTTATAACACTTTTTCAAGTCCTCAACCTTTTCTATATCTGTAATAATGATAGTAATAATTTCTTGTCCTACACCTGTTTTACAATTATCTTTTCTGCTTGTTAATGTTCACTTATTTTAACAGTAATTAAAAGTAATTAATTAAGGTCCACAAAAAATAATTTCAGTTCCGCTCGAAAGTAGCTAGCCAAAAATGCACGTGTCACATAAATAAAAACAAATGTGGATCACAAGTATGCGTTTGCACAAAATAATATTTCAGAATAGTACTACCTATGTTCTACACATTAACGATTACAGAATTAATGTGTTCAACATACAAATATTTCACTCAAATGCTGTGATAACTTTGCTCAGTAATTCTTTCGTGCATTGTCTTTAAGTAAATTCTTCAACTGTGACAATCAGTAACATGTTTCAGTAACAATCTAAACAAACTAATCTGTAATAATCTAAATTCCAAAGTTTATCGCAAGCTGTGTAGATTTGAAAGTATCAAATCAGAACCCAGCTAACGAATCGAATTCTCAATCCAGATTCACAATCGAATGAATCTCAAAGCTTCTCATGGTCCTACCTCATACCATATTCTTTATTAACTCAACTAAACCAAACCCAAATATTTGTAATTTTTATTTCAGTGAAATGAGCTGCTGTGATGAACTCAAAATGCTATCAATATCATTCAACCACGAGAGATCCCGGTTCATGCAGTGGAGTATTTATTGGAGGATTCAATATTTTCCTTATTCACAAATATATATCATGCATTGCACTAAGTAAGTCTTGTAACATTTTCAGGGACGATCGACTGGTAGCAGAAAACAAAGGTTATCAAAACTGAATCTTTTCAAAACTTACGGTAAATTCATTATTATACAAAAGCGATTAGCTCATGCTAGCTGGGCCCGGCATGGCCAAGCGTGTTAAGGCGTGCGACTCGTAATCTGAGGGTCGCGGGTTCGCATCCCCGTCGCGCCAAACATGCTCACCCTTTCAGCCGTGGGAGCGTTATAATGTTACGGGCATTCCCACTATTCGTTGGTAACAAGAGTAGCCCAAGAGTTGGCGGCGGGTGGTGATGACTAGCTGCCTTCCCTCTAGTGTTACACTGCTAAATTAGGGACGGCTAGCACAGATAGCCCTCGAGTAGCTTTGTGCGAAATTCAAAAACACACACCTATAACGAAGTAATACATTTTCTGACAATTTATGGTTACCATATAAACATTTAAGGTAATCGAATGAACCAACACTATTGATGATTGTACACACGGATACAGTCGACTCATACTGATCAAGCTTGAGCTCGATAAACGATTAAACTTTTAAAAAATGTTCCATATTTCGCTTTATTAAAGGTTCAAGAATTTAATTTTGAAAAAAAGATCGTATAATTTCTTTCTGTATAAATGTTACACAACACTCTATATGTTTGCCTTAGGCCTGCACTCTTAACATTAACCATATCCAGTAGCATGACCACAAAAGATGCTTCAACCCCTACATGAAAAGTATGATGAATTGTTGTTGTTTTAACATACTGATCACATATGTTTACAAAATGGAACTATTTTCCATGCAGTGAATGTTATGTAGCTGTAGTACGTATAAAACAGTGCAAGAAAGAAATATTACAAACAAAGTCTGGTGTTACACCACTGCAAGTTTCTTGTTGATGATAACCTATACTCACCGTTTCAAGTAAAATTTGAGTTTACCACAAAAACTTTGTTTTATTTATAAACATACATATACAAGTAGCTACTTCCAGTCAGTAACAATTGTTTTTAGTAAAATAAATGTCTCATAATTTTAAATTTATTCATTATCAATTTAATTATAGAATTATTTTTAAAATCCCTGTTCTACAATTTCGACAATACGAAACTTATAAAAGAGCAGAAAATCAAATCTGTAATAATATTCACAAACAAGAATTTGATAGACATGCAATAATCTAATTTTAGTTCAAGTTATTAAAGTTTAAATATAAATTTTTCATTTGATTAGTGTGATGTGATGTCATGTTGTACCAATTTGGTTTTATCCACGTTTTGTCCAACTGCATTAGCACGTTCTTGTGATCAATTGGCTGGCAATTTAGATTTGTCTATTCTTGAATTTTTAAACTGTTATGTCTGCTCGCATTTTTCAACATATAATTCGCTGTAAATGTTAAAGACCTAGTAGGGGTAAAAATAGGTTTATATTATGATAGGAATTTCAATTTTAAATAAAAAAATGTATTAATGTGGTTACCAATGTAGAAATTTTAATTATAAAACTATTTTAAATTCCATATTGTGTAAAATGTAGAAACACAAACCTTGAAATTGTAATGTAGTGATTGGATCAGGTCGGCAGTATGAGCTTCGGCTAATTCTTCGTGGTGTGATTTATTTGTTTTTAAGTAAGAATGCACTAACTCGAAACTTTACAGTTAAAGCAAAGAACTCTGAGACTAAGATTTCAATAACACTTCTTTTATTAACTTTTATAGGCTTAATAGTTACAATCAACAGACATTTTCTTAAGTAGATTAACTTTGACTATTTTAATAACACTTTTGCAAAGCATTCATTAATTTCATAATACTTAAGATGATAACCGATGCTTAGAAATAATGGCATTAAATACTTACAGAGAGTTCAAGGAAAAAACAGTCTGATGTTCCATTACAATAAAAGACATGTTGAATAAGAAACTCGTGTAGAAGTAGAGACAACTTCTTTCCCTGGGGAGAGAGCCTTTTTGGAGTCTTGAAGCAACTTCTTTCTCGGGAGAAAGCAATGCTTTTCGTTTGTTTTTGGTTTTGTTTTTGAATTTCGCTCAAAGCTACTCAAGGGCTATCTGTGCTAGCCGTCCCTAATTTAGCAGTGTAAGACCAGAGGGAAGGCAGCTAGTCATCACCACCCACCGCTAACTCTTGAGCTACTCTTTTACCAACGAATAGTAGGATTGCCCGTCACATTATAACGCTCCCACGGCTGAAAGGGCAAGCATGTTTGGTGCGACCGGGATTAGAACCCGCGACCCTCGGATTACGAGTCGAACGCCTTAACACGCTTAGCCATGCCGGGCCCAGGACTCAACAGATAGCACAATTTAGCTTTGCTATAACAAAATACACACTTGTCGTCAAGATAAATTCTTTTAGTTGCATGAACACATCAAGGAGGAATCAACTCCTGTCTTCATCTTAAGTGGTGTGATAAATTATTAAGTTATGAGGCTAATTATAAGACCTGTGAGCTGGAATTAATATATATGTATACATATATACGAAGCTTAACAAATAAAACTTTTCGTTAATTCCATGATATTTTGTTTTGATAAATACGATAAGACAACCAGAAAAAACAATTCAGAATAGTTTGTTAAGAGACACGTGCACCGTTTATTTACATTGTCTGTTGATCAACAATGTAGCCTTTTTTTAATCTAATATATGTAGTTTATCAATATAGTTTAGTTGAAATCGATATTAGATAGAACTTCGGAAAAAAAAAGTTAAGTGACTTTTAATAATCTAAATAATTTATTTTCCGTTTTTTTTTTACTCGAAGAAAACCAGCCGTTTCAAATAAAAGACATACTACAGCACTTTAAATAAGGCTTCGGGTCTTTTAAAATAATTATATATAATTATTCAACGAATGTGCATAGTAAAATTAAATATTATGTATATTTTTTTATTTATTCACGCGTGCTACTTTGTGCAGTTTTAAAATGTGCAGCCTTAGCACTCAATAGTAAAATTTTAAAGTGTTGTTTGAACTAAACGTGTGATGTTTAAGGTGTTATTTGTCCGAACGTTTTATTAAGTTTTGTGCACTAATGAATAACATAAAAACACACTACTAAAACAAGAAGAACCAAACAAAGTTAAACAACAACATTTACAATAACATGAAGTGAACGAAGATAATAACGATTTTATTTAAGTAATACCCAAGAAACAAAACAAAACAACGAATACAAAACACGATCACACCTTCAAACACAGCACAAAAACTCATTCCACAGTACTCTATCTAAGGTGTCCCAGCCATGTACCAGGAACGACAATTAGCAACAGAAGTAACAAGGTGTTTTAATTGGAGGTCAATATTGCAGGAACAAAAAGAATTTGTTAAAGGATGGACACCAGGCCGCCTTCACCCGGTACTATTACAATACAGTTGTCAATCAAAACCAATTACAAAACTGCCAACGATACGGACGCGAAGCAGCCCGCATGCAAAGCTCTACCACGCTGTGCAGGGCGTTGGGGAGAACACAGAAATAAAGACTATCCAGAGTTAACACACAACCACACTGCTGTAACTGTCGACAGCAACACGCGGCAAACTGTAAAGTATGCTCAAAATACAAGAATATAAAACATGCATCATAAGTACACTGGATAACACAAACACAAAAGAATCACCTACAATAAATCAGGAAACTAACAAAACACAAGTTCTCTCTGTTACCCACACCAACATCTAAAAAAACATATCACAAAACAACAACTTAGAACACATATTTATACATAAGCAACAAAAACACTCACTCAAATTCACAAAACACCTCAACAAAAAAAGAACACCACATAAACGCTATAACACAACAAAACCATCACTATACGAACAGAAGCAGAAGAAAACGTCTATAAACTTTTGACAGAATACAGAAACGAACAAAATAGTATTACACTAATAATCAGAATAGCCATTGAACACCTTACACACTTATTACCTCAGGTAACACAACTACCTGTTATATTACTAACACCACAAAACACAACCATACTGTAAATATAAGCTCATAAAGAGGCATATCCCGGTAATATAAACGGTCCTGGACCTGAAAAGGAAAGAATCAATCCGAAACATCCAAACCAGATTACATGGTCCAAGTATGAAACATCTAACAACACCAGTACAGGATGGAGAAAAGGTCTTCTAGATCTAAATACCGATGTAAAACTTTGTCCGGTTTGTCGGTGATAAAAGGATTCTTGGTTCGTTGAACGGCTAGAGTAAAGTCTTACTTTTCTTCAAGAGCACACCAATTTGTTACGTCAGTACCCCTGCTTGCTTTCCCTTCGAACTCTTTCAGCTACTTCACCCTAGTAAAGCAAAGTAACAGGGGCACAACGACCTACACACACAAAGGGACCACCCATTGATTCCTACAGTGAAATGACATTGGACAGTAAGCGAACACATACCGACAAAGGCCAACCAGAAAATAATCATACATTTAGCGTCGACCTGTAGACGAAAGACAAAAGACTTTTAAAACGTCATCCTCTACACTTGTGTTTTTGTGTTATGTTTAACCAGGCTGGACATGCGTATTCTATAATGGATCTTAAGTATGTTTTGTAGATTTTTATTATATTAACAGGAGAAGTGCCTTGATATTAACCCGATAGGCTTCTTGCATAATTTGATCTTTTTCAGATTCTAGTCAGCATATTGTTAGTATGCTGTAACCACGTTAACTTGGTATCGTAGGTTAATCCTAAAAATCTTGCCGAGGTAGCAGTCTGTAAAAGTGATCTGTTCATGAATAATTACGGTAGAACTTTTTTTTTAGTTTATTTAATCTGATGAATAGTGTTACTTTTTCGGTATGTTTAATCAGTGATGTCGAGAAACTCACTTGTTGAGAAATTTATATGCAAAAACGGCTCGTTTGGGTTGAGAAAATATTTTACATAGAAGGGCGAACAACGTTTCGACCTTCATCAGTCATCGTCAGGTTCACAAAGAAAGAGGTAACTGACCGGAAGCTGACCACATGTTTGAAAGGGGTTGTGTAACTGAGTGTCGGAATGTAGAGGGCGGTATTAGATGTTTGAATATATAATTTTATTTATTTTATTATATTAATATAGGTATAAAGGCGTTCCTTTATATTGGTTTATTTTCGGTTTAAGTTGTTGTATAAGTAAGGCTTCTTTATTTTTGCGTTTGTTTATGTTTGTTTCTTTATTTAGTATTTGAGTGTTTTCTATGGTTATGTTGTGTTTATTTGACTTGCATTGTTCGAAAACTTGTGAAGATGACTTTTTATGTTCTTTGAATCTGGTTTCCATTTTTCTACTTGTTTCTCCAATATAGAAGTCGTGGCAGTTATCACATTGTATTTTATAAATAATGTTGGTGTGGTGTTTGTCACTGTAGTTTTTACATAGTATAGACCTCAGTTTTGTGCCTGGTTTTTGAATAAATTTGGTATTAACTGGAATGTCATATTTTGTTACTAGTTTTTGCCAACTGTTGGTTATTTGTTTGCTGATGTCAGGAATATATGGTATACAGCAGTATATGGTTTCGTGATTTTTTGATTCGTGACATATATTTACTTTTGTCAGTTGATTTTGCTTTCTGTCTAGGTGTGTGCGTAAAATGTTTTCTACGGTTTGTGGAGGAAACTTATTGATGTTGATGAAGTATTGTTTTATTTTGTCTAATTCATCGTTAATTTCATCTGGTGAGCATAGTTTTATGGCTGTGTTTATTTGGTTTCTTAGTATGTTGAGTTTTTGTTTTGTTTCATGTGCTGAGTCCCAAGGAATGTATAGTCCAGTATGGGTGAAGGTCGAAACGTTGTTCCTCTTCTATGTAAAATATTTTCTCAACCAAAACGAGCCGTTTTTGCATATACATTTCGGTATGTTTGTTTTATATTTCTGACAGTATTCTTCTAAGTTGTTCAGGACTGGTTGGAGGTTTGTTGCTGCTAATAAAGAAGTGGAGGCATTTTTCCAGATCGCTACATCGTCAACAAATTGTGATGCAAAACTTAAGATTAGGTCCGACAGTGGCATATTACTCAGATACATGACAAATAAGATAGGGCTAACTACCCCTCTTCGGGGGACTTCTGCCTCAGGTGATTAAGACCCTGAGTGAGCGCCATTAACATCGACTTTACATTTTCTATTGTCCAGAAAGTTAGATAACCAGAGAATAGTTCCCTAGGGTATATTCATTTCCGTTAAGTGGTATCGTAATCCATTGTGCCAGACCGTGTCGAATACTTTCTCAATGTCGAGAAAACAAGCGACAATGCATTCGTTCTTGTTAAAACTATCGGTAATTGTTTCCATTAATCTGATTAAGTGGTCTGTAGTTTTTCTAGAGTTTCTAAAGCCGTTTTGAATTTCGGGTAATTTTGAGTTTGCTTCTAAGTATATTTATAGTCGGTTACTAATTATTCTTCCTATGCAGCTGGTTAAACTAATCGGGCGGTAGTTGTTTGGTTTATTTGCTGTCTTTCCTTATTTCTGGAACATTAAAATTACAGCTTGCTTCCAAGAAAAAGTAGACAACACCAGAAATCAACTGTCTGTAACCTTAATGTTCAATGATAGTGACTCAGTCATCACCACCCACTGCCAACTCTTAAGCTACTCTTTTACCAACGAATAGTGGGCTTGACCGTCACGATATAACGCCCCCACGGCTGAAAGAGCGAGCATGTTTGATGCGTCTGGGATTCGAACCCGCGATCCTCGGATTACGAATAGAACACCTTAACCCACCTGGCCATCTCTTTAAATTGTCATATGTTGTCGTACGTAATATTAGTCTTGATGTCTAATATAACGATTGTAAATATTTTGGATTTATTCATGACAATCCTTGTATAATTTCCAGAATTAAATTTAATTAATGTAATATTTAGGGTCGCGGGTTTGCGCCCGCGTCGCGCCAAACATGCTCGCCCTTCCAGCCGTGGGGGCGTTATAATGTGACGGTCAATCCCACTATTCGTTGGTAAAGGAGTAGCCCAAGAGTTGGCGGTGGGTGGTGATGACTAGCTGCCTTCCCTCTAGTCTTACACTGTTAAATTAGGAACGGCTCGGTGCAGTGGGCTAACAACCTACTCACTTAAATACTTGTTGTAGAATACGCAAGCGATTGCGGCCCTCTGTTCCTAGATGGAATTTAACGGTGATAACTAACTACATGTAATATTCATTTTGATTTTCAATACGACATAAACGTTTTAACTTTAGGTGTTGGCCTTGCCGTCGGAATTCGACTGAGGTCGACATTCGATTTCTGCTCGGAATTTAAACTTACCTATGCTGAGTGACTTCGGATTGTTACTCCGGGTCATCAAGTTCGTGTAGTCGCCATACTCCGAGTCGGTACATAAGTTCGGTGCGACGGGGATGCGAACCCGCGACCCTCAGATTACGAATCGCACGCCTTAACGCACTTGACAAGTAGCCCTCATGTAACTTTGTGCGAAAATTCAAATCAAACAAACTACGTTATATAAACTCTGCACACTATCCTGAACAACTAGAAAGTTCTCAAAAGTTCTACATTACAAAAAGGTAAAGAAAAAAGCATGACATACTTGTACATTGCACATGTGAAGTGTCAAAACAAAGCAAAAGAGAGAGAGATGTAAAATATACATATGCCTCATTGACTGTAGTGATTTAAGAAAAGTGCCAGATATGTGACACAATTCACAGTGGCAAAAATTAAGATTTATTTTGAATTTTACACATGTGTTTACGAAATGCAACAGAAAATAAATAACAAGCCAAAATATCTGATAATTTAAAAATGAAATTGATGAGAATGGTAGCTAAGAACAGTAAATTCAAATTATAAAAATGATTAAAATACTTAAGTCAATTTCAAATATCACACTGGAACCTGGCATAACAAAAATACAGTTCTGAATGATATCTTGGGTACGTAATTAAGAACTGTAAATCAATACCGTTTCTAACAGTAACATCTTTCACGCTTTTATCTTTATAAGTATTGTCACGTGATCACCAAACCCACAATGGTAACGTCACAAGTCAAGAAGTGGCGTGATTAGCAACCGTATCTATGAAAAACTAATGACCGAGCAGCTGATTAATGTTACACGCTCCGTAAATTTCAAAACACAATAAAAAAGTAAATCTTAATTTCCTAATTTTTAATAGTTTCTTTACACAATAGGAAAAAAACAAAACTGTACTTTATGTTTTGTTACATCAATTTTCGGTAATAAGTAATCACGGTTATAGCTAACTTAAGCTTCAGCAATGTAAACTTTTATAAACTAATGCTAATGTTTGAAATATTATTAGTTCCAGATAAGGTGGTTACTTTAACATTACTTTATTTATTAACTTGACTGTGGATGGCTTTGTTTGTTTTTGGAATTTTGCACAAAGCTACTCGAGGGCTATCTGTGCTAGCCGTCCCTAATTTAGCAGTGTAAGACTAGAGGGAAGGCAGCTAGTCATCATCATCCACCACCAACTCTTGGGCTGCTCTTTTACCAAAGAATAGTGAGATTGACCGCAACATTATAACTTCCCCAGGCTGAAAAAGCGAGCATGTTTGGTGTGATGGGGATTGGAACCAGCAACATTCAAATTACAAGTCGAGTACCTTAACCACCTGGCCATGCCAGGCCAACAAGTAGTCAAAAAGGTTGTTAAGTTACTTCTACTCCTGTTATCTGTTTCTCAGTCCATGATTTTGTATGAAAGTAAAGAGCAGTTTTCTTCAACAGCAGTTCAGATGCTTTCAAGGTTGCAACCTCCCTTTATTTTCTGTTGGGAATTACCAGTCAAGTTAATGGCAGAAATCACTCTGGAGGACTATGACAGTAATGCTTTAATGTGATGTTGTAACATAGTTTAATATTATTTAAAATTAAACAATCTGATAGTTGCTTCATTCAGTAGAATTTGGAGAGGAATTAGACAGCTTAGATGTGTAAAAGCACATGTATTTTAAGTTAAATAAGTATTCATTCTGTATTGTATTTTAATAAGGATTGTTTATTTTATTTCTGTTTATTTGCAGTTTGTTTATAACTGCTGGAAATCCCATTTTTTTTCACACACAAGTACCAGTGGTATGATGTTGAGAATATGCGAATCAGAGTTGAGACTAATGTGGAAATGTGACAAGGTCTCACCACAATCGTTCCTTTATATATATTGTACGCTTTTTTGCATGCAGACAACATTACAATGGTGATTATTTGGTCACTTGATTAAATACTCTGACTCACTACCTGAATCATTCTTGACAGTCATCAGTCTAAACTGGACTGATGTATCAGTAAGGACTTTGCATGTTAGGTGTCAAAATACTTGAATATGCAAATACCTCATGAAGAGGTGTGTTTGTAAAAGCTCTGAGCATCTACCACACCTTTGCATCAAACTATGTAATGGAAAGATGTAAAAACAGTAAATGACTACTTCTAGATTGAGCCAAACTGTTTGCAAGGTGGTATTGCTAACCATATCATAAGAAATGGAGAAAACTTGGTGAAACCATCCCTTAACAGTGTGAAGAAATGGTGGAGCCATAGAGGAATGGTAAATAATCTTTTCAAATCCACAGCCATGTTGTACATACTCAAAAATAGATGAGCTGATGAGGGCAGGACATCACCATTATCAACAGGCAAGGAAGAAACGAAGAAGTACCTAAAGAAAGGGGTAATCTTTGACAAACATCCCAACTTCACCAGCCACATAAATACTCTGACAGCTAGAGCTACCAAAAGCAATGCTGTGAAAGGTGCAGCTGTAAATCGAGCTGAAGAACAGAACCTACTTATTATATTGTCTATTCCATCCTGAATTATACAGTACCGATAACCAATTTGATTGCTGTATAACTTGGTAAGACTGAAAATGTACAAAACATGTTTAAGACGGGTCACAGGAAATAATTCAAGTTCTTCTATCAGCGCAACATCACATAACACCAATAGCATATGCAAGCAAAATTATACCCAGAGCCTTGCAGTGTAAAAAAAAGAAATGCATTCCATCACTGAATCGTTATCCACCACAATCAACTCTTAGATATTTTAATTTAGCATAAGTGGAAATGGAAAGCATGAAGCAAACTCTCCTTTAAATAACTAAAAGCAATGAAACTTAAATAGGCAATGTCATTAACAATACTTGCAACTGACTCACAGGATACACTACATTAACATTGAGATTGATTGGCTTCCAAATGGATGGCAGAAAGCAAAGCAATTGAACAGCAAGATCACCATACACGTACCAGACCAAGTAGGAGTAAAACTGACAAAAAAGAAATCTGAAAAGCTTAGAATGGAAGCTCCCTTATCAAATGCAGCATAACTCTACTAGCATGATCTTAATCACTTTTACAAGTGGTAACCATATAAGTTCTTCATCTACATTCAGAGAGAAATATGCTGCTGAAAAATGAAGAATCATATGATGTAGCTAAGAAAAGCGAGAAATTGGATTCAAAGTATGGTATAAAGCCAGAATATTGCTGACAACATCAGAATAGGAATTTTCTTATACTTCTTGCAAGAAAACTAAGTTGTGAATAAGAAGTCAACAGTTGTTGGCTCCACCTTTGCAAATGTCACACAGTGAGTAAGGATAAAATGTCTACAAATGCGCTGAAGATTCTAACAGTGAAGGACTGAGCCAAGCTCACAGTTTTATTGTTATATATTGTAAGCACCTTTAGTTCAACTTCTCATTAACAGCAGCACTGATATTACCATCAACAACCTCAGTTAACATGTTTTATATTTATGGCAGGATATGGAAATGTAGTTTTGACACAATCACGATACTGCACAGAGAAAAAACTGGAGACCCTGTGAAAAACTTGAATAGACAGCTGTGGTATCTACTTTCAAGAGTATAGTTTTGGACATTACTAAACTTCTGGAAAATGAAATTGATCAATATTATCTAATTTATGATTGAGCACATTGTGATTATATAAAAATTTCAACTTAGTATAGAAATCTTTTGTGGAATATTTGAAACACTGCAAAAATATAGATATATTCAGTAGGAAATGAATATATGAATGAATGAGAACCATTATATTTGCACATCAAAAACTGGTGTTGAATATGTTATATTTAAACAATTTTGAATATGCAGAAACAAGTCACAAGACAACCAAAGCAATATAATTTTCCCGTGAAATAGCAAATATCAGATCTACGTTTTACATTGTTTTGTGTTTGTAATGTGATGCAACAGAAAATTTATTGCTTTTGGGTAAGGAGCGCAACAGCTCTTTTCGACACAAAATGGTCATATACACAGGACGTGCCCAGATTGAGAATTAAAGCCTCTAAAATGGGTATTTCTCTTGAACTTAATGACTTTGGAAGATAAAGGAATATGGATCAACTTGAGAACTTGAACCATCCAAAAAGAGGCATGCAATAAGTTATGTCCCAGTTGTTGTAAGTAAAATGTGATAAACTGTAACAAGTAAGAATCTATGAACATAAAGGTCACGACAAAATCCTTTCACTTGCCACAGGCAACAATGTGCAACATAATCAAGAAATCTTCATTTGGAAAAGTGGAATAAGTGTACACAAATTGCCTGCTTGTTATGTACGTTGAAATGTTATATAATGCAAGTATCTGAAGAGTAAAATGGGTAATTGTGTTATTTCACACAACAAAAAAGACACAATCCCAATTACTGAATGATGCAGTTAAATATTTCCTTGTAATCAGACTGTTGAAATTTCAACTGGGAAACCTTCATCCTTGCACATCAGGTGAATTTTCGAAAATATTCAGAGAGAATTGTGTGTTTTCAGTTCATTCGTACAACTATGCTGTAGAGTTGTTATCAAGAGGCACAGTCGTCAGGTACAGCATAACTGGAAGTGTTGAATGTAGGGCCCCCAAAACATTTAAGTACAACGACTCAAGTATGTACAAGATTATGTTTGGTATTCGCCATGGTATTTTCTGTAGTTTGATTTAAGAGTTGTTTAAAATGTTTTTTCTTCAATATATTTCTTTATTTTTTCACATTACATCTAATATTTCTTAAAAGTATCGTGGTGAAATGTTCATTTTTATTTCTTCAATTTCAGAGACTCAAAATCAACATTGATTTGTGTTTGAATATGAAACTCGTGATGTTTTTTTGTTAAGAACAAAACTAAACAATGAGATATCTGTGCTGTACCCACCCTGGATATTGAAACCTGTTTGATTTTTATTAGCGTTATATAAAACGCCAAACTTATCCTTTATGCACTGCGGAGAACTCATAATAGAATATCTTTATATAAAAATCAAATTGAAAGGGGTTTAGTTTTGCTCAAGTGTTAAAAACAATAATGAAAACTTATCACTTCTATGTTGCTGTTTTTAAATTAAAATTATAAGTCTGTAGAATGAAATCTAATGTTTGTGTGGGCATTTTGAAGAGTACAGTGCTTTTTTCCCTTCTCAGCATGGCCAGGTGGTTAAGGCACTCGACTTATAATTCAATAGTTGCGGGTTTGAATTCCCGTCACACTACACATGCTCGCCCTTTCAACCGTAGGAGCATTTTAATGTTACAGTCAATCCCACTATCCGTTGTTAAAAGAGTAGTACAAGTGTTGGCGGTGGGTAGTGATGACTAGCTGACTTTCCTCTAGTCTTACACTGCTAAATCAGGGAAGGCTAGCACAGATATCCCATCATATGATGCAGTGAATTCTCAAGGAGATTTCTGCACCTGTCATTGTCAATGTAAGCATTGTCATTTGCTAGCTTATTCGTTTGCCACTATGAAAATATGTGAGTGAAAGATTATCCCTCGAGTTTCAAGCCTGAATATTAACAGAGGGATGTTTATGATACTTTTATCGTCTCCATTGACCTTGAACATGTTGATTAGTTTGAAAGAATTTTAATTGTCAATGTGACAGTGTAAAATTTACAAAATAACACCAAGAAGAGTCTCACCTTACTTTTGGGTAACATTAATATTCACTAATAATGGCTATTTTCAGTGTGCAGTGTATTATGATTTTTACTTTAATTTCAACAGTGTTATTCCAGATTTGTTTATAAAAATTGAGATACTGATTTATCATGCTTACAAAATCATTGAATATAAATATCTAGATAATAAAATTTGAAAATGCTGAATGCTTGTAAACAAAAATAATGTTTCAGATAATAATAAGTCAATGATGATAAACAATTAAATTGAAACATTCCTAAACAATCTTATTGATGATATTGTTACATAATGAGAGACCAATATAAGTTATTACTGGACATAGGGACAATCTGTGCAATACTTTATGATGAGTTGAAATGGTTTAATGCTCGACATCTTACTGCAGTGACGTATAAACTTTTTTTTATGGCACCTCTCTGTTAAGGCTACATATTGTTGTACCCTGTACCCTTTGTAAAGGTAAAAGAAGTCTTACAATTGTACAAAGCATGTTATCAATTGCATTCTCATATCAGGAGAAATTCACATCTACATACTTCATGATCATCACATGATAAAGTCATAGAAGTTTTGTTTTTAGGGCCTCACCATGAATCATTTCACGTTTTTATGGCCTCACCATGAATCATTTCACATGTTTTTATGGCAGTAGGAAGAATTAATAATGTCTCTCCTGTATTATGTTGTTTCATCACTTCCAAATTAAATAATGGGCTTCTAAAGAATATTTTATGGCTATTTATAGAACAATTACATGCTTTTAAAGCAAGTTGCTTTAGGTTTCGATTGTTACACTTGTTATTTGAAAAAAATTTGATGATTTTTCACATGTTCTCATTGTTTGATTTTTAAATGCCTTTTAAGTTTATTTGGTTTTGTGGACAAATAAAGCATTACAGTTATTCCTCATTATTAATAATTTGAAAATGAAATCAAATTCTAAATAATCTTCATGGTACTTATGCAGTGTAGCATTTGCTTTCATGTATGCTTCTTTTTCAGAAGCGCACACAGGGTGGTTTAGTTACTTTAAAACTTAACTGACAAGACAAATTGTTCACCCATATCTCTGTTATTGCAATAAAAATATGAAACTCACTTTAGAAATCACTTGTTAGGACTAAAATTACACGCAGTATAACTTCTAATTTTACTTTCACTAACTTGTGTTGCCAGTATATATATATTGCCCAACAAAGGCCTAGAACTTTCAACAAACTACGAGATGTTATAAAATAAAAATATTCATTTAAATTAAGAGAAAAATTCAGAAAGTTTGAATTCTTGATGTCAGTTCACAACAGTTGAACTATGCAAACAGCTACGTAATAAAATTTCCCATAACTATTTTTTAAAAATAAGTTACTTTAATGTTTGTACAATACAAACTAAATAATACTCTTATATTAAACTTAAAATTAACAGTCATGTACATCTAACAGCAAAACAATCAGTGGTTAGAAAAGCAACTTCCTTGTTTCATATCTTACAGATTTGAAATTATTGTAAAGAAACAACGTCTTAGAACAACTTGCAGTCACTATCAAGAAACATAATGTATTAAATTTCCTACACCTGGAGAGAGAAGTAGCTTGCTTCTTTATATGAAAGTGTTTGAATACAAAATTATTCTTTTGTATACGAAGGTCTAATTTCACAGTGAAGAAGTAAAAATATAATAGAATACACAACGTTTTAGCTGTGTAACCTCTCTGTTTCCCTCCTGTTGGCACAAGTATGCAGACTTGTAATGCCAGAAGTCTGATTTCAATACCTGTATTGGGCACACCACAAATAGTCAATTATGTGGCTTTGTGTTTAACTATACTAAAACAGATTCTTACTGTTCACTTTTCAGTATGGAATTATTTTCTACATGTTCCTTTTTCAGTCTGCATGCTGATGCAGCTTCCTACTCTAACGTGTTTGTGTTTATATTTTACATTTCTTTTTCCTACATTAATTATTGATAATAAATATTAATTTTTTATGGTAGTTTTTATAACTTCTTTATTTTTAAATCTGTACCTTTGAATGACTAATTACTATCATTTAACAAAAGTGAAAAAAGCCTTGCAAAAATTTGGCTGTTTGTGTGATGTTCCGAGAAGATTGTAAAAAAATATTTCTCAAGCATGTCATCGATTGGACATATGGTGATTCTCATTCATACATTCTTGGAGGGCTACTGAGTGAAACCAAGTTTTATCACATAGATCTAAGGAGCATTTCATCTCGGAATTAGGTTTATTGTTTTGTGATAGATTCAGCTCTAAAGCAATTTGAAGTCTGTGATGGTCTCAAGGCTTAACGAAAATTTGACCAACAACTCCAAAGCCATAGAAAACACAAATGTTGTGATGCAATCATTACCATTCTCTGTTGGATAACATAGCTTCTCAGGCTCCGTTACCATGGTTACATCACAAAAACACAACAAATTCCCTCAAGAAGATGTCGATAGCATGAAGGATGAATACTATTTTTACAATGTCTTTCCAGGTCACTGAATTTCTAATAGCCTCTGTAAAAAAACAACAACAAATTATGAACACAACTTCTGCATCAAGGGCTGAAGAAATACGAAATGTTTTAAACAAGTAGATTCTAAGTTGAGTTTAGCCACTAGCTCATGTAGATTGAGTAGTCAAGATGCATTCATAGGTATGATGTCTAATTCAAATAACACTTGGCTTAGCATCACATAAAAAATGCCATTAATGATCAAATTGAGTTTCAAATGTGCTCTGGATGAGTCAGGAGCTTCAACATATTTGCTCTGTATCAGACATTAGTTTCTAATAGTTCAAATTTGTTTATACAGAATGGTTACAAGCAATATTTGAGTGAAGAGTGACATCTCAGATTTCAGTTTGACACTATTATTTATTCACTGAGCAATCAAATCTGTTCGAATACCGTGTATTGGTATTTTAAAGGTGAACTTATAATGGAAGTTGCCAACTAGTTTTTCTTGTACAAAATGTGAACTAATCTCTGCAGAAATACCACCCAGTGTTGAGCCTGAAACCAATGAATGAATATATGTTGAAAAGTGGTTGTAGAGCTTAAAAATGTGCAAGTGATGTTCTTTGGTGTGTTATAGTTGCTTGTCGAACATCTGAGGTTGCTAGCTGAGGATTCTGCTAATAATTTTAACTCAACAAAGAAGTAGAAACTAAGTGAAGTGTTCATAAATACAGATGATGAGCATTCCATAAAGCAACTAATATTAGGCTTCTTTGGAGTGCAACAAATGTTGCCAATGCTGAAAATGAATGGATATAAAAGGACAAAATAATATAAGCTTTGGAGATTGTTTAACTGTCTCCAGAAGAAGAAAGAGACATTAAGTAGGTGAATGAACATGATAACACACTTTATATACATCATAAATGGATTCATAATGAAAGTACATGTCTTATGTTTCATGGTCCTACGTAAATTTATAAAAAAATTAAAAATGAATAAGTTTCTTTGATAATGAAAATCTGTAGTATAAAGATATTTGATGAATTGAAAGGAGGGGGCTAGTAACACCATGAGAGTGATAAAATTGTGATTTCTATTGAAATATATCTTATTTAGGAGGGAAGAAAAAAGTGTATAGAAACAGATAAAGAACCTTCTGTTGAACCAGAAGAGGAAGAAGAAAAAATACATGAAGAAAGTTGACTAAAAAGAACAGAAAGGTAAGCTATACCAGCAACCTTTATGTTTAAACTGTAAAAGCTGTAGGTTTCATGTATAAATGTAAGCTTTATTTTACCTTTTTTTCTTATAAGGAGAGGAAAAATGCTGTAACAATATGAGGTATTCTTTTTGGTTAATGTAATTAGCTTCATCAAGTTGTATAGTTTGGAGATTGTATTTTAAACTGCAGGTGAAGACCTTTTCTTGTCACTGTTGGAAGGTCATGAGAGAGATGATAACGGAAAAAATTGATGTAGCTGTAAGAGCTGAGGAATGTGGAACTCTGGAATATGTAGTGTTGCATGTTGAGCATAATACTACATATAAAGAAATAATTATTTTACCATTTTAGATCTCTGTTTTTCAGCTACTTCAGCTCTCTCTCTCTTTCTCACAGTTGTATCAATAAACATTCCACTCAGTGATCATTTTGTGACCTCCTTATGTTTATCATTAAAATATCATTTGAACAAAAATCAAAGTAATGTAATGTTGAAATTTTGAAATTGTTTCCGAATCAAACTTTTATTGGATGAGAAAAAGAAAGACAGAAAAGAAACTTGAACACTGTTTTCAGAAAAATCACTCTAAAACAATGAACTGTGAGTAAAGAGTTTTTGTTAGAAGGCTAGCCATGAAGAGGTAATAATTTTACTATTTTGTGTAATAAAAATCCAGCAGTTATTTTAAGGATTTTCTAAATAATAAAAGGTGAAAGGAAAAATTTATTTTTCCTTCCATAAGGTTGGAAGGGCTCATGGTCAAGGGCCTGGCATGGGGTTGAAACACTTCATCAAATATGCTTGCTTTTTATTGGCCATGGGGGCTTTATAATGTGATAGTCAATCCTCTTATTCATTGGGAAAGAATATTCCGAGAGTTGATGGCAGGTGATATTTAAATAGCTGTTTCCACTCCAGAAATTATCACTTTAAAATTAGGAATGGTTCCTGTGAATGGCCTGCAAACAGATTTGTGCAAAAGTTAGTGACAAATCAAACAACTTTTTATCAGAAGATAGAATATCAAAGAGCTTAATATAACCATTATAAACCATAAGAATCAATTATTTTTTTCACATTTTGTTTACTATTAAAATATGTCCTTATTAATTCTTTTTAGGTTATTTGGTGGCTTGATCAACAACATTAAACAAAAGAAATTCTGGTATTTGAGTGATTTTGGGGATGCTCTAGCTCTTCAGACTGTAGCTTCTGTTTTCTTTCTGTACTTTGTCTGTATTGCTCCAATTATAACTTTTGGTGTCTTGTTAGGGGAAGCAACAGATTCCCATCTGGTGAGATACAGCAAATTATTTGATAGCTTTATCACCCTATGAAATAGTTTATTTGAGATGTATGATAACTCAATTGTGTTATGAACAAGGTCAATTTTTCTGATACTTTTATTGAATAGCAACACAAGCTGTCTTAACTTGAATTTTTACATAACACAAGTATAGCTCTTTTATGAAATAGCTTATCTTTTTCCAATAGTAGTATTATATAATAGCTCAACTGTGTGATATTTCTGTTTTCTAATTGTTCAAGCTGCTTGATAGTTGTTAATAAAATAGTGAAGCTGTCAAATAGGTTCATTATGAAATAGTTTATATTGTTCTGAGAGTTATGAAACATGTAAGTTATGGTGTGAAATACTTTAAATTATGGGATGGTTTAACTGAGTTATGGAACATTATTAAATTATCTGATAGTTGTGTTACATGAGAGATCAAACTGATATTTTCACTGTGAAATAGTGTAAGTTGCATAATGAAGTACTCTAAGATATAGGATAGTTTCCTAGTGTTACAAAATATTCACACTCAAATTGCTCAGACTGTTTGATACTTTAGTTGTGCCATAAAACAGGTTAAGTTGTTTGTTCAGTTATTTGTATGATGAAAAATTTCAAGCTGTCTATGAATTTAAATGTGTGAATAAACAGTTTGTACTGTAGGTTAGTTCAACCACTGTATGAACTTAAATCTTTCATTTAATTTTTCTGTTACTAAATTATGTAGGAAGTTGTTATTCAGTTAGTACAATCTATAGAGTTCTTTAGTTGCGTTGCAAAAGTGCTCATGTTGTAGGCATTGCTGATTGTTTATGGAATTCTTTAAGCTTGCTTTCAAACTAAAGTTTTATAGAAATTAATGTAATTGAATGTGTTTGTGACAAAACTTTTACGTGTATTTATAAAGACTGAAGGGATACTTACAATAATTATTTATTTTTGTCACTGTGCAACTGTTTGGTTTTTAGTTTGCATGTTTATGATTAACTTACCCCGAGAATGTTTAGTTTTAAAAACAAATAATTAGAATTGTATTAAAATGAAATTGTGTGTATGCATCATCTTATTGTTTGGATTATATGGAACATTTATTTCTTGAATTAATCCTTTATTTGAAATATTTTTTTTCACTTATCTAATCTAGACAATATTTGATTAAACAAAACACCAACTAACATAAGGAATATTTCATTTTTACCATCCTCAAAATTTATTGAAAACTATCTTGTGGTACTTGTGATTTATATAAATTGTTTGTCTTAAACATAGCAATACTTTTTTTTTCTCAGGCTGCCATGGAGAGTTTGCTGTCTGGAGCTATCAATGGACCATTGTATGGGTTATTTAGTGGGTAGCCATTGAACATTCTTGAAAGTACAGGATCAGTGTTGGTATTTGAAACAATAGTTTTTTTTTAAGTTTGTAGGTATGTTTTGTACTTTTTTGTGTGTGTGATTTGAATTCATATTTGTTGTTTAGTTGTTATAAGTTTTATGAATAATTTAGATTTTGCAAGAATTTTTCATTATGGTTAAAAAGTTGTACAGCTCATTTATGTGTGTATGGTATAATAAAAGTAGTTTTATGCTGTCAAGTTAAACTTTAATGGTTGTGTAATAGTTTGATTTCCAAAACATACTTACTTCTACAGGCACTTATAGCTATTACTTGACTGCCAGGGTTTCTCTTTGTTCATCAAAGCATTAGTTTGACTTTTTCTCACATTCTTCAGTCTTTTATACCTCACTCAGTTGTCCTTGGTGATATTTCTCTGTGACACACTTCATCTACCTGAGCAACCAATGGATCATGTACTACAACCATTAATATCATCTTAGATCTTGAGTGGTATTTAAATCAGACCAACACTGCTGTTGGTGTTCCTGTACCACCCTGCTCATCCCGAGATTTATCTTTTTACAAATACCTCATTTCAGGAATTGAGTGTGTATATTGGTAGTTAGGAATTCCAAATTTTATGGATGGAAGTAAATCTTCTTTGAATCTCAAAATTTTACAACTTTTTGCTGTTCAACAAGCAATGGTTCAAGGTCTTGATCTGTTGAAGGGAAAAGTTACTGTGATTCATTCTGACATTTATACAGTGGTCTTGTAGATTTGCTGTTAAAGAGGCATACATTCTTAGTATATTTGTTTTAAACTTTGGGTATTCTCTACTGAGCTCACTCCTATTCTGTCAGACTCCTGGTTTGCCATATTCCAGGGATGATGAATTTAATAGCAGATCAACTTTCTTAGCCCAGTTGAATGGATGCACCATTGTGAGATTTTCTGGTGGACTTTCTTTCAGTTTGAGACTTTGATTATTAACTCATTTGCCACTCAATAGAACTCTCAACTACAGGCATTTTGGTTTCCAGTACTTCATCTTCGGGCTTTTTTGATATATGGATTTTGTCAAAATTTGAGCAGGATTGCATCTCTATGCCTTTTCCCCTAGGTTATCTGTTACCCAGAGCTCTGGCTATAATTTGATCCACTACTTATTGAGTACTGTTGGTAGTACCAGGTTGGCTGATCCAAGCGTGGTTACTTCTTCTACAGTATCTTCAAGAATGTCTAGCTCTGTCACTTTCTCTTTGGCTATGCCTATTGAGAGAGTCCTGGTCTGGCATTCCCATTATGCTGTCCTTTGCATCAGGGTTTAAATTGTAATGTTGCTTTGTATTTGTCTCAATCTATCTGTGGACCTACAATGGCTATTTATCAATGAAAATGGCACACTTACTGCCAATGTTGTCTCATGAGGAAATTGAACTTGCTTTGCCCAAATGTGTCCACTATGTCTTGTTTTTTTACCTGGCTCTTTGACAAAGGTCTAGCTTTGTCTAGTGTCACTTTATCTAAGGCAGCTTTATTGACTACTCTTTTATATACTAAGCATTGGAAAGTATTTGAATGTCCACTACTATCTGGCCTTCTCGGATCATTTAGAGCTATTTATCCCAAACACCCTGTTTCATTACCAAACTGGGATATTAAGGTGATATTACATGCTTTATCTCTACATCTGTTCAAATCTTTAGCCTCATGCACTATGTACAAATCTTCCCTTACAGTATATTTTGTTGCTGCTAGCATGTAGGCATCAGTGACTGGAGTTGTGCACACTTTTGTCCTGCTATTTCCTGACAGGTATTTTCTTCCAATGACTCTTGGTACTCAAGGAAGTGGATAAATCCGTTTTTGCAAATTCATTTGCCAGCTATTTTTCATGTATGAACCTGATCCAGACCCAAATCATTAGTTTTGTCCTGTCAGAGCCCTGAGATGTTATGTGGCACACACTAACTGTTTTAGAAGCATGAGATATCAACACTTAATTTTTTAGAAGTTTTCAGTTTTCCAAGAGTTATCCTCAATTACTGTGAGAAGGTGGCTTCAAAATTGATCTATATTGCTTATTCTAGACTTTCTTTACAGACAAGAAAACTTCTCCAAGTCACATCTCATTGGACTCATCACATTTTTTTAGCTGTCTGATTAAACGTCTGTTAGAGAACATCGTGCAGACTGGTATGTGGACTTCTCTCAATACTTTTCTCTTACATTATTTACATGATTTGGAAGTTTCTTTTACTGAGAGTTTTCCCTACCCCTTACAGCCATTTTGACCACATTTGCTAGATTATAAGGATGGGTGAATGATATTTTTTCTCTTCCTTTTGCCTCTTTATTTTCCAGGGTCCATTACCTATTTTTTTTCACTGTAGCTCACTCTGTGGCAACTATTGCTGAGACAAATGTACTTTTATCCATCACATTCTGTACAAGTAACCAAGTTAACTGTATTTATTAATCCTCATTGTAGCAGGCTCTGTAGAAATGAGATATTCCATTAGATCATCTAGGAGCTTTTCAGATAGTATTAGCACTTTATGCTGGACTACCACTTGGGGACTATCATGAGCAATGCTAAAAGGAATGCTCTTCATACCTGCTGATCATCATAATGAATAAATCGAGTATGATTTGCTTTTAAAAATTTAACAAAATTGGTTCACATATTGCACTGTTCTTCTGGACTTCCCAGTGCACATTATCCCTGTATTCTACAAGTGGAGCTAGGGAGTCCCTACCACACCTGGTTTCCAGCCACAGGGGTGGTGGGCAGAGTCTTTTTCCTACAGAGTGTTTGAGTGATTTCCTGCAATGGTATAGAAGAGGGCAAAGTTAGAAGGCTCTCCTACCTGGATCTCGGGTTGTTTTCTCCAATGCCAGTAGGAGCAGCGTCAACCTAAGCAGGAGCCATCTCATAATACTGGTTCAGATTTGATGCTCTGCTATCTAGTTGGAGTGTGTATTGCTCTTCATTTGATCAATATTGATTTTTTTATATTGTTCTTGATAGGAAGTCCACAATCTCCTTATAATTGCAAATATGGAGTTGTTCCATTCTGAATCTGTGGTTAAGCTCAGTGTTCCATATCCTTTCCATAATTCTGAGGTAAGTTGTTGAGGAGTGAGGGTGAATGTTCTTATTTCCAGACCAGATGAGTTTTGTTCATTCAGATAAGTAATGCAGGCACAATTTTATCATTTTGGAATGTTTCCTTTCAGGCTTCTTCAGGTAGAGGAGAAAGTTTGTCCACTTTGGTGTTGGTTACTTTCTTGTCATGATTCCTGTGATTTAGAATGCATTACTCTATAGCTACAGATGGAGATCCAGTCAAAAGTATATCTATATGTAGCACTGTGGTCCAACTCCTTTAGTCTCCAACAAGGGATATAGGAAGTAAGACCCATTAATTGCAGTGGTGAGGAGTGGAACATCTTCTATCTGTTTAGGGCTGGTCTATAGTGATGCTAAAAGGAATCCTCTCTATACCTGCTGATCATCATAATGAATAAATCGAGGTTGATTTGCTTTTAAAAATTCAACAAAATTGGTTCACCAATTGCACTGTTCCAATGGTGAGTAGTGGAGCATCTACTATTTGTTTAGGGCTGGTCTATTGTGATGATTACTCATGTACTATTCCACCATCAATACACGAAATAACTTCAGGATGAAGGCGAGTACCTGTTCTAGATGTTGTCCTGTGTCTCCCATCAAGTAACACTTATCTTGGTACATCTTTGATCTATGCACATGGATACTGGCTTCACTGGTCCCTCCATCTTTCAGTGTGGGATTCTAGCTATGTGATAGCAGAGATAACTATGTTTTGGAAATTAACATTTTTCTAAACTGATAATTTATTTTCAATAATATTTACCTCTGCTGACAGAGTTCGAATCTCCTTCACACCAAACATGCTCGACCTCCCAGCCGTGGGGGTGTATAATGTGACGGTCAATCCCACTATTCGTTGGCAAAAGAGTATCTCAAGAGTTGACAGTGGGTGGTGATGACTAGCTGCCTTCCCTCTAGTCTTACACTGCTAAATTAGGGACGGCTAGCACAGATAGTCCTCGTGTAGCTTTTCGCGAACTTCAACACAAACAATCAAAAGAAAAAAGATGTCAACATATTTCAATTTCTACTGTCATTCTACTTGTGTCCTATTTTCTGATAAAATACCGGTTTTCTGACGTGTCTGATTTAACTATTTAAATTAAATTCACTGTTTAACCGAACATGTTTATAAAATGAAAACAAAGTAAGTAGCTGTTGAAAATTATTTGTTTTATACAAAACTATTTAGTTAACAATAAAACAGAAATTACGAGAAACAAATGTATCTATAAAATAAGCATATTCGCGGTACGTAAAATGTTAAATTAGTTTCGATTATTTCTGAATAATATAAAACCATCACAAGAAATAATGAAAATTATTCATAAGTAATACATGAATGGTTATCTATGATTGTTTTGGAATTTCGCACAAAGCTACTCGAGGGCTATCTGTGTTAGCCGTCCCTAATTTAGCAGTGTAAGACTAGAGGGAAGGCAGCTAGTCATCACCACCCACCGCCAACTTTTGGGCTGCTCTTTTACCAATGAATAGTGGGATTGACCGTAACATTATAACGCCCCCCACGGCTGGGATGGCGAGCATGTTTGGCGGGCGCGAACCCGCGATCCTCGGATTACGAGTCGTAGCCTTACGCGTTAGGCCATGCCAGGCCAGGTTATCTATGATTTACCTTTTTATGTATTTTTCTTTAACTTGAAGCTATTAATTAAATATTAAAGAATGTGTGTCAGGCGTGGCATAGTGATTAACATATTGGGTTGCGTATCGTAGGAGCCAGGGTTCGAGACGTGATTCCACTGAATATGCTTTGAGCTTTGAGATATAGGTGAGTTATAAAGGTGATAGTCAATCTCGTTATTTCGTTTGAAAACAAAAACGGACAACACCCTTGTGATGAAGAGTACCGTAAATTGATTGGTTGGCTGGTTTTTCCTGTTTGTCTGTAGCTTAAAATCAGGATCGGTTGTGCCTAAATCCCCAAGTGTTATCTAAGCAAGAATATTAAAGAGATGTCAAGAAACTGGTATCTTATTTTACCATGTGAAAATAAAATAGAGTACCTATCAGTGAATATAATGAATAACAAAGTATACTGACATATCACCACAACAATTTACCGTTAAGCCTACATATGCGTTATTATCAACACAGAATTCTTTAGATTTATTTTCTCTGGTCAAAAGTTTCCGTTCCTCAGCGGCACAGCAGCAAATCTGTTTGTATGTATGTGTGTGTGAGGGGGGGGGAGAGGCACAGGCCCGTTATACAGATTTGTCCTTAACTTCAAACAAATAAAACAAACTCGTCAGTAAAGAGAAATGATGCTAACCGAAGTTCAAATCTGTTGCTAACATTTGGTTTCAGAAACTAATAAAACAATCACATTTTGATCTTGTTGTTAAAGGTTTTCACATTGTTCAATGTTTCGGGGCCCAGTATGGCCAGGTGGTTAAAGCGCTCGAATCGTAATCTGAGACTTGCAGGTTCGAATACCCGTCGCACCAAACATGCTAGCCATTTTAGTCGTGGGAGCGTTATATAGTGACGGTCAATCACACTATTTGTTGGTAAAAGAGTAGCCCAAGAGTTGGTGGTGTGTGGTGATGACTAGCTGTCTTCCTGTTAGTTTTACACTGCTAAATTAGGGACGGCTAGAACAAATAACCCTCGTGTAGCTGTGCATGAAATTCAAAAACCAAACAAAAACCAATATTTCCTTGAAGTTTACTATTCTTCTGGCGCTGCATGGCCAGGTGGTTAAGACGCTTGACTCGTAATGCGAGGGTCGCGGGTTCGAATTTCCGTCTCACCAAACATGCTCGCCCTTTCAGTCGTGGGGGCATTATAGTGTCCCGATCAAACCCACTATTCGTTGGTAAAAGAGTAGCCCAAGAGTTGGCGGTCAGTGGTGATAACAAGCTGCCTTCCTTCTATTCTTACACTGCTAAATTAGGGACGGCTAGTACAGTTAGCCCTCGTGTAAATGTGCGCGAAATTCGAAAAAGAAAACAAAAACCAATATTTCGTTGAAGTGATGTCGAGAAAACCCACTTGTAGAGAAATATATATGCAAAAACGGCTCGTTTGGGTTGAGAAAATATTTTTTGTGAACCTGACAATGACCGAAGAAGGTCGAAACGTTGTTCGCTCTTCTATGTAAAATATTTTCTCAACCCAAACGAGCCGTTTTTGCATATATATTTCGTTGAAGTTTTCTATTTGTCTACCTAAAAGTTAAAGCTGAAAGTCAAGGCCACTTATTAACGAGTGTTTTATATCTTCGATATTATGAAGTGTTTGTTTATTATGATTTATATGTTTATTGCAGAGCATATTCAGCGGGGGTGTCCACCGTGTTGAAAGTCGATACACTTATCTCTGTCCCACTGTGGATCTTTTTATAAAGTGAATGAAGTAATTTGTTTGTTTGTTGTTAAACGTGATGTTTCGTGAAGGGCTATTTATATGCTGTCGAATGTTTTTAAAATTCGAATTTTACCTTATATGTGCTATCAGGATTGTTATCACTTGCAGCATTCAAATCAATAAAAGATACATTCTACTTAAGTTGTTTACTTTTGTTGCGTTTGAGAAACGAGCTTTTGTTGAAAACGTGCTAAGTGTCCCTTTACATGTCCCTCCCAGTGCCACACAGGTATGTCTGCGGACTCGCACCGCTGTAAACCGGGTTTCGATACCCATTGTGTAGCTTTGTGTTTAATTCCAAACAAGCAAGTAATTAAATCTTAAGACGTAATATGTGAAAAAACAAACAAAAGTAATTTATCACGTGACTGACTGGACAGTGAATCGGAGGTCTTACAACTCGCGGCATGTCTTAAAATCGTGCCTCGCACTTTGGGTCTGTGTCAAAAGAGCGACATTGAAGTTACATTATTAGAGTGGCTCAAGGGCTGGATGTCAGCGCTGTTGTAGTCATTTTAAAATTAGGGACTACTAACCCAGATAGGTCTTGTAAATATCCGAAACAAACAAAATTATTTCTTTTAATGGCCGTTCCCTACACAACTTTGACCCTCATTGAACTGAGACTCCGTCGCCTTTTGACTGTGAGATTTCACTGACCCTTATGGCCTTGGGTTAAGTCTTGATGGGAGATAAATCGCTTGTACTTGTCGGGTTTTAAAATACTTTCATAAAAGCAGTCTTCACGTGTCAAATTGTTTAGACAGTTTTCAATAGCGTCTGTTTGAACAAGTATGCACGAAATATTTTTATTACCTAAATTACTGAGACAAAACTAGTACAGTTTAACTGTTGTCTCCTGGCGACATATATTTCATAATAGTTTTTACTTTTATGAGACTTTTTTATTTGTTTTAAGTTCAAAATTCCTTTAGTAACAAGTTTCTCCAGTATAGCTGTTTACATGGAACACCAATCAAATATTACTTTGTTATTATATGGTTACAAGTCTTATTTTACATTGTAGGCTATTAGTAGCGTGTTAACAGTAGTCAGGGTTGTTGAGATTGGAAGAAATATTTTCACCCTGGCATTGATTACGTAAAACAAACCGTAAAAAAGTTATAACATAATTGTTTAAAAATTAATGGATTAAAATCAATCAAGCATGTCTTCATTCGTTGATTTTATTTTTATTTTTGTCGTACTTTGATTTCTCTAAGTGTTTTGGTTTCGTTCAGGCCAGTCGAGAGATTATACAAAGTAAATATAGGCAGCGATTATGTCTTAACTGTAATTTCCAGGTACTACTTTTTGTTATCTTGGTTAAAAATTCTTACACCTAGCTCCTGTCAGTACAGTTTCTAAAAGATGGCATGTGTGAGGTTGTACAAAATAAGTTGAAGCAGCGATTAGGTATTAAATGTGTTACCTGTACTCTTCAGGTACTACTTTTTGTTATCTTGGGTTAAAAAACGTACACTTAGCTCCTGTCAGTAAAATTTTAAAGATGGCATCTATAAGGGCTGAAACTGGTAAAACAGCCAAAGAAAGCTTGTTACACTATCAAACTTGATGCTTCGCGTGAAGGGCCCTTTAAAAGAAATCCAAAATACTTCCGCAGCCCCGTAGGTCTTCAAAGCCGATATTTCCAGGTCGACAGTGGTTATATGAATGCCGTAGGTGAATTTCGTTTGCTTGTCAGTTCATCGTTGTACAAACGGTTTCTTTAACGACACTATAATAAACATGAAAAGTAACTGATTTTACTCGCTGGTTTTAGGCAGAAATATATAATTGCTCAATATGATAAAATTAGTTGGACTAACGGTTGTGCTTACTTGTTAAATGCAAAGCTACATAACGGATTATATTTGACTGTGTCCACCGCTTATCGAACTCCGATTTTATCTTGATGAACCTGTAAGATTAGCGAGAGCCCCCCATTCCAGTGGACAGTGTAAGAACTTGAAGACATGTTAATATAAGACTTATAAGCCTTCACCTCGTGCAACTAACTATTCACGTAATGTAATTACATATTCGAGAGAATTTTGTAAACTTGGCTGAGAGCTGTAAATTCGAATAGCCCTTCAGTAATTAAGTTGTACCTGTGAAAAAAAGAAGGGCTGGCGAAACGACGAGTAAGTAACTGAACAAGAACATTAAACAAATATTTGGAAGTACATGCTTGGATTGGAAAAGTTGTTTCTGTCTTATATGGTAATACGACGTGAACTGAAAGATAAGTGTTAACCCTAAAGTTGATTTGGCTCTAATAACGTTAAAAAAAAACACGTTGAACGTTTGAAACCTGTCTCGCACGTATATCGCTGTCGTGTAAGATTCGAATATTCGTTCCAAACTTTTCTCCAAGACCAGTAGTTAACGTGAATTATTTTTCGTGTTTAATCAGCGATAACAGGAATAATTATGTGAATACAGATAATTAAGATTTATTTCCCTTTTGCTCTTTAACCTTTTGTTTAAAATCGTAATACTATTTTCTGATATCTTTGTACCGATACCGCCTTGAAAACACTGTTTATCAGTATTGTAGGGTCAATACTAACTAGCTCTTACTGTTATTTTTATCCGCGGCATAGCGGCTCGGAGAACAGCTCTGAGTTGTTGTTTTTTAAAGCCAAACGTTTAGCTCACAGCTCCGTCATTTCTTGATGTATTTGAGATTTAATTGCAGTTTTGAACTCAGAAGGTCAAACCCTTTCGACTGACGTATTTGGTCACGTCCAAAGTCTCTTAGATGGATTTACTCTAATCGTGCCAAGATGAATATCTATTTGAGGGTGGCTGGTAGATAACGTGCTGAGTAATAAAGTTGAATCGGGTTGTATGCTTGGTATTGCCTATACAGAAAAATATAGCTAATAAATGGACTAGTAGATTATCCCTGCCTAAAAGTGTTCCGAGTGTTGTGGATATTAAGGATTCCTTCTTATTTATTTTAGTAACCTTCAATTTTTCGGAGAAGTTCAATAACGCAATAAGTTATTAGTAGCGTACTAGGTTAATACTGTATTTCTGGAAAAGGATTCTTGCTTATCCTAGAATTTCCAGTTCATCAATTCGAAAATAAATGTTGGGTTATTACAAAGGGTTGCCATTGTTATTTGTTATTAAACACAAATATTCACAAAGGGCTATCTGTGTTCTGCCCACCATGGGTATCAAAACCCGGTTTCTTGTGGTATAAGCCCGCCGACATACCACTGTGCTACTGGTGGAATCACAGAGGGTTCTTGCCTTCATAATATTTATCTTTTGCCATTACTAGAAAAACCTACAATAACTTCAGAATATTTTTCACGGTATCACTGACCATTAGATGCCACTTTGGAGAGCTAATTATTAGAATATTTTAGAATAGGCCTTTATTTGCAGTTATAACTCTGAGTGTAAGTTGTAGAACAGGTTTTACATTGCAGTTATAACTTTGAAAATGAGTTATCAGTTCGAGAATGATACCTGTAATATTACCCCACCTTTAAATAATCTAACAACGTCATTTTTGTATAAACATTTATTTACAATAAAAAGAATACAACATTAAAATCATTGCAACTTCTCTTTGTTGACATGAAAATGACATAAGAATGTCGAAATGTTGTTCTTCACATTACTTTACTTAAAGTTTCAATACCTATACCAGCCATCTTGATAATACATTTTTACTTCAAGTGGGTTTTTCGTTAGCACAGACAATAGATAATTATTAAAAACAGGACTAACCTTAAAAAGAGATTTCACATATGTTTCGGTATCTGTATAAAGTATTGTAACATTGTATTAATTTCAATCGTAAATACTCCATTTCATTACAGACATTAGAGTAACCTATTTTTCGGAAAGTTAGTGTTAAAATTTCGTAGTTTTTAATGTCGATAATGATTTCAGAGATATAACATGAAATAATTTAGAAATGAAATAGATTTTATAATATGTTCAGATTGTTGGAACAAAAGAATTTGCCGTTTAAAATTAACTTTACGAGAGTGTTGCTTCATACAAGTTCACATAAACCTCGTTCATGCGAATGTATATAAATAATTTGTGTATCTAGTAAAAATAAAAATAAAATTTATTACTGTTGTGTTTTTTATTATTTACAGGGAGAAAAAACAATCTTGTATTATTTGGTGGTTATGTTACAAGTTCATGAAGAAACTACCACACGAAGTATTATACAGATATTAAGGTATAAACTCAACGACTTTCAAGGTTTTTTTGTTAAATATTTGATTTTTATAGAAGGATCTCCATCTTTCATAATTTGGACCAACAGAAAGAATTAATTCATTAAATATTTATAAAGGAAAAAAACGATTTCAAATAATAGCATAAACATGGAAATTTCTGATCATATGTCAAATATTCAACATACTTCTTGTGAAAAAGATGACTTTGTGGAGTATTGTTCAGAAAATAGAACTTTAAGTATTCCAGATACGAACTATTCAGATAATATCATCTACTCAGAAGCTTCACACGAACCATCTTCGAAAGAAAAGGTAGCCGTACAAAAACTGACAGAAAAATATGATACTCTGGGCCGAATCAATGTGGAGGAGACAGACAAAAGTATCAGTTGTGGTTCTTTCGACGATGCGGATTTTCAACAAGATTTAGAAGATGAATTAAATAACTTATGCAGCGATTTGACCGAATAGGACATAGCCCAAGTCGAAACGGTTTTTCGTAGCCACAAAACATTTGTGTTTGTGTGCCAGTGTCAGGCCAATCTGTATTTGAGAAAGCCAGAGGAAGAATGGCAGTTAGCCCTGACAGGTATCCCTGTCCTGTTGTTTGATAAAGGAGAAACGAGAGCACGAACCAAACGAAGACTGAAACTGGTCCTCGCCGAAAAAGGCACAGGTTTCATTCCTTGGCATGATGTCATTGACAATTTGACGAACTACGAGGCCCAAGATAATACTTTTTACACCATGTTCCTTTCCACAGATCACAGCCAAATGGGTGGTTTCAGTTTCGAAAACAAAACAGCTGCCAGACAGTTTCACGAACAAGTCGACCTACTGACGTCGGATCCTCTCAGAATTTCTTTATCCGTTCCTAAAGCTAAAGGGAAAATTCCAGGAAGTTGGAAAAAATAAACTTACCTCAAAAATGTGATATTTCTCTTCTTTGCTGTTCCGAACACGTCACAAGTATTGATATTAGAGACAAAGAGCAATTCTATGGGCTGACGAATTTAGTGCAAGGGAAATCTAAAAAGGCATTAGAGCAATCTGTTGATGAGTAGACGTCCATTGGGACCAATAGTACCTTTCCTCATGGAGACCAAATTAATGTAGAATGCCCGTACTTAATTATTATTAGACTAAAATGTGTTGATGGTTCGCCGATATCGTAAAAACGATTCCTGACCAGTATTAGCACTAGTGTGACGTTTTGTTTGATGACAATTTTTATATTAAATGTGCAAAGTGGAGAATGGTACTTCGAACAATATGTACAAGTTCGTTAAGAATCGCTGTGTATTTGTGATTTCTTTCTCTCAGAACATATGTGAACCCTAGAACGAACCACATCCATAGGACAAAGTGACATACATGGTTATAATATTCGTATTTTCTTATAGGTCGCTTTTTTTTTTTTCAATTTTAAAAATGGATTTCAAACAGACCGTTTATATTGAGAATTTCTTGTATCGTTTTTGTTAATTTAAGTTTGATACATAGGCACGTTTTTGCAACAGTTAAGTACGTTTAGAGAACTAATATATAATTTAATTCTCAAGTTAGGATTCTATTAGTGAAATATACTAACCAGTTTTAGAGTAGAAATAGGCTTTTAAAAGACAAACCATCTCTCGAGAGCGCTACCTTCAGGCTATAGTTAATAAAATTATGTGTCAACTTTCTTTTAAGAACTTTATATAGAACACAGCAGTATAAATGAATTCGGTTTTTAGCTTTAAGATTCAAGCAAGGCTTGGTTCAATATATATATATATATATTATCCGTTAATATTTACTTTATTTCTATATTTGATTACAAGAGCTAACATTTTGGAATGTATAGAACGCTCTCTCTATGTATATATATGTGTGTGTGTCGCCATTACATAAACAGGTCTGGATTTAAAATATGAATATCTTTTTAATTATGTTTTATTTTTACTGATTTAACTGGTAATTATCACCAAAAATCAGATGGCACTGTCTTTCTTAAAAGCAGACTTAGTTTTTAAGCTCACGTTATCTTATCATGTTATCATGTTATTTTTCAACAAACTTCCTATATACACTTTTATAACAAAATGTAGACAACATTAACGACACGTAAACCACTAATAATTATTCCCTCTGGTTATAACAGATATAGTGTTGTTGAAATATTGTGGAACACATTTCTTTATTTGCAGGCAGAAATCCTTATTAATATTCTAAACCTGAAATTGCTAATGTATTTTCTTGTATGTTGTAGAATTCACTAAGACTTAAATCACATACACAAAAAGAAACGTGACATTTGTAAGTGACTTTTAATTAACTTCTATGTTTGGTGACAACGTTATTTTTATATGAAGAGTGAACCTGAAAATATGTGTGCACACGTGTATGTACTGCAATATAATGACAAAAACCCTTAAACCAATTTTTAGTAGATATTACGTCCTTTGAAATTTTTTTAAAAACTAGTTTCTTTAAATATCAGAATTTTTTCTTTAATACCAACTTTCGCGAGTCAAGTTCTCTATTATTACCAATTTTCGTGAAACAAGCTTCCTTCCTTTATAAAAATAATATGCGACAATTATGTGTAGTTAGAATACAGACAGTTTTATATAACATTTTTATGAGTTAGATCTGATTATCAAGAAATTTTTTAAGTTACTTAAGTTAAAACTCGTAGCGATCCTCAATTTCTTGTGTTTTATAATAACAGACCTTGAAATTTAAACCAATAGTGTTATGGTAGAGATACTAGAAATAGCATGAACTTTATGTTATACGATAAATTATGATTCAAAAAAAAGGAAAAAGAAACTGTAATTAATTTATTTGGCCGTACTGTTTGCTGTCGTTAAACTGTATTACATACGTCTTCTAATATTATGTGTAGTTGATATATATATATATACATGAATAGACGCCTTTTATCCGAGTTAATTTTTATTAGTTTATTATATCTTAGTACAGAGACGGGTTTGTTTTTAAGACATAATCCAATATTTCCATCAATTTGACAGTGTTGTTGTTGTTATATGAACGTATAACTATGTCATACTGTTTTTGTTAAAAAGGTTTTAAATTGTAGAAACAATCATAATTTATGTGGCTTGTACGTCACTAAAAGTTAACTACTTTGAATAATTTTATTCCAGGAACTTTACTGGTTTGTGCCATGTTGTTTTTTAAATTTTATTTTGTATGAAATGTTGCTTGCTTTGTGACCTGTACATATATTTACTTCGTTCTATATTAAACCTCAGCTAAGCTTTTTTCAGTTATTAATAACAATTTTCACCTGACGAATATTTAGCGATCTCCGGATAATTTGTTCACCGAAGAAGACAAGAAGAGCTAAACATCCGTTTCTTTTCTTTGTATAACGTTTACACAACCAGTTCTCCCAATCATCATGTTTCTGAATTACATTCATAAACTGCTTACTAAAAACAGCATCGTCGATTTTCTGTATAGCATATGTTAAAGCGAAGCTGTAAAAGGATTTATTTTCTTTTTCTTACGTTAATAATCGGAGCAGGAGATGAATGTGTGGTGAGAAAAGAAAAAGTTCACAAAATTTTTCAGCTTGAAGTGGCACGAGATAGTTCAGTGGAAACCACTGATAATTTGTGAAGAGAATTTATTAGACTCGTGTTTGTACTTCATTAGAGAATACTTTCTGTGTTACGGAAACAAATTTTTATTTAGAAAAAAGTGAGTAAACCTAATACATGAGAAATACTCAAGAATCTGGAAATGTACCAGTGAAGTATTTGAGGATAATACCTCATCGCACTAACTCAGATAATAGTGTATTTTTACCTTTTCTGATACACTAAGGTATTCTTGATATTTGATATACATTGGGACCTCGGTTCTCGGACTTTATCCGTTCCAGAAGGCTGTTCGAAAACCGAATCATTTTTTCTCATAAGAAATACTGTAAATTAAATTAATCCGTTACAGACCTCCAAAAATTACGCATTATGAAGCATTTTAAGTAAAAATATTGCTTATTTATACCTGTATAATAATACTTACATGCATAAAGTCAACCACAAAAACTATAAACACAATAAAAAAACAAATGAAAATTGAACTGCACTTTACCTGTGCTGACGAGAGCTAATGGCGTAAGTGAAAGGTGGTGAGTAGGAGGGTTATTATTGTTTGGAAGGGGAGTCACCATCCATAAAAACGTCAGGTAACTCTCCTTCTGGGATCTTTCTCCTTTCTGTCTCTTTGCACCGCTGCAACCTGCTTGAGACTTACTGGACCTATTTCGCACTAAAAACTTGTCTAATGAGGTTTGTTTCTGCCTGCATTTTAAAATATTTCTGAAGTAAGACATGGCATTGTCATTAAAAAGGTTTATGCTGCGGTTTACTATTGCTTTGTCAGGGTGAAATTTTTCCACAAAACTTTGAAAATCTTTCATATTTCCACACATTTCCTTAATTAGTGAACTAGGAACATCATCCCTTCCCTCCTCCTCATCTGAAGACACTTCCTCAGTTGCCTTCTGTTGCTGCTACTTCTGAAGGTCTTGGAGTTCTTCCATGGTGAGCTCAGTGTTGTGGTCTTCCACCAACTCCTACACATCATCACCACTCACATTCAAGCCCATACACTTACCTTGTGAGACAATATCCTCGACAACAGGCTCAACCTCAAAGCCTTCAAAGTCTCTATTTGCTACTGAGTCTGGCCATAATTTATTCCAGGCTGAGTTTATGGTCCTCAAAGACACTTCCCTCCAGGTTTTGTCTATGATCCTCAAGCAATGGAGTACATTAAAGTGATTTTTCCAGAATTCTCTGAGGGTTAACTCTGTGTCAGAGGTCACTTCAAAGCACCTTTGAAACAGTGCTTTGGTGTAGAGTTTCTTAAAGTTCGATATGACCTGCTGGTCCATGGGCTGAATGAGAGGAGTCGTGTCAGGGGGCAAGAGCTTTACAGTAATGAAACTGTACTCCTCCACCAACCCATCCTCCAAGCCTGGTGAGTGAGCAGGTGCATTATCCATCACAAGAAGGGCCTTCAGTGGTAACTGTTTTTCCGTGTGGTAATTCTTTACACTTGGGGCAAAAACTTCATGGACCCACTCCATAAAAAACTGCCTGGTTACCCATGCTTTATTATTAGCCCTCCACATGACATTTAGTTTACTTTTCAGGACATAATTTTTCTTAATTTATGACAGTTAATTAGTCTTAGCTTTGGTACAAGTTAAAACTTAAACAACAAAATGTGTAAACAGATATTATTTTATGTACGTTGCAAAAGGAACGTCAATCCAGTCCATAATGGTAAGTATTTTTGATTTAGAAACAAGGATTTCTCTCGGTAGTAAAGACTTGCCCCTCAAGGAGAAAAAAAAAAAAATATGTATGTGGTGTAGTAATCATACACAGTAAAAGTAACAGAAAATTTTACTTAAAAAGTTCAACGGAGGAACGTCAGTAAATTTACTGGCTAACAAAACTAGAATTAAAGGTTTGATTCCTCGTTGTGAACACAGCAAATGGCCAAATGTGATTTAGATCATAAAATAAACGGACTTAGTAATAAAAACTAATAACTGTTGTGTTTTGCTAAACCTAAGTATGCATATGGCGTCCAGGCGGAAGTAGAGTAAAATAACCAAAAGAATCTTCGCGAGTTCTCGGGATTTTAAACTACTTTATTTATTACAGGAGGGATATTACACTTCTTACTTTATTTAATACAGGAAAAATTTTAAACTTCTTACTTTATTTATTACAAAGGGATTTTAAACTACTTACTTTATTTATTACATATTGATTGTTAACTACTTATTTTAATTATTTCAAAATGACCTTATACTACTTACTTCGTTTATTACATAATGATTTTAAACTACTTACTTTATTTATTACAGAAAGAATTTTAAACTTTATTTATTCTAGAAGGGATTTTAAACTATTTAATTTATTTATTACAAACGGATTTTAAACTACTTTATTTATTACAAAATTAATAATTTTAAACTACTCACTTTATTTAATAAACAATGATTATAAACTATTTACATTATTTAATACGGAAAAAAATTACACTACTTACATTATTTATTACTTAATTATTTTAAACTACTTACTTTATTTATTACAGAAATAATTTTAATCTACATACTTTATTTATTACAGACATAATTTTAAACTACTTAATTTTTTACAGAAGGAATTTTAAACTATTTACTTTATTTATTTCAAGGTTATTTTAAATTACTTTATTTATTTATTGCAGAGATTTTAAACTACTTATTTTATTTATTACAAAGGGATTTCAAACTACTTACTTTATTTATTACAGAAATAATTTTAAACTAATTACTTTATTTATTACAGAAGGAATTTAAACTATTTACGTTATTTTTTACAAAGGGATTTTAAACCACTTTATTTATTACGAAGAGATTTTAAACTACTTACGTTATTACAGATGGGATATTAAACTACTTACTTTATTTATTAGAAAAAGATTTTAAACTACTTTATTTATTTATTACAAAGGGATTTTAAGCTACTTGATTTATTACATAATGATTTAAAACTACTTACTTTATATATAACATAATAATTGTCAACTACTTATTTTATTTATTGGATAATGATTTCAAACAACTTACTTTATTTATTACATAATGATTTTAAACTACTTACTTTACTTATTACAAAGGGATTTTAAACTTCTTTCTTTCTTTATTACAGAGGGATATTAAACTACTTATTTATTACAAAAAATATTTTAAACTAATTACTTTATTTTTTACATAATGATTTTAACTACTGTATTTATTACAAAATTAATAATTTTAAACTTCTCACTTTATTTATTAAATAATGATTTTATACTATTTACTTTACTTATTACGGAAAAAAAATGTAAAGTACTTACTTTATTTATTACATAAAAAATTTTAAACCACCTACTTTATTCATTACTTAATGATTTTAAACTACTTACTTTATTTATTACATAATGATTGTAAATTATTTTATTTATTGCATAATGATTTTAAACTACTTACTTTATTTATTACAGAAGGAAATTTAAACTACTTACTTTATTTATTACAGAGGGATTTTAATCTATTTACTTTATTACAGAAGGGATTTTAAACTATTTACTTTATTACAGAAGGGACAGTAAACTCCTTATTTGATTTATTACAGAAATAATTTTCAACTAAATACTTAATTTGTTACATAATTATTTTAAACTACTTACTATATTTATTACAAAGGGATTTTAAACTACTCACTTTATTTATTAAATAATGATTTTAAATTATTTACTTTATTTATTATAAAAACATTAACTACTTACTTTATTTATTAGAAAGAATTTTAAACCACTTCTTTATTTATTACCTAATTATTTTAAACTACTTTAATAATAAGAAAGTGATTTTAAAGTACTATATTTATTTATTACAAAGGTATTTTAAACTACTTACTTTATTTATTACAGAAAGAATTTTAAACTATTTACTTTATTTATTATTTAATGATTTTAAACTACTTACTTTAATTATTACAGAAGGGATATTAAACTCCTTACTTTATTGATTACATGTATAATTTTCAACTTCATACTTTATTTATTAGAGAAGGGATTTTAAACTATTTACTTTATTTATTGAAGAAGAGATTTTAAACTATTTTGTTTATTTATTACAAAGGGGTTTTAAACTACTTACTTTATTTATTAGAGAGGTATTTTAATCTACTTACTTTTTATATTACAAAATGATTGTAAACTACTTATTTTATTTATTACAAAATGATTTTATATTCCTTACTTCATTTATTACATAATGATTTTAAGCTATTTACTTTATTTATTACAGAAAGAATTTTAAACTACTTACTTCATTTATTGTAGAAGCGATTTAAACTATTTAATTTATTTATTACAAAAGGATTTTAAACTACTTTATTTATTACAAAATTAATAATTTTAAACAACTCACTTTATTTATTAAATAATGATTTTAACTATTTACCTTATTTATTACAGAAAGAATTTTAAACCATTTCCTTTTTTTTACATAATGTTTTTAAACTACTTACTTTAATTATTACAGAAAAGATGTTAAACTCCTTACTTTATTTATTGCAGAAATACTTTTCAACTAAGTACTTTATTTGTTATATAATGATTTTAAACTATTTAATATATTTATTACAAAGGGGTTTTAAACTACTTACTTTATTTATTACAAAAGGATTTTAAACTACTTTATTTGTTACAAAATTAATAATTTTAAACAACTCACTTTATTTATCAAATAATGATTTAAACTATTTACTTTATTTATTACACAAAAAATTTAAACTACTTACTATATTTATTACAGAAGTGATTTTAAACTTTTCTTTATTTATTACGTAATGATTTCAAACTACTTACTTTATTTATTACATAATGATTTTAAACTACTTACTTTATATATTACATAATAATTGAAAAATACATATTTTATTTATTGAATAGTGATTTTGAACTATTTACATTATTTATTACAGATGGATTTCAAACTACTTACTTTATTTATTATAGAAAAAATCTGAAACTACTTAGTTTATTTATTACGTAATGATTTTAAATTATTTACTTTATTGATTACAAAGGGATTTTCAACTACTAACTTTATTTATTACAGAGGTAGTTTAAACTACTTACTTTATTTATTAGATAATAATTTTAAACTACTTACTTTATTTATTACATAATGATTGTGAACTACTTATTTTATTTGTTGCATAATGATTTTAAACTACTTAATTTATTTACTATAAAAGAAATTTTAAACTATTTACTTTATTTACTACAAAAGGATATTAAAAACTACTAAATTTATTTATTAGAAAGGGATTTCAAACTACTTACTTTAATTATTACAGAAAAGATGTTAAACTCCTTACTTTATTTATTGCAGAAATACTTTTCAACTAAGTACTTTATTTGTTACATAATGATTTTAAACTATTTAATATATTTATTACAAAGGGGTTTTAAACTACTTACTTTATTTATTACAGAAAGAACTTTAAACTACTTACTTTATTTATTGCAGAAGGCATTTAAACTATTTAATTTATTTATTACAAAAGGATTTTAAACTACTTTATTTGTTACAAAATTAATAATTTTAAACAACTCACTTTATTTATCAAATAATGATTTAAACTATTTACTTTATTTATTACAGAAAAAATTTAAACTACTTACTATATTTATTACAGAAGTGATTTTAAACTTTCCTTTATTTATTACGTAATGATTTCAAACTACTTACTTTATTTATTACATAATGATTTTAAACTACTTACTTTATATATTACATAATAATTGAAAAATACATATTTTATTTATTGAATAATGATTTTGAACTATTTACATTATTTATTACAGATGGATTTCAAACTACTTACTTTATTTATTATAGAAAAAATCTGAAACTACTTAGTTTATTTATTACGTAATGATTTTAAATTATTTACTTTATTGATTACAAAGGGATTTTCAACTACTAACTTTATTTATTACAGAGGTAGTTTAAACTACTTACTTTATTTATTACATAATGATTGTGAACTACTTATTTTATTTGTTGTATAATGATTTTAAACTACTTAATTTATTTACTATAAAAGAAATTTTAAACTATTTACTTTATTTACTACAAAAGGATATTAAAAACTACTAAATTTATTTATTAGAAAGGGATTTCAAACTACTTACTTTATTACAGAAGGGATATTAAACTTCATATTTTATTTGTTACATAAATATTTTTAAACTACTTACTTTATTTATTACAAACGGATTTTAAACTACTTTATTTATTACAATATTAATAATTTTATGCTATTATATTTATTAAATAATGATTTTAAGCTATTTACTTTATTTATTGGCCTGGCATGGCCTAGCGCGTTAAGGCGTGCGCTTCGTAATCTGAGGGTCGCGGGTTCGCGCAAAATTGCTCGCCCTCCTAGCCGTAGGGGCGTTATAATGTGACGGTCAATCCCACTTTTCGTTGGTAAAAGAGTAGCCCAAGAGTTGGCGGTGGGTGGTGATGACTACCGCTCTTCCCTCTTGTCTTACACTGCTAAATTAGGGACGGCTAGCACAGATAGCCCTCGAGTAGCTTTGTGCGAAATTCCAAAACAAATAATACTTTATTTATTACAGAAAACAATTTTAAACTACTTACTTTATTTATTACAGAGGGATTTCAAACTACTTACGTTATTAGAAAAGTGATATTAAACTTCTTATTTTATTTATTGCAGAAATATTTTAGGTTAATTAATTTATTTGTTACAGGAATAATTTAAACCATTTACTTTATTTATTACAGAAAAGATTTTCAACTATTTACTTTATTTATTAAGTAATGATTTCAAACTACTTAATTTATTACAGGAATAATTTTAAACTATTTACTTTATTCATTACAGAGCGATTTTAAACTACTTACTATATTTATTACAGAAGTAATTTTAAACTATTTACTTTATTACGTAATGATTTCAAACTACTTAGTTTATTTATTAAAGAAATAATTTTAAACTACTTAATTTATTTATTACAAAATGATTTTAAACTACTTTATTTATTACAAAATTAATAATTTTATACCACTCACTTTATTTACTAAATAATGATTTTAAAGTATTTACTTGAATTATTAGAAAGTGATTTTAAACTACTTTATTTATTTATTACAGAGGGATTTTAAACTACTTACTTTATTACAGAAGGTATATTAAACTACTTATTTTATTTATTACAGAAATAATTTTCAACTAAGTACTTTATTTGTTACATAATGATATTAAACTATTTACTTTATTACATAAAAAAATTTAAACTACTTACTTTATTTATTACAAAAAGAAATTTAAACCACTTACTTTATTTATTACAAAAAGAAATTTAAACCACTTACTTTATTTATTACTTAATGATTTTAAACTACTTTATTTCTTTATTACAGAGGCATTTTAAACTACTTATTTTATTTATTGCAGATATATTTTTAGACTAATTAATTTATTTGTTACATAATGATTTTATACTCTTACTTTATTTATTAGAAAGTGAATTTAAACTATTTCATTTATTACAAAATTAATCATTTTAAACAACTTACTTTATTTTTTATGTTATAATTTTAAACTATTTACTTTATTTATTACAGAAACAATTTTTAAACTACTTACTTTATTTATTACAAAAATAATTTAAAACTACTTACTTAATGATTTTAAACTACTTACTTTATTTATTACAAAAGGGATATTAAACTTCTTATTGTATTTATTACAGGAATAATTTTAAACTACTTGCTTTATTTATTACAGAAGGGATATTAAACTATTTAGTTTATTTATTACGAAATGATTTGAAACTACTTACTTTATTTATTGCATAAGGGATTTTACACTATTTACTTTATTTATTACAAAGGGATTTTCAACTACTTATTTTATTTATTATAGAGGTATTTTAAACAACTTTATTTATTACATAATGATTTTAAACTACCTACTTTATTTATTACAAAGGGGTTTTCCAAAATTTTATTTATTACAGAGGTATTTGAAACTACCTACTTTAATACAAAATGAATATTAAACTACTTACTTTATTTATTACAGAGATATTTGTAAACTAGTTACTTGATTTGTTACATAATGATTTTAAACTACTTACTTTATTTATTACAAAAGGATTGTAAACTACTTTATTTACTACAAAATTAATAATTTTAAACTTCTCACTTTACTTACTAAATAATGATTTTTAACTATTTACTTTATTTATTATAGAAAGAATTTTAAACCACTTACATTATTTATTATTTAATGATTTTAAACTATTTACTTTAATTATTAGAAAGTGATTTTAAACTACTTTATTTATTTATTACAGAAATAATTTTCAACTAAGTACTTTATTTGTTACAAAATGATTTTAAACTATTTACTTTATTTATTACATAATGATTTTAAACTATTTACTTTATTTATTACATAGGGATTTTAAACTACTTACTTTATTACAGAACAGATATTAAACTACATATTTTACTTATTACAGATATATTTTTAAACTACTTACTTTATTTGTTAAATAATGGTTTTAAACTACTTACTTTATTTATTACAAAGGGATATTGAACTACATTTATTAAAAAATTAATAATTTCAAACTACTCACTTTACTTATTAAATAATAATTTTAAACTATTTACTTTATTTACTACATAAAAAATTTTAAACTACTTACTTTATTTATCACAGAAAGAAATTTAAACCACTTACTTTATTTATTACTTAATGATTTTAAACTGCTTACTTTATTTACTAAAAAGGGATTTTAAACTACTTTATTTATTACAGAGAGATATAATCTTATTTTATTTATTGCAGATATATTTTTAGACTAATAATTTTATTTGTTACATAATGATTTTACACTACCTAATTTATTTATTACAATTACAATTTTAATATCGTTTGCAACCTTGCGCTTTCCATATCTCATTCTCTTTCTTTGATTCCACAGCCAACTGTAACTGGGTTAATTTTGCACGTTCAGTTTCAAGAGCTCTTATTAAAACTTCAGAGTAAAATTTTTCTCTTTCATAATGGCCCGGCATGGCCTAGCGCGTAAGGCGTGCGACTCGTAATACGAGGGTCGCGGGTTCGCGCAAAATTGCTCGCCCTCCTAGCCAAACGTTTTGTCTTTACTCCCCTGGGCCCGGCATGGTCTAGCGCGTTGAGGCGTGCGTTTCGTAATCTGAGGGTCGCGGGTTCGCATCCCCATCGCGCTAAACATGCTCGCCCTCCCAGCCGTGGGGGTGTATAATGTGACGGTCAATCCCACTATTCGTTGGTAAAGAGTAGCTCAAGAGTTGGCGGTGGGTGGTGATGACTAGCTGCCTTCCCTCTAGTCTTACACTGCTAAATTAGGGACGGCTAGCACAGATAGCCCTCGAGTAGCTTTGTGCGAAATTTCCAAACAAACAAACAAAAACTCTTTCATAAGCTTCTCTGTTGGTAAGACAAAGACAGAAGATTACTTTTTTGATGTTATCAGAATGCTTTACTGGCTTGCAACAAAGGTTAAACAGCCTTTCAACTAATTAAAACATTTAAAAGTCTCTTACAGAAAGCCCTAAGTAATAATACTAAAAAGATATAAAAATAATATATATTATACAAAAATAAAAATTATTTAATTAAGTAATAACAGATAAAAATTATTATTTCAATAATAAAGGAATTAATTTTCATTCATTTATATGTTTATTATTATAGATTTAATTTCTTGATTTATTATTAATATTTCACTCTTCTATTTGCTCTACCACCATTAAGTGCTTTTATTTATAAATCTTCCAATATTGTTGGTGTAAGGTATTCTTTTTCTGTTTCCAATCATTTACACAAATACATACACAATGTTATTTCACAATTTGTATCATATTCTTAGAAAAGTGTACCAGTTTACTTCTTGAATACTGTCTATATGTAGAACAGACACGGTAGTGATAGCAGAAGAGCAGACAGACTTATCTGCGGTGTCAGCGAGTTCATTCCAGTAAATACCAACATGGTCTGGTATCCAGAAAAACTGGATAGAAATGGAAGATGAAGAGAAATGACCCAGTCAGGTTTGAATATTGATGAGAACTAACATGAAGTGATTCCAGCACCAGCAGAGAGTCGGTATAAATAGTACAATTAGTGTACAGCATAGCCACTATGTGATATAAGGCAAGAGAAATGGTGTACAACTCAGCAGTGAACACAGAAACTGCAGAGGGGATTGTATGTGCAACTACTGAACCACAATCAACTCTGGAAGAGCCTACAATCATCTGATTTTGAACGATCCTTATAAATAGGAATGGAAAGATTGTTCCAAAGATGTTCAGCAAACAGAAGACAGAACTTCCAGTCAGGAGTAACTGCTTTCCTCAGATGGCTCAAAGAAACGTCACAGGTGAGGATGGTGATAAGCCATGGTGGGACTGACTGACCAGTGGAGATAACAATGTTTTATAAGGACAGGCTCAATTCAGCCAGCTGTGCTTGGACAGGAAGACCAAAAGGAAGAATGGCAGACCATCTATTCTAAAAAAAAACACTGCACACCAAGGAAGAAAGACACACCCCCAGAGGCGATACTGTGGTGTGGATAAAAGTTTTTAAGTATAAAGTAAAGAAAGTTGAAAACAGCAGAGATGAAGAGGAGGTGTGTGAGACACAGTGTACAAATTCTGGACTGGAGAAGTGTGGAAAATCCCCCTGCAGAGCTGAAGCCACAGATGGTGAATGGGGTCCAACAATTTTAAAGCTGAGACCTGGCAGAACCTTAGACCACTTTGTAATGAATGAGGGGTAAAAACAAACCACCTTCAAGATCTGTGATAGCCAGCCTTTATGATGGGGGAAAAAAACCAAGAAAGGTTTAACATTTTCCTTATTTTAAAATGTATTTTCAACAGATATATCTCTACACATACAATAGTTATTTCTCATGCACCCACTGTTGAGAACTTGCACACGCAATTAATCTTGAACTATGTTCCACCAAAATCACATTTTAATGTGAGCTTCACTAGTACATGAGGTAATCATTATTTAAAAATAACCACCCACCAATAAAAGAGCAACATTTGATCCATCCACAGTAGATTCCCATCAACACTTGCATTCACTGTTAACTTTATTCATAGATGAGACAGGAATAATGTGAACCAATAATGTAGAGAAAAGGTTGAGAAGGTGTTCAGTGAAGTATGTATCAGACATATATTTTGGTATGTTTTCTACTGTACAATTTAATCACTATACATACAGGAGACTAAGGTCCTTTCCTGATTCCAAAGGAGAACACTTTGGCCCATCCTGATGACCAAAACCAGTGGAAAATCAGTCCTATGGGTGACTTGTACTATAATAACATGGATACTCCTGCCCTACTTCCTAATGCATTGTGCTGCTCACTCTGACTTTTCTGGAGGGATTCCATAACTGCTAAGAAACTCTCCCAGTTAACCACCCTAGTAGTTATACATAATATGGGAATGATGAAGGTCTCTTGTTCTCCTCTTTTACACCATGGTGAGCAAAAGATATTGAGGATAATCCATAAAAGTGTCTGGACTCAGATTTAACCACCGTAACAGTCTTTTACTGGAAAAAGTACAACAGAATACCATGAAATCTATTTTATAAAGCCAGCATACATAAGTTATGAAAGTGGACAGGCACTTCCTTGGTGCTAGATGTTTTCAATGTACTCCTTGGCAAGCACAGTCTAGATGAGGCATTAGCATTTATTGACTTGAAATATCCACATGCCTCCCAGATCCACATAGCATTAGCATGCTGATTGTACTTTGCACAGTATGTGTTGGCTTGTGATCTTGTAAATCAGAAACTCCTGTCACACACATTCTGCATATGGGTCTGCTTAATGTCAAGAATTGATTAGTAGACTAAAGAAGACCAATTAAAGGGAAAAATATATGTATATTTTAAAACAAGTAGACTGTGTACTGTTTGTTTACTGTTAAAATTTATCACCAACAATTCACAGACTCCTATTGTAAAGGATTCAGCCCATACATAAAACCTCACAGTGACCCCTAAACTGAATAAGAAAAAAATCAGGTGAATGGGGCTCATACAATAAAGAAGCTTGTGAGTCAGCAAAATATCACCACAGGAAGAGAAAACAAAATACACAAACCCATGGAATCCAAGCAGTGAACGATGAAAGTGAGACTACCTGGTCCACATTGAAAAGAGAAACAAAAGTAGATATGGAAATATAAAAACAACAGTAGTGAAACACTTACAAAATGGGGCAGGCTCAGCTGCAGTAATAGATGCAGATAACTGTGAATCCTAGATCTTAGATCAGAATGGAACCAATCACATGTTGTGCAATGTTAGAAGTATCACTGACCATTAGTGAAATATATATGTAAAAATGGCTGGTTTGGGTTGAGATTTTTTTTTTTAACTGTAGAGGAGCAAACAACGTTTTAACCTTCTTCGGCCATCGTTGTTCGCTCCTCCACATAAAAAAAATATTTAAAAATTCCAACCCAAACCAGCCATTTTTACATATATATTTCTCTACAAGTTGGTTTTCTCGTCATCACTGACCAGTAGTGTCTCCACTGTCATTACAATATTGAATGACTACTGTGAAGCAGTGTTATATATCTTGGAAGATGCCAGAAACATGAATACATAATCCAATTAAACCATGAAAATGTTGTTGTAGTGGTATGTTTGTGTTTTTATTTTATGTATCAGTTAAAAATAAACTGATCTAGGTATGACGACTGTGCATAAATAATGAGATGTGGAAAAGAACTGGATGCCAGATTAAACAATGAGAATAGATATAGGAATAAAAGCATAGGTCAATTAAATAAAAATCAAAGTGAAGATAATTCTAATAAATGTTCCAACTGATATGTTTAAAATTTATATTGTTCTTTCAGATAATAAAGAAAGTAAAGAAGAGAGGTACTAAACAATGAATAGTAACAAAAGGTTAAAACAATAAGTACAGAAGACAAACAGTGCCTAGGAAAGAATGAGCCTGCTGGTTCTCATGCAGATTACTATGTATGTAGGATGTATCATTCTATAATTGACTGGTACAATACATGTTGAGATATACAGAAGTTGGAAATTTATTAAAGGCTAGTAACCTGCACACAAATTTACATGATAGTATGTGTAATGTATTAGCTCTTTGTGGTGCACAGAAGTGAGTAGTGTTTCTGAACATTTTCTCATGCTGCTTAACACACATTTTTGATTAAACATCAAGACCCTCATTCAGCTGTTTAGTTCCCTTGAACATAAGTAGATTATTCTGAAGTTAGACAGAAAAGTACCTATTGCAAATAATATATTCTGATCACTGTATCTGAAAATTAATGCAACAATAAATTTTTGGTATCCAGCATATAAATACAAGCAATATCATTAATTCATATCTGAGCATTTCAACAGAAAATTGTACTTTTTATTACTATATTTGTTTGCTCATAATTCTTTCTGCTTATAGTACAGAGATGCCAACTATTTCAAATGACTTAGCATAATCATTGTAGACAGAGCCCTTTCACAGTTTTAGTCCTTTTAGATTTGCCAGAAACAAGACAATCTAGTGAACAAGGCCTCTTTTTTTCCATCTTGTGAACGATCGCATTGGTGTTTCTATGCCACTTAGAAAACAAGAAATACCCATCTACACAAGTGCTGATTGGCTGACAAGCACTGATGACGTAACTATGGATTTCCCCACATACCCAGCATGGAGAAGCACCTCACTCAAACTATTGGTAGACATTGGAGATACAAGTATTTTTTATTATTTCAAGCACAAACATGATTGTCGCAAGTAGCCATTTGGACTATGTCTTTTATTTATTATCAAAATTTATTGGTATCTCACTAGAAATTTTCTTTTCACCCCTTTAAAGCCCTGGGGGAACAATTTATCACTTTATTGTATATGCCTGTACAATATATAATAACTTGGGAGTTGCAACAAGTCGTAATATTTGTCTGTGTGAGTGTATAGTCATAATGTATACACCAAAATCGTAATGGTTGGTATCTCTGATAGTATATATGTCATCAACATCATAACATTTCCTGAAGAACTAATATACAAGATATGTCTTTGTAAATAAAATGTATGTTCTTACATGTTCAATTCAATACCAATACTGTATGATATCAACAAAATGTATAAGACTGTAAAATTACATCTGTATTTATTCAGGTTATTTTTAAAAACAATTATAAAGCAATTACAAGTAATCACAATTATTGGAGAAATGAAAGTAACCAAATGTTTTGGTTTACTGTTTCTCTCTATATTTATAGTCATTTAATATGATATAAAATATATCTTTCAACATTTCAAATATTATTAGCTTTAACATTACTTTGCAACTGAGATCTATTTTTGCATTTATGTTCTCTTTATGTAATTAAATATATCTGTATTTTGCAACTGAAGTCTCATTTAATATGTACATAAGTTGTTCAACAAAATACTTTGTACATCTGCTTAACAGATATGATAAAAATGTAAAAAACTATGAGCTTTCAATAATTATTTTCCATTTTTCCATTTAGAAGATTATTATAAAAAAGTTAATAATATTAACTACAACCAAATTAAACACCAGATATTCCAAGGTTAAAAGTACATCTGAATGAATAAAACTCAACATACTAGTATTATTCGAAGCTTCTTAAAACTACAAAAAATTATCCAAACACAATTTATTAACATACAGGTACTCCTCCATTTGTCTTTGACATTGGACCAAACACTCTTTCGAATCAGAAAGATCTCCTTCAGTTAATGATAAAGTCATTTCAAGCTCAAAACACATTACACTTTTTGTGAGAGCTGCTTGATCAGTTCTGAGTTTTTAAGTTTTTCTTCTTCCAAGGAGGAGTGCAAGCCATTACTTAGAGGTTTCCCCTTCTCTGCCTGTAACTCCAAGAGCTCTTCTATCAGAGTAAGAAAAAACTATTGCTTAAAGAGTTATTTCATTAACTGGAAATCCATACTTTTCATACCTTTTGACCATTAGTGCTTTATAAGCTGTTCTGTATATTGTAACTTATCAAAGCATATTTTTAAAATTATACTGTTTAAAATAATTTTCATAAAAGCATAAACTGCTACAATTATTTACTACAGTATCCATTTATGCAAATTAAGAAAAGCTAGGTTCAAGATAGGTAATTTTTGTGTGTATGTGAACATTTTAATAAATTAAAAATGGAAACATATGTAACTACTATGTAAATAGTTCAGAATCTCAATCATGAGGTGAGTACATACAAAAAACAAAGACAACTCCTGAATGCAAGTGGTCATTTAAAACAACTGCCAGTAGAATAAATAAAAAAATTAATAAACTTACCTTGGCACAAATAGGATACATTCATTTGAAACTGCTGCATTTTTTTTAAAAATAACATTACAATTGATCTTTAGAAGACAGACAAACAAGTTATTGATATATCTTGAAAATGACATAATAGAATAAAAACAACTCTAGTTTAGTTTTGAAAATAATAATAATAATGCTACAGATAAATGACAACAACATTGTTTCTTTTAAACTGAAAAGTACAGAATCTGCTAAAAGTAAAAATAGAGTATCAGCTATAATATACCTAGGTTTTGATTTGCATTAATAAGCAATTTCTATAATGCATAAACACTTCCTGTACTATTTTACAACCTGTGAGATGTACAGTAAGACCCTGTATAGTTGTAGTAGTTTAAGTTGTTAAACAAGGACCATGTATAGTTGTAGTAGCCTGAGTTGTCAAACAAGTTCTTTATCAACAAGCCTATTTTACAGTCTGTGAGATGTGCAGTAAGACTTTGTATAGTTGTAGTAGTTTGAGCTGTTAAACAAGTTCTTTATCAATAAGCCTATTTTACAGTCTGTGAGATGTACAGTAAGACCTTGTATAGTTGTAGTTGTAGGATTTGGCCATCCACTAAAAACAAACAGTGAAAAGTTCACTGTGTCAGAAAAAGGCAATGATCTGAGGAGTTTAGCATAATATCAATCAAACCAGAAATTTAAGTTCAAAGGTGAACCTACTAAATTAAGTAAAACAAGTAGACAAAAATTGCAAAAAAACACAGGTTACAAGAATAATTCTTTGATTACCAACATAAGCTACCATACCACAATAGAGTTTTCTGTAAGAACAATCATACAATGATGTTGAAGAAAGAGAAGAAACTCAAAATAAATACATTGAATAGCTCAACTTTCTGACACATTCATGTGAGAGGTTGCTACTTAAAAGATTTCATGAACCAGAACAATGTTGATTCTGGTTGCAACAAGAAACAACTGTGTAAGAGCCTGGGTGGAACAAGACAAGGCAAGAAAACATCCAAAGAACAAAGAGAGGGCTGCATCTATTGAAATTGAAGGAGCACAAGATCAACAATGAAATGTTCAAAGTTCTGCCCTCAACAGAAATTTATCTAGAGAGATGAAAGCAATAAAAAAGTAAAAGATCCTGTGTGAGAGTAAGTTAGCGCAGGAAGTTATCCAGATGCAGCAATATCACCACAATAATACCCCAAGGAGATGCTCACAAAGGGAAAAATAACTCTATGAATAAAAACCACGAGTCTGTAGGATCCATTGTTGGAGACACATTAGTGTTTACCCCAAACGAATGAGGGATTCTAAGAAACCCAGGGTTACTGTAAACAAAAAAAGGCCTCTTGTATAGTAAGAGGATGAGAAGTGTAAAATCAGGTAGCCAGATATACCAATGCTCAAAAAAGATAAGCTGAACTCAGTTGAGACAAGAGGAGAAAAGACTCAAAGTACCAACCACACTGAGTATCTGTGTGAAAGAAATGAAGGTAGAAGAGGTAAAACATCCAAAAATTCACTAACAGAAGGAAAAATTCTGAACAAGGAATACCAATCCCAGGACTATGAATATGGTAAGCAAAGGCCCACACAATACTAAAATATATAAAAGATGCTGTTACGAGATCAGAGGAAAGAGTAAAGATCAAGACAATGTGAGAAGAAAGGAGAAAGAACAGAAAACAAATGGAGGACATGCCAAGAAGGACGCTTAGGAAGGCATACAGGAAAGAGGAAAATAATTTGACTCCACGAGTCCCAAGAGCAAGGAACTTGAAGTATGGAGTAATAGAGCATAAAAAAAATGGAAGAGGCCAAAAAAAGAAGAGAATGAATGTCTATAAATGCACTAAGAATTGTCTCACATACAGATGTAAAAGGTTCAATCCCCAGGCTGGCCAGATGGATAACAATAACAGGGAATAGAGAAAAACTACAGATGAAAGCATAAAAATCAAAACAACAAATTTGAGGGGGATGAGGCATTTGGGTATGAGAATGGATTCTATTAGCTAAAGCAAGCAGCATAAAACTAAGAACGAGCAAGAATAAAAGATAAACCCAAGGTTAATGGATCAGAAAGTGAGAACACAAACAAACAACAAGAAATGCTGGCATAAAGAAATGGAAAGAAACAGACTTGAGAATGAAATCCAAATGGAAAGTAATACTCAAAGCAAATGAGGTGAAGGTTGTACTGTAATAGATCATTTCTGACTGAGAAGAAAGAAATAAAGGTTGTTAACTGTTAAAGTTGTTGCAGTCACTGGTCAATGTTTTGTGGTTACCACATGCTTAATGAGCCTCCTATTCTTACTTATCTGACTGTGTTTCTTTAATAGTAATACTGATCCTATTAGATTCAATCTAATATATGTACAATTCAAACCAAGACTGTTTAAAATAACTGCAAATATCAGGTTTTTAAATTTACTGGTATTTTCACTCACTTTAAACTATCGCAGATTATGGTACAAGCTAAAGCAGCTAAACATTCTATATTTTAATTAACAAGGGTGAAACAGCTACACAAATGATATAATTGTTAATAATAACATTTTATCTAGATTATGGATAGCCTCAAAATATTAAAAGTTGCAGAAAATAAACATTTAAAGGAATTGGTTAACCTTCATCACGTATACATAACAAGAGTAAAGTTAGTATTCCAAAGACAGGTTTTTTGTTTTCAACAAGACTTCTATTTACAAGATGTTTAACACACATAAATAACTTACTGCTTCTAAGAAGCTCTTGTAAGTTGTCCATTTTTTGTTTGGATGTCTTTTCTAAATTTTTCAACTCTTCTTGGTGATTTTGTTGAATTTCTTCTAATTGCTGCTAAAAACATTTCTTAAGATGGTTAATTTCATCCTGATGCACTTCTTCTAACCTGAATTTTTCTACAATCCATTTAGTCAATAAGTGTTCTTCCGAATTATAAAGACTATTTTGGTATTTTATCTGTAACTGTTCTTTAACTGATTTACTAATGGTATTTATTCTATTTTCTATTTCTGTACATTTATCTTTGACTGACTCCTTCAAACATTTATATTTTTCTAAAAGTTGTTCATGAAACTTTTCTATTTCTTGTTTCAACTGCTCATCACATTTTTGTATGACCTTTTGCTTTTCACCACTTATGATGCTCTTACATTCCTCTTGAAATTTTAATAATTCGAAACTATTTATATCATTCAATGACTGCTTTTCATATTCAGCATGCTCTGACTTTTCTTCACAAGAGAACTTAAGATTATTTATTATATTTTCAAGAACGTTTTCACTGATCATTTTCAGTTTATTTGTTTCTTCAATATGTGCTTTTTCCATTATTTGCTTCTTGTGTTTAAACTCTCTGTTAAAGTTTTCTTTCATTGCTTCAATTTCTTCAGCATGAAGTTTCTGAAGTTTAGATTTTTCTACTTCCCAGTGTCTCCTCATATCTTCTGCCAATCTCTGAAACTGTTCGTGGTGAGCCATCTGTAGAGCAGATACATCATTCTGGAACTTACTGTTTAATTGATTCACTTCATCTTGGTGACAGATATCCAGTGTATGAGAGACAAACTTGAGCTTCTTTTCAAAGTCTTGCTGCAAACACTTGATATTTTGTTTATTTTTCATTTGAAAAAGATTTCTTACAGAACTAAAGCCATTTTACGAGTTTTGTTAAAGAAATATGTTTTGGTAATTGTCATTTAACTGTTTACTCAAACTTTCTAGATTTTCTATTTGTTCCTTTTTTAAAGCCTGAAGTTCATCGTAATGTAATTTTTTAAAGTTTGTTTCTCATCAGCACGCAACTCTTCCAATACTTCAATTTTCTGCTGATATGAATTTTCTATCTTCACCCTTTTCTGTTTCAAATTGGTATTTTAAATCTTTTTCCATTTCACAAATTTTAGTCTTGTATCTCTGTTCTATATCACTTTTTTCTTCCTCAAACTTTTGTTTGAGGTCAAATTCAGTTCTTTCATTTTCTGCATAAATTCTTTGTTGATATTTTGGCACTCTTCATCCATTTTGTTTTTCCAAATGTTTTCTGCATTTTTAACTGCTGTTCATTAATGATTTCATTTTGAGCAGTTTGTTTCACTAATACAGCATTTATGAAGTCAGATGTTACTGTTTTACTTTCTTCTACATGTTGCCTGAAGGATGATGCGATTTCCTAGATAGTATCAATGATACATAATAATAAACAATATCACATGAGAACACAGTAGTAAAGAATACAATTTTGAATATATACTTCTGCACATAGCTTGATTCATGGTATTGCTGAATTAAAAAATTACCTGATAAAAATTATTTTTTGTATTTCCTTCATGCAGAGTTTATTTGTTCACATTGGCATGCTAAAAATTTTAGCAAAACATGACAGCTCATTCAAATAAGTTATAAAAAATATAGAATGTAAATTTGATTTTATTTACCAAATTTTAATGGGGATACCACTTAAATTTCTTAAACACACTCTTCTAAGTGCCTTTGAATAATTTCATTGGGACATTATCCACATAAAAATAAAAGGAGTTAATAAGATTACACAGAAAATACTGATACATTTTACAACCTGGAATTTGTTCTAATCCCTCTATTATCACAAATTAGATAAAACAATGAAACTAAAACTGTTTCAGTATGATCCAATCCAGAAGTTTAATCAATTTAGTTTTAAACTCATTATAAGATGGGATATTTGTATTAGCATCTCTACTTCTGGAGTTTTTCTATTTACTGAATGTTTTCTACTGGTTTAAATGTGAAAATTTTCACTTTAGTTTGACTTAACTGATGGCTAAGACAGCAGTTCTGTATTTGGTTTTAAATGTTTTCTGTAATTCTCTTTTTTTTTTCTCACCAGAATGAATATAAATATAGTATTTCAGTTTAAAAACAACTTCTTATTCACAATCAGTATGGTTGTCCAAGGTTACAGTCGAGCTTAAAACGAGATTTTGGTCTACTTAATGACAGAAACATTTACAAACTTTTACTATTTGAAAGTCATATTCAGTCAGAATTTCCTTACAAATGGAGAGCATTGTTTAACAATTAGAAATTGCTGACCACAGTTTTTGTTCTATAGCCTATAAGGTGTAAGACTTTTTTACAACAGATCAAGCAATTAACATATGTGACTCATAACTTACACAATTTTTTACTAAATCTACAGATACATTTGTAGGAGTACACTCTTTATCAAAGTTTCCTCAAATAAGATGTTTACTATACAGGGTGTCCAAAAAATAAATTAATATATTTTTTTTACAAATATAGTGCTACTGAGAATTTGTACCTACACATGCTACAAGAGGTCTTTATTCCACAACTCCAAAAAACATCTGGCTTGTTACAAAGAGATACCTTCCAACAGGATGGACCACCACCTCACTCTGCTTGAATTATTAAAGTTTTAAAATCAAACTTTTTCATAGTGTTGGATTGGTATGTATGTTTTCTTACAGCAAAGCCACATCGGGCTATCTGCTGGGCCCACCAAGGGGAATCAAACCCCTAATTTTGCGTTGTAAATCCGAAGACATGCCTCTGTACTAGCGTGGGGCTTGTTGGATTGGTAGGAGAGAACCTATCAAATAGCCCTCTTGAACACCCAACTTAACCCCTTTAAATTTTCATCTCTGAAGTTTTTTGAAAACAAAAGTCTACCATAACAAATCAAAAGACCTTGAAGAACTGAAACATCAGATATTTGAAGTTATCTTATCCATCCCTACTGTTGTGTTGGAAAATGTTTTCTCAGAATTTGAATGCAGAAGTAGATTAATTATAGAGAATGATGGAAGACTTGTAGAAGTCCATTAATAATTAAAATTAAAATTTACAAGCCTACTTCTTATCTTTATACTCAATTGTTGTTGTTATCTCAAATAACAATAAAGTCACTCAACCCTTTTTTTGGTATATTCATTTTCAGATACCCTGTATATGTATTTCTTAAGAGTATTTTTTTGTTTATGTCAAAACTGTATCAAACTGCTTATTAATATCTAAAGAATGACTAAAATTGCTCTAACTTTTATCTCTAAACAATATTCTGTATGTAATGGCAGTTTATTTTAGTCTCCATAAAAAATACGTTCTTTTTATGTTAGCTATGTGCACCTGCCTAACTACTATTTGTAGCTTTAGTTTGAAAGAAACGTCAGCCAGTTATTTTGTCTGGATTTGTTTTCTATTATTTCAGCAAGAAAGGAACTTTGTCTATGAACCAGTTCCTGGAATACAATGTCAATTTAGTTTTAACAGTTATCACAATAATTATATAGAGGATGTAGAACCTGTGCTCCACCGAGGACTTAAGATGGAACACCACTTCACTTTTAGAATTACGAGATAGTAGACCTCCATTCATGAATAATATAGAAAACCAACATTGATCAAAGAGAAGGGTTATGCCCCCCACCAGAAAGCTTCATGTAAATTATCAACCAAAATTACCATTCATGCAAATACTGAAGAAGTAGAAACAATGCTTCAGCTGGCCAATATGGTACAACCAAGAGAACATGACAAAGAGTAGAATGAATCATTGTCAGAACCCAGGGCAATAGCGAACTTTAGGGAAAGACATACAGCTGTAATCCTTTTCAGTCCTGAATGAATGTATCTACTACCAATGTTTTCAATGAGTAACAAATGCATCGGTTGTTGGAGACCTGAAATGAGAGCAAATCTACTCAAAATACCTCATGATGTATACTCTTCAAAACAAGAAATGCAAAAGGGATATTTTTGTTATTTTAAGAGAAATATATGTAATAACGTTACAAGCTCAGAGTATGTGATGTTACACTTTAAGGCACTGATTGTCAGACCAAAATGACAATAAAAGTTGTGCACTTTGAAAACGGAGGAAAACATCGAATTTTTCGCCAAAATGCATGAGTGTCCAATAAATTTGTTTGAGAGATCTTCATGTTTTGCAAGTGCAACATGTGCAAAATCCCTATAAAAGTGACGGGTTCTCGGTTCCCATAGCTCAGTGTTAAGCCACCGACACGCAATACAGTTACGCCAAGACTGACTGAAGCACAACGCAACAACGCCATTGGTCGCTTGGAAGCAGGCGAATCTCGATCAGATGTTGCCAGAGCTGTGAATGTCCACCCAAGCACGATCACAAGGCTATGGAATCGTCACCAACAACATGGATCAACTCGTGACCGTCCATGATCTGGCAGACCTCGTGTTACCACGCCTGCACAAAATCGCAACATTAGGTTACGTCACCTTCGGGATAGGACCACCACTGCGACGTCTACTGCCTCAACCATACCAGGGCTGTGTAGGATTTCCGATCAGACCGTATGCAACCGTCTACGAGATGCAGAAATCCGACCTTGACGTCCAGTCAGAGGCGTCATCCTCACCTAGCAACATCATCAAGCACGACTGCAGTGGACTCGGGCACATCGGATATGGCCCCATCGACGATGGAGGCATGTTTGGTTCAGCGATGAATCACGTTTTATGCTTCGTAGGCAGGATGGAAGGACCCGTGTTTACCGTCGCCGAGGTGAACGTTTTGCAGCAAACTGTGTGCAGGATGTTGACAGATTTGGTGGGGGCAGCGTCATGATGTGAGCTGCCATCGCCTACAATGCCAGAACAGACCTTTTGCACATTCAAGGGAATCTTACGGCTCAACGATACGTCGACGAGATTCTTAGGCCCCATGTGCAACCCATCATGGTGAACGTCAACGACGTTTTCCAACATGACAACGCCCGTCCTCAAACAGCCCGATTCACCACTGTCTTCTTGAGACTCCACAACATCAACATTCTTCCCTGACTCTCCAGATCACCAGATTTAAACCACATTGAACATCTTTGGGACGAGTTTGACCGACGTCTGCGACGGCAACAGCCTCAACCGCAGACTCTACCTCAGTTTGCAGCAGCTTTGCAGGCTAAGTGGACAGCCATTCCACAGGATGTGATTCGTCATCTCATCGCTTCCATGGGCAGGAGATGCCAAGCAGTTATTGATTCTCACGGGGGGCATACTCGTTATTGACGTTGAGTGACGTTAAACTTCACCTAGTGAGCGTGGACTTCGCCTTTGCAGACTTTGGATGTTCAGCAGTGAATGTGCAAAGTTTCACACATGCCATACAGAACTACCCGGAATAAACTTGTTAACAATTTGTCTCATATTTTGCTTTTTGCGTTTCTTTTTTTTGAAGAGTATATTATCTGTTTTGTTAGAAGAAGTTGGTTGGGTTGAGATAATTGATCTGCAACTAAACTTGCCACTCCAGAACATGACAAGCTAAAAAACTAGTAGAGATGATCCTAGGTATGAAAACAATAGTTTCAAGAATGTGTGCCTCCTAGACAAGAAATCTGAGATACCACATCATAGAATTGTCAGAATGTACCATTACAATTTTTCCCTTCAAGAAAGATAAAGACTTTGAAACAGTGCCCAGTGTACTGCAAGGAGTTCAATAATGTTTATATGGAGGGTAGACACATCTTCTGTCCAAATACCCTGGAAGTTCTGACCTTGAAGATAAGCTGCCCTATTACTGAAGAGATGCATCTATGAACTGATGGATCTCAGGATGAGGTGGTCCTTCAATGGATGCTTCAATGTTGTTGTGATCCAACCACCATTTGTAATCAATGATGTTGGTCTTGGGTCATGACATGGGATGATCCAAAGGATCAGAATGCATGACCCACTGGCAGTGCAGTAACTACTGAAGGGATCTCATATGTGTCTATCTCAAAGGAATGATAGACTTAAGGGATACCCACATTCCCAAAAGTGAGAGAACCATCTCTGTTGTAAGAGAAGGAAACATAAGTAAAAGCCTGATGGCTCTTTCCATGGCTTGAAGGCTCACAGGAGTTGGTTGTGTATGACTTAAGTAACCATTGAAAAACACATCTAAATGCACGAGATATTGTGTCAGTGACCAAACAGATTTCTCTAGTCTAATAAAGAAGCCTGCTTCTGTGGCTTCTGAAAGGAAAATTTGAGAGTGTTGTTAAGCTAATTGAAGGGATGAAGTCAAAAGGAGCCTGATGTGAATATTATGAAGTGTGCACAGCCCCCAAGTAATGCAGGTGATGAGAAAATGCTCAAACAACACTGCAGAAGACATAAGGTGCTGATGCAAGACCATAAGGTAGAGCCCTAAACTGCAGCATCTGACCTTTGTGCATGAACCTGAGAAACCTCTGAGAAAATTCTATTGGTAACATCGAACTTGGTCATCCAGAACCCTGGCACAGAATTACCAGAGGTTGAGAAAAGATTTCATTGCAAAATGTGGATAATTTAAAAATTGGTTGAATGGAGACAGATCAATGATTGAATGCCAATCTCCTACCTTCATGAGTACAATAAATAAATGGGAATAAAATCCCAGAAAAACAGGATCAAATCTCTCTACTGACCTTTGGATTAACAACTCTCTTATGGCTTGGGAACAAAACTTCACTTGTTGTGGATCTATTGGACATAAATAGGTAATAGATTGAGCCTACAAAATTAAGAGTACCCATGGATCCCTGGTGAAAGAACTCCAGATGTCCAGAAAGTAATTTAATCATGCTCACACTACTTTCTCACCCACAGGGTAGTCACTAAAGCCACTGTAATTGATCCACCCAAATTAAAGATCCTTGAGAGTATGAACAGATGCTAATATGGGAACAAACAGTTCTGGGAACCAAAGAAGGAGGTCAGAAAACCCTACAGGCCGATACTCCCAAATTTGCACCAGAAAGGCAGAAAGCCAATAACAATAAATAAGAATGTGAACAGGCTGTATAAATTTGGACTTCTAATATCTCTGGAATTCCAGCAAATAACATGGGATGAATAAAAGGAGTTTCCTGCAGTTCCCTGAAGACAGAAGATGGTAAACGAATAGTTTCTAACATGTTTTTACCAAATTAATTTCAATAAGAAACTAATCAGGAAACCAATGAAAGAACTGAAGAAGACAACCTGACTAATGTAGATGTCAGCAAAATCCACAACTTGCCCTCAAATTGCTGAGGGGAATGTTGATATGCTTCAAACAAAAGTTGGAATGAGGATAAATACCTTAGGACAGTATGATAATAAGATAAACAGGAAGAAAATGTGATCTGTTTAAAGTGATATCAGGATTCAATCTAAACCCTTACAGGTCCAAAAGGGGTCATCCATTGAGAATTTAAACAGATATTCTCATGGAGGTGATAAGCCAAAGTATCCAATAGATGTGGGGGTCAAGGTACAGCTATTCCATTGCATAACAGAGCAGAAAATCTCCCAGTATAAACAGCAATATGAGGAGAAGGTGGAAAAAAAGACATCACTTGCTGTCCTTTCTGCTAATAAGGAAGGAGTAGAGTCAAATACAATAGGAGAAACTCCCAAAACCTCACAAACCCAAGTAACCGACTGAAGGAAAGATGCTGGAGACAACTGATCAAAATGATCCCCTGTTAAGGATGACTTAGTAAAAGAATAAATCAGAAGAAGCAACTCTAACTTCTTGTCATTTGTTGCCTGGTTACTTGCAAAAGCCACCTCAGAAATATTCAGAGAAACACCCTCAGTCCACATATGTCTTCATCTCACAAAGGACTATATCACATACAGCTTCAACTGAGTGTTGATAAACACTAAATAACAAAGGGTGAAGGGAAGAGATCTGGTTAATCTCTGTAGTAGAAACATTAAATTGAAAATTCATACCCACTGGTGATATTTTTAAAATTAATTTATGAACATAAGTAAAAAATAATAATCATAGTGTCAACAATGTTCAAAATCACAATATAAGTAATGAATAATCACAACACTCCTGTTGATAGAAACTTGTGATGAATGCTTTGTCAAGAAAAAATGATTACATTATCTGAATGAGGTACTTATATACAGTATCTGGAAAATTTGCATTGAGCATTCAAATTTGAGTGGGATATAAAAGACTGCAGAAAGTATTTTCACTGCTTAGATGGGAAAAGAGTGGAAACCCTGGAGATTGAGAAATAGCTACAGATACGACAGAAAGTGTTCGTACCCCTGCATTGTGAGTAGTTTTTTCCTCATAACTTAAACAGTATCATGATTAGGATAATGAAAGTAGAGTATATTATATATATTATACTAACACACATCTACATACATTTTTATGTAAATTGAATGACTAATAAACTGTTTATAAACAAATAAACAAACATAGGAGGGGCAGAAAGTGTTTGTGCATCTACTTTAATGGTCAGTTGTGTAGCATTTCAGGTGAATAACTTGACGCAATCTCTCCTCATAGCCCTCCATGATTGTTTGACAGTATTCAACTGGTATTTTCTTTCATTCTTCTTTACAGAAGGCCTCCAACTTTAAAACGTTTTTCGGATGACGCTGATGAACCCTGGTCTTCAACTCATGCCAAACGTTTTCAATTGGGTTAAGATCGTGTAACTGTAATGGCCACTCCAGAATGCTTATATGGTTTCTCTACAACAAGGATTGCACATATTTCGATGTGTGCTCATGGTCATTGTCGTGCTGGAAGATCCAACGACGCCCAAGCCGCAAGTTCCGAGCATCATTCTTGATACAAGTGCCTAATATATCAACGTACTCTTCTTTTTTCATGATTCCGTTGACGCGGTGAAAGCTGCCTACACCAGAAGAGCTGAAGGAACCCCATAGCATGATCGAGTCAACTCTGTGTTTAACTGTAGGGACGGTGTTCTTTGGAAGATTTCGTTCCCCCTTCTTAAGGAAATTATAGCTAACATCATTGTGGCCGAAAAGCTCGATTTTAGTCTCGTCTGACCAAAGAATACTCTTCCAATAGGTAAAGGGTTTATCTACATGCTTTCTTGCATATCTCAATCGTGCTTCTAAATGAACAGGCTTTAAATATTGAGTTCTACTAGGACCGCATGCTTTAAACCCAGAAGAGCGTAACAAGTTTGTAACTGCAGAGGTGTTTACTTCAACCCTAGTTTCCCTTACAAGTTTTTGTATGTCATTATGTGTTAAACGAGGGTTCCTACTAACTTCTCTGAGAACCTTCCTCTTGGTTCTCTCTGGAATTTTTGTGGGGCATCCGGAACGAGGGAGGTTAGCAGTTGATCCTATAAACTTAAACTTGGCAATTATGCTTTGAACAGTAGATTTTGGCGCATCAAGTTATGTAGCAATACCAGAAAGAAAAACACAAGACTTGTATTTTACAATAATTTTTTTTTTTTTTTTTTATATCACTGGACAGTTTCCTGTTCGCCATGATGACCAAGCAAATAATGACGGAGACGGCGCTAACTTGCCGGAAGTACATTTTTGCTGGCTAAATTCCAATAATTATGAACCCAGTGTCTAGTTCTAGGATGGTACAATACAGTTTATTCGCCAAACTAAAGAAAATATTTATGGGAATATAAATTTTTTCAAACTTTCTGAACTGTATGAACACTTTCTGCTCCTCTTATTTTTGGTTATTTGTTTATAAACAGTTTATTTGTTATTTTATTTAAATAAAAATTTATGTAGATGTGTGTTAGTATAATATTTATAATATATCATACTTCTATTCGCCTACTCATGATACTTTTTAAGTTATGAGCAAAAAAACCACTCAGGACGCAGGGGTCCAAACACTTTCTGTCAAAACTGTATATTGTCAGTGAAAGTAAGTATATTTTGCTATATATTGGTATACTAGCATCATGTCTACTTAAATAAGTCCTGAACTGAAATTTAAAAGCAATTAACCTGGTCTCTTTTTTTTCACTTTAGGAATGGCACATAACTATAATATATCCATCTTACACTATAATCAACTAAATATCTAAAATAGATACAGTGTTTAAATATGTTTCTTGATGTCAACTGATATATGAACTTTCTCAAATAATATGTTTTATGCATTGAAGTCATATTCCTCAGATTTACCGTTAACTGGGTAGCCAACTTCTCTAGTTGTGGAAACTGCCTGCTTTGAGTAACATATTCTTCTCTCAACTTTAATACTTCCTGTCTTAGAGCTTCTTGGATGAGCAACTGATCACAGCCTGAAGTCTCCTTTTCTTGCTTTAACCGAGTCAATTGATTCATGTGGGCTTCATGGGCCATACGTAATTGTTCATTTAGCTTGTACACCTCTTTCTGTATATGTTCATTTTTAACTGAATATTTATTACTTTCTTCTTCTAATGACTTAATTTCATCTTGTAGTTCAAGCTGTGTTTGAAAGACCATATTTAACATCACTACAATTAATCTGTGCTTAAATATTTTATCAACATCAATAACAATACTAAAAAATATAGTAATATTATAAAATATAGTAATATTATAAAATATAGTAATATTACAAAGCTGCTGAATGAATCAAACACACACACACATCTTTGAAGATTGAAAAATTTAATTTTAAAACTGTTTAAAAGTTACAGGATATTAAATTTACAATTTTTTTTGAACAGTGAAATTACAACTTTTCTCATTTTGAGTATGCTGCAAAAACCATAACAAATTAACAAAATTTAAAATTTAACTTTCAAAATATAACCTAACTATCCCAAACTTAAATACATAATTGTTCATGAGTATACGATTTCAACTGCTGCAAATGTATCTCGATCATATGACCAGTAACAAAATCAAGAAAGTGTAAACATAGACACTTATTGTTAACCATTTTTTTCACTCATGAAAATGGCTTAACTTTGTAGTATTCTCAGGTGAAATACATCACAAAAAGTAAGAACCAAAGCCAGAATTGGAAACATTGGAAGAGTTGATATAAATTAAAATTGATACAAAAGAAAAAGGTTGGATACAGACAAATCTCATTAGTACAAAAAAGGGAATGCTTCCTATGTGCCTAGTTATGCACAGGGCCAATATACCAGATAATATTAAAAAGTAATTAATAATTCATCTTCTATACTCACCACTTAGAGAAGCAGATATACCTGCACTAGCTAGCACTGACCATTTGTAACAAATACCGAAAGGAATTAGAACCATAAACATTTGGATACAACCTTTAAAAAATCCTAAAATAAAACTACTAGAATATACCTATATGTTACTAAGAATTGAAACTCTAATTACATTTCTTCTGTACAAGAACGTATTAATAAAACTTTTGTATGTTGTTTTCATGCTGTAAATCTATATAAATTACTTTCTCCATTCTATGATAATGGGATGACTTCTTATTCCTTATTGTTTCTTACAGTCCAATCGTTGGAGTTCTCCTGTTACATATTATAATTTATCTTGGACAAGTCTCTAATTTATTATGTTATTATGTTACATATTATGATTTCAAAAATATGCTGGAAATTTTAATTTAGAACTTAAATAAATATTAATATGTATCAAATTTATGATACTTGCCAACAAGACATACACACAATTTTCTTTGTTAACACAAATATACATTTATATATAAAAAAAAACAATAGAATTTAAAATAATGATTACAAATAGTGAATACAAATAATTATTTGTATACAAACTCACAAACAATATTCAGTCTTCTATGTGGTCTGGAACTGAATATTTTATTGACAGCCTTACACTGCTTGATATGTAAATATCAAATATATATAAATATATATACAGGTATAGGTAATACATACCCTTTGTTTTATGTTTTTAAACTTTTGATTATCAGACAAGTCACTGCAGTCTGATTGAGTAAATGCTGTACTTTTCTCATGTGAAAAAATAGAACCCATGATAGACACTTGAACTTCCTGAAAATAACAACAAACAAAACAGCCATAACTGTAGTTAGGTCATCTATAAAGAAACTTAATATATTACCTAAAATGAAAACAGAAAAAATGCAAATTTCAATGTAAAAAAGAGACTGTTGGAAATAATAGGCAGTTATGAAGTTGTATAAACTATCTTGAATTACACTTACAATTAAGAGTTAATTAATCAATCAGTATAAATAGTTATTTACAACTTTCAACTGATAAGATCTTATTTCAATACAGTACTTAATAATAAGATCTTTATGAGAGTGTAATTTAGGCTAATGCAGTGAGTTATGTGGAATCTTTAATAATATACTATGTTCAAGTAGAGCTGCATTAGTATCAGAAAAATTGGATACAGAAACTTAATAATAGAACATTCTATAAGATATTTATATTATGAAGTAGTACAGAATCTCTTAGTAACTGAGTTCATGAAAGAAAAAGACTGGGTTCAAAATAACTACAAACAAACAATCCTTATTAATTCACTAACACAAACATTGCGTGTGTATACTTGCCCATAGAACAATAAACAGTCTCTTCTACAAAAATAAGTATCATCATTTTATTGAGCTTAAACTATCTACCAAACTGTTTAAACTCAATATTTCTCACTTTACAGGCAACATCAGATTCATCAAGAGGCCCATTACACCATGAGCAGAATAGGTGTGAGCTCAATACAATGGTAAGGAGAAAGATAACTTAAACAACATCAAATTACCTACCTGTATATATATGAACACACACATACACAGAACAAATTATAAATTCAAAAACATACTATATCAAATACTGATTGAGGTGTTTAAGACTGTTAAGGGAAATTATAAACGTAACAGTTGTCTTTAACTAAGACAACTTTATTTTTCTAACAGAGTAGTTGACCTCTCAAAAGGATTGCCTTCAGATGTAGTATATGCAGTTAATGTAAGGAAGTTAAAGGGAAGACACATTACATATCTGAATAATAAGGGATGGCTTTGAGTGTTTTGTTATCATTTTAGGGTTTAGTACAGTGGATAGGACAGTCTCAATATACTAGCATGCTCCTTGTTGTTTTTAAATTACATGTATTTATTTGTACACACAATATTTTTCTCTCTCCCCTATTTCAGGCTTAATAAATAATAGGAAAATGTGTAAAAACTACGTTTTTAGAATGTGCTAGATAAGATTTGTTCAAATATATGAAATCATAATTTTTACATGGCTTTTGTAAATACCTGAACTTTTTATGATTTTATCATAAGTGATGTGCACCTGCTACTGTTTCTTAGATATTCTTATTCCTAGTAGCCTACAGTTGTTAAAATTAGGATTTAAGATCATATTTTAACAGATCTCATAAAGTGTGTTCTAAAAACGTATGTTTTAGATATTTTTCTGTTATCTAATAAAAGATATAACAAATTAAAAAGGACACTTTTTTTTGTCCACCTCCTGCACATGGGCAAAATTTATACTAACCTAAGCAGCAGAAATGAGGTCTAACTTTCATCACTCACACTTCATATCCAACATCACACCCTCTATAGTGGCAGTGGATCACTACTTGGCTGCTGTGGTGTCTCTTATTATTTATTCTTATTATTATGCATTACATTAGTGTAACAATGAACATCATATTAAGTTCACAAATCTTATTTGGTATGCTGGCTACTTCCCAGAATATTGTATCTTTGAGGCCCCATGATATATGTATAATTTCAGACAGTCCCACAAACAGAAGTTAACTAATGTGAGGCCCATTGAATGAGTTGGCAACTCATAAGAAGAGAAATGTAAAATTATTCTGCCTTTAACAGGTTCCTGCAAGATATGTTCCAACTAGTTACCAATAGGTGAAGAAGCACCATTCTGCATGAAAACAATAATTTCCATCACATTCTTTCGATGAAACTAACATTAGTTATGATCATTGCACAGTACCCTGCAGCATGAAATATACACATTTGCATTTCACTTGTTGACAGGTATTAGAAATGTTATGATCTAGTAATAAAGTCAGCTGTATAAACCACGCCACCCTGTCATCTTAGTATGATGAAGGTGTTTAGGAAATCTTATATATGGATTAGTTTCCAACCAGATAATACAGTTGGATGTGTTGACAATTTCAAAATGAGTGAAATGTGCTACATCAGTCAATACTACATTGGCAGGAAAATGTTCAACAACTCCCAGTCTTTTATATAATTAACAATGGTTAAATTCATTTTTTTTAAATCTTTAAACATAATGCTGCATGTCAGGAAACATTTCAAAGTTGACTGATGAGCTCAATGAACAGTTGAAGTTGCCAATTCCTGACACAGGGTAACAAAACATCCATTGCTGCATCCATATGCACTTGAGCTGACTTTTTCAGACCTCAGCAACAGCTTCAGCTAACTAGGTGTTGATGAGCTCTATATGGTTTATAACAAATCCAACCTATCTCCTTGTATTTCTTTTGTAATTATACAACAACAACACTGGAATAAAGCCCTCTGCAGATGTTATGCACTCTGCTATTCCCTCAGTACTGCTTTAATGTTGTAGCCTATAATGTAATTACACTTTACTAGCTCACCTATCTGCAAACTTGTCAATTTCATGTTGGTTAAATGAACTACACTGCAATCAAAAGAGCCATTTATACCAATCAGAAATGAATCAAAGTGACCTTCCTTTCACATGATACTCATTTCAACCCTGTACAATTTCAACTTCCTATACCATGCTGTTTGTGAGAAATGATGTGCTGAGCTGTGGCACTTTCTTTGTAATCACCTTGTACTCCAGTGAATGACTTTTACATGCACACTTAGTTTGGATCACTCATAAAAACTTATGGCATTTTATGTATCTAGCTGCTGCTGTCTGCTCCATTAAAACAAAAATAAAAGGAAATCTTATTTCGAACAAACATGTCACTAAACTATATCAAGATTAAAATGTATTTTAACTGATTTCCAGTAAAAGCTAGATGAAAGTATGAATTTATATTGTACAAAGCAGTGGTTCTCAACCTTTTTTGACTTGCGCTACACAAGGACAATATGAAAATTTTCGCGGCACACCTGGAAAGCCTTGAAGATTTTTTTTTGGTACACGTCATATGGCAAGAGTTAAAAGCCTTAGAACGAAAGTCACGGCCAAAGCAAGCGATAATAATGTAATTGTGCATCACGTTTAAATACACGTAAAACAGAAGAGTGAACTTAAAAAGCCTTAGAACGAAAATCACAGCCAAAGCAAGGGATAGTATTGTCAATGTGCAGATGACATTAAAAACATCGTTGACGTTCACCATGATGGGTTGCACATGGGGCCTAAGAATCTCGTAGACGGTTGTGTACGCTCTAATCGGAAATCCTACGCAGTCCTGGTATGGTTGAAGCAGTAGACGTCGCAGTGGTGGTCCTATCTCGAAGGTGACGTAACCGGATGTTGCAATCTTGTGCGGGCGTGGTCACACGAGGTCTGCCATATCGTGGACGGTCACGAGTTGATCCATGTTGTTGGTGACGATTCCATAGCCTTGTGATGGTGCTTGGGTGGACATTCACAGCTCTGGCAACATCTGATCGAGATTCGCCTGCTTTCAAGCGACCAATGGCGCTGTTGCGTTGTGCTTCAGTGAGTCTTGGCGTAACTGTATTGAGTGTCGGTGGCTTAACACTGAGCTATGACAACCGAGAAGCCGTCACTTTTATAGGGATTTTGCACATGTTGCACTTGCAAAACATGCAGATTTCTCAAACAAATTTATTGGACACTCATGCGTTTTGGCGAAAAATTCGATGTTTTCCTCCGTTTTCAAAGTGCACAACTTTTATTGTCATTTTGGTCTGACAATCAGTGCCTTAAAGTGTAACATCACATACTCTGAGCTTGTAACGTTATTACATATATTTCTCTTTTAAATAACAAAAATATCCCTCTTGCGTTTCTTGTTTTGAAGAGTATATTTATGAAGTCTTTAAGTCCTTTCAAACTTATCATTTTGTAACCTAGATTATTTGAGTGTGTGAATAATGTTGTTCTCCTTCGCCAAATTTATGGTTTTGACCAACTATTTAATGTTATAGATTTCTTTTATTTTATTTAGGTTACTAGATGATGAATAAAGAAGAACTCAAAAAGCCCATAAATATTGGAAACAATATTTTCTAGTACCTTAAACATTGTCATTTCTAAAATCTGGGCCCGGCATGGCCAGGTGGATAAGGCACTCGACTCTTAATCTGAGGAGTCACGGGCTCGAATCACGGTTATAAGTGACGGTCGATCCCACTATTTGTTGGTAAAAGAGTAGCCCAAGTGTTGGCAGTGATGACTAGCTATCTTCTCTCCAGTCCTACACTGCTAAATTAGGGACAACTAGCGCAGATAGCTCTCGAGTATCTTTGCGCGAAATTCAAAACAAACCAAAATCCAAAATCTGGTGTTGGGTGTCGATGACGTTTTTGCGGCTACAACTCTGAAGAAGAAAAAGAAATATTTTGAAAGCCACGTGAATGACATACATATCAACGTTCATATTATAACTGTGTGTCGATCCGAAAATGAAATCCCCTTTTCTCCATCTCATACAGAATTTTTACAAAACATGAAAACGCAATGCATAACAGAAAGATCACAACACGTAGTTTTGAAACAGTTTTTTTGTATTTTTGTTAACAAATGTAATTATTTATTGCGAAATTTGTGAATCTGAATTATGAAACATTGCCCCCCGCTAGTACAGCGATAAATCTACGAATTTACAACGCTAAAATCAGGGGGTTCGACTCCCCTCGGTGGGCTCAGCAATGTGGTTTTGCTATAAGAAAAACAAACAATGGAACATTGAAACTAAAACAACTTTTCTGAAATGGAAAGTAGCAGGTCTGTGTAATATATATACATCTTCGTATACAGTAGACATTAATAAGCATGACTAGATTTTGTAAACATTAAAGTCTGTCTGGTTAATGGAATTGTAAGACTTATTTGTTACTTAAACTACGTTCTGCTACACAAACACAAATAAAACAGTTTGAGCACGTTCAAGTTTTACGTAATTCTCTATATGTTCTTCGATTCTCTTCGGTGGACTCCGCAGATAGCCCGATGTAGCTTAGCTACAAGAAAACACACACACACACACACTCTATATTTTGAGCTTCATATATTTTTCCAATAGGTATAAAATAATCAACGCTTAACGTCTTTAACCTACACGTTAAACCAACAAGTGAAATGGTTAGAAAAGTTAAAAATAGATGTTTTGTGCTGCGTCAGCGATAAGTTTGCGAACTTGTAACGTAAAAATCTAGAGTTCAATTCCTTTCGGCAGACAAACAAGAGACAACTTATTGGGTAAGAAAAAATAATTCTAAGCATTTCTCAAGATATTTTATCTCTTTTGCTTGCAACTTTAAAATAATGTAACAGGTTTTTTTATGACAGTGACACAGGTATCTGTTGAAAAAAAATTAAACTAGTTTATGAGTGAAACTTCGAGACGATTTTAGCAAGCGTGATATATAAATAAGCCAGATCGTATACGCTTCCAGTTTAAAAAAAAACTAACAAACCCTTCTATTTTAAAGACGCGGTAAAAGTAAATACTTCAAACTGAGTTAATTCAGGTGTGACAAGTTTATGATTCAAGAAATTCATTAATACTTAAAGTCCTCTTACCAATTAGTAAGATGTAACATTAAATGAACTGCTGTGTGCACCTATATAGCTACCGTACAAAATATTATATCTTATACTGGTTGTTTGTCCTGATATTTACATACACTTAAAGCCAACTGCTGTTTGACCTTTTATACCCGTATATCTAGGGCAATGAAATTCATATAATTTTGTAATTAAAATAATTTTGTACTAATGTATACGCTGATCTTAATACCTTTTAGTACCAATCTGTGGTTAAACCTTATTAATTAACATAATTAGTTAGTTTCTTATTTTTAAAACCCAGTTATTCTTATAAAGGAATACCACTTGCTGGTTGTTTGGATCGTTTGTTTTGAATTAAGCACAAAGCTACACAAAGGACTATCTGTCCTCTGCCCACCACGGGTATCGAAACCTGGCTTCTGGCGGTGTAACACTCAGTTACACAACCCCTTTCAAACATGTGGTCAGCTTCCGGTCAGTTACCTCTTTCTTTGTGAACCTGACGATGACCGAAGAAGGTCGAAACGTTGTTCGCTCTTCTATGTAAAATATTTTCTCAACCCAAACAAGCCGTTTTTGCATATAAACTGTACAATTTAGTTCCAACTTTTTATGAGTAGCTTGACATAGACCGTCTCTAGACTTGAGCACTATTTTTTAAACTCTTTTGAAAAATTAATTATATCAAGTTGCATTTTAATAATAATTTCATTTAACTTTCCTTTATTTTCTAGTTACTGAAATTTATTATATTGGTGTTTAAGAAATAGATTGCGACATGAGTTAATAATAGGTAGCGCTGCAATGCAGGACCATCACAAAGAAAATTATTTACAATTTAATACGTTCCTTGATAATATAGTGGTGAGTATACCCGCCTGTTACGCGGTAAACAAGGATTCGATTCCCCTCCGGGGAGACAGTGTGTCTTTTACTTTTTCTATTAAATATACAATTTTCAATACTTTTTTTGTCAGTTACAAAATTTGACTTTTTACAATGTTTTTGAAAAGTAAAAACAACTTTTAAAAGTAAATAAATTTATTTGGCGATGGGCAACATTAAAAGTGTCTAAATGTTTTAGTATCTCTTCGCCAACGCCACAAGAAATGACTCGCACTTGGCAAAGCGAGCTTTGTAAGTGAATAATTTAACTCATTATGCGTTTAAGAGGTTTATATCGAAAATTAATATTGCACTCTATAATTGTGCATTATCACCTAGCAACCCGTCGCCTTATTTAACGATAAATTAAAGAGTTCATGAAATAAAACTTCATTTTCGTGCTAACTTATTAAATATCCTAAACTTTACGACTTAAACGCCAAATACAATCGAAGCATTGGAAAAATTAGTGTAATAAACAGTGTTAAATGCAAATGTTATATCTCACACTATGACTTAAAATCAGAGTCGTATAAAAAATAACATTACAGGTCTTTTTTAGGCTCTTACAAATTATTGCCCAAGAAGCTTTACGTTCAGTGTCAGGATTCATCTGTTAGGTTGGATTTTGAGAAACATAAATATCCTCTTTTTGCAACGTTATCTCACTCCAGTCTTTCAAAATCAATGGCGAACCAGCAGAAAGTTTCCTCCCCTTTTCGGCCAAGAAAAGAGACTTCTAATTGATTATTGATTGATTATTTGGAATTAAGTGCACAGCTACGCAATGGGCTATTTGAGCTCTGCCCATCACTGGTATCGAAACCAAGTTTCTAGCGGTGGGAGTCCACAGACATACCATTGTGCCACTGAAAAGGGGGGGGGCTTCTTATAGAAGGGAAATTGTGTAACGTGTTAGTTAAGAGATGAACTGCATAAATGGGCAGCAACAGACAGTACATGAGAGAAAATAAAAATGTGTAATAGAATATCCGTGAAACAACTTAGTAACTTTAAATATACTGCTGAGTCATCATGTTGAATAATTATGTTGAGATAAATTAGTCATTGTTTCGGTACATATTTTGAAAGTTACCACGTGATGAAAGTGGCTACCTTTGAGGACGAGCAAGTCGTTAATAGTTACACACTGAATTTTAAAAATACGAACGAAATAACTTGTATTAAACTGATAAAAGAAGTTTTATGATATGTGGAGTGGTATGATCACACAGTTCAGTAAAGTGCGTGCCAAATCATTGTGCAAGGTTTGTTCATAAGAATATTTTGAAAAGTATATTTATGATCTAGGTTAAATTTATGTAGATTAACTTCCATATTGTTATACACAAGCTGTGCAATTGTCATCGAAATTTACTAACAAATAAGGTTTTCTAAAATGCCATGAGTTATACATTGGAAAATAATTAAGGAAGTTCCTGGCAAATGACTGACTCCACAGCACAAAAATGACAGCCATTGGAGGTAAAAATAAATAAAACTGATACAATTAATCTATGTTAACCAAAGAAAACCCACAAACCTAATACATAATACAGAAGAATCAGAAGAGGATACCTCATTTATTCGTTGGTATAACAACCATTTTCTGACACGACTTTGATGATCCTATCATCGACAGAGTTGGTCAGTTTTTAAATATCTTTTGCTTCATCATCCCTTGCAGATGATAGTACAACATTCCAGAGATCATCCTTTGATGTAAAATTTCTTCCACCAGCATAAATCGTATACCAAGATCTTAAGTTGTCCTTAAAAAATGCAAAATAGGCTTCAGAAGTCACTTTTACATCATCAGGTGCTCTAAATGGACCCCCAAGCTCAGTACCAATGATACCAGCCTAAAATATCACACTTCCTTGATGACGTCTCAGCCTTCCTCTGATCCACCCATCTGGTCTATCAAGAGTTGCATGACACTCATCTGTAAAAAAACTTCTTCAAAATTGGTTTTTAGATACTATCAGCTCATACGAGTCGTTGGATTTTGTGCACAAAGCTTGTGTTGATCACAAGTTTTACCGTCCAGTCAGTTTATGAGCTCTGATATTGAATGAAAAGAGTAAGAAAATATTGGGTCTGACTACCACTATTATAGAGCACTCAGGCCACCAAAGTGTTGAGCATCTTACGTGGCAAAGGAACTCAAACCATAAATCCTTGATTCACGTTCTGAGCACGCTGACCATTATGCCACGGTTTCGTTATGAGGTTACATAGTATAAAAAATGTTAACGTCAAATAATAAAGAGTTAAACTACTTTTGTAATGATGAACATTTTTAATTTAGTGGTATACGATTGTAAAGAAAATGTGAAAAACAAATTCGGGTAGAAAATTAATTTCAATCCATTTTAATAAAATACAACTGCTATAATAATGAATCTAAATTTGGACAACTTTTGTGAAACTGTCTAAAGAGCGAACAATAACTTTTTTTATCTGGGGTGATTTGAGACTGTTGTTTTTTATTGAAAATTTCGCTAATAACCATTTTTGCACACTTACTTAGTGCTTTTTAGTGTATCACTGGTTCCTACATAATGTTTTTGTTAAATAAAGAGAAAATTAGTGATTATCTTATCAAAGATTACACTGTGCAACACTAAAAAAAGTATAAGAGATCTGTGGCCATTTTTATATGCAAAATGACATGGGAAATCCATTTCTGGCCTTCTTTTTGTTGAATTAGGCATGGTTTTTGCAGAATTGTCATTGTATACCCTTTTTGTCATTATTATTAAATAAAATTCTCTGCCGCATTGTATAATGGTTTACAACCCAGGGCTAGAGACCAATCTTAGTAACATCTACAATGTGATATGATAAATAGCACAGTACAGTTTTAAATCATATTTTCTGGTTTATTATTGTGTGTTTATATTTAATTGAGTTTATCACTTAATACTTTATACTTCAAAGCTTGTGTTTAATGTTATTTATTTTTTTCTTTCAGATCTTATTTGTTTTGAACAATGAGTGCAAGACAGTGCAAAAATGATCCAAACAGATTCTGTTACATATGTGGGGAATTAACTTTTGCTAAAGAAAAGCGCAGTATTACACGCCATATCAAGAAAATGTACAAGGCATACTTCGTTTGTGTCTTAGGGGACCAGGACAAGTCATGGGCTCCTCATGTGTGTTGCCTTACATGTGTGAAGACATTGAGTTCCTGGTATGCAGGAAAAAATGTTCACATGAAGTTTGGTGTGCCAATGATTTGGCGTGAGCAGAAAGATCACTGTAATGATTGCTTTTTCTGTCAGCAAGACTTTACAGGTTGTACTACAGCAAAGAAAAAGAAACACATTGTTTACCCAAATTTGCAATCAGCAATGCGCCCAGTAGAACACTCAGAAAATTTACCTGTGCCCAAACCTTTAGATCAAGAAATGCAGAGTTCCAGCAGTGCAGATGAACATTCCAGTGGTGAATATGTGGAGCCCAATCATCCAGAAAGCGAGAATAAACCAATACCATTTTCTCAAGAGGCTCTAAATGACTTGTGCAGGGATCTCTATTTAACCAAAGACAAAAGTGAGTTTCTGGCATCTAAATGACTTGTGCAGGGATCTCTATTTAACCAAAGACAAAAGTGAGTTTCTGGCATCAAGGCTTCAAGAACGTAATCTTCTTGAGAAAGGAGTGAAGATAACACTGTACAGGAAACGTACAGAGGATCTGCTTGCATTATTCATCATGAAGGATGACTTATGCTTTTGTAATGGCATCACTGAACTTTTTGAGCAACTGGAAATACCAGATGATAACATCAACTGGCGACTTTGCATAGATGCATCCAAAGACAGCATCAAAGCTGTTCTGCTACACAATGGTAACACTCTGTCTTCTGTTCCCATAGCTTATAGCACAACCATGAAAGAATCATATGAAAATCTGAAAGCAATTCTAACAAGCATTCAGTATGATGACCATAACTGGCATAGTTGTGCAGATTTCAAGGTTGTGGCCATGCTTACTGGCCTTCAGCTTGGCTATACTAAATTTTGCTGCTTCCTGTGCTTATGGAACTCCAGAGCAAGAACTGAACATTATGTACGCAAGGATTGGCCGATCCGAGATGAAATTGAACAAGGAAAACACAACATCATGCACAAACCACTTGTGAAAAGTGATAGAATTCTTTTGCCACCTTTGCATATTAAACTTGGTTTGTTCAAGCAATTTGTGAAAGCCTTGGACAAGGAATCCTCCACATTTGCATATCTTGCAGAGAAGTTCCCTTCCCTGAGTCAAGCTAAAATTGAAGAAGGTATCTTCATAGGTCCACAAATTCGAAACATTGTACTTGATGAAACCTTCATCACACATCTCAAGAGAAAAGAGAAGCTTGTCTTTGAGTCATTCAAGAAAGTTTGTGATAACTTCCTGGGGAATCATCGTTCAGAAGACTATGGGCAAGTTGTGAATGATCTGCTGAGTCATTATCATGATATTGGATGTAACATGTCTCTAAAAGTTCATGTGCTCCACTCTCATTTGGATTTGTTTGCGGAAAATCTTGGTGATGTGAGTGATGAACATGGCGAGAGATTCCATCAGGATATTTCAGTGATGGAGCGACGATTTAAAGGAAAATGGAACCCTGGCATGTTAGCAGACTACTGCTGGGGTATAAAAAAAGAAGATCCCGCTCCACACAAGAGGCTTAGAAGAACAAAAGTTGTTTAAACTGACAGATGTGTGTTTTTAATTCATAACCAATAAATGTTTTGTTATACCAACTAAAGTTTTGTTTTGTTTTTTGTAACTTTCAGTATTTGCAATGTTGTGTTCAATACGCGATATCTTGCAGTATATTATAAAACATATGGTTCATGGTACAGGAAAGCGGTGCCTAATCTGGAGGAATAAAGGTCAGATTCAGAATCAGGACAATTTTTTGACCCAGAAACAAGTCTTACTTAACTTGTACTTTTTTGAACCTGAAATTTGTTGCACAGTGTTATTAGTATTGTATTCACGTATTTTTTCTTGTTTTATTATTGAACAAATGAAGGGTTAATCGTTTATTAATAATGATTGATGTTAATTAGGGTTCTTCTGAATGGGAAAGTAAGTAGACTTTGTCTGTAATAACATTTAAAACAAAAGTTAAGCACGTTTCGAACATCAAAAGTATTTGGAACTGGCTTGTTCTTATGCTTAATATTTGAGTTTCTTTGTTTGTTTGTAGTTAAACACAAAGCTATGCAATAGGTAATCTGTGCTCTGCCCATAAGAGATATCGAAACCATTTTTTAGCAGTGTAAGTCCGCATACGTAACGCTGTGCCATTGGAGAGCTGATCTTTGGGAGTAAACATTTTTACAGTACAATGAGTGATTGTATACAGCGGTGTTTAAAACAACAGATTTTACAAGCTCAGGGTACTTAAACAGCATTAAACTAATGATTCATTGGCATCAGTAAGATTTTGTATTGGTTAAGCACGAAGATACCCAATAGGTTTTCTGTGCTGTACGCATCATGGGTATCGAAACCCGAATTATAGCGTTGTAAGCCTGCAGATTGCCAATGGATGTTTATTTGTTGGAAAGGGAAGATACTTTTTGGCCACAAAGTAGAATAGCTGTTGCAGAATTTTGAAGAATTTCAAGATTATTTGTTTATTTAATTATACTTAAGGACGAACAAATACATCATCAGATATTTAAGATATAATCCTCGAATTTAAATTTACGCAACACGTTGGTTGATATTTTCTTTAGCTTGAGTATTTTATTTTTGCAACGATGGATAAAATTTGCATTCGTAAAAAAAATAAACTGTTTTTGTTTCTGAACGTTTAGGGCGATTTTATTTTTCTTCTATCAAGTTTATTTATTTTTTGAGATACTTATTACCTTCCCGTTACACCAAACATGTTTGCCTTTTCAGACGTGGAGGCGTTGTAGTGTAACAGTCAATTCTACTATTTGTTGGTAAAAGAGTAGCCCAAGAGTTGGCGATGGGTGGTGGTGACTAGCTTCCTTCCATCTAGTCTTAAACTGCTAAATTAGGGACGGCTAGCGCAGATAGCCCTCATGTAGCTTTGCGCGAAATTCAAAAAACAAAATTATAGATCGTTTCTTTAAATCAGGGGTCACCAAACTACAGCCCGCGGACCAGATATGGCCCTCGAAGTCATTTTGTGCGGCCCTCCAGCAGCTAGTCTCTTGGAAATAAAAAGTGACATAAAAATGTCCGACTGTCATAACAAAATAAATCACACCGATGGTCGCTTTAAGCTGGCAAACACAAGATGTTATGATAAAAAGAATCAAGGCTTTCACGCGCATTTTTAACCAATAGGAAAATTCTTCATTCGTCCTTGCTGCCCGTTTATTCATATAGAGGCACGTATGTATGAAAGCATTAGGATTTCGAAAACAAGAACAGACTTAACTCTCGTCTTATCGACTCGTCTTGTAAATTCAGCAGCCGAGGGCTACCGCTTCAGCTAGCTCATTTCTCTTATTAGTCGGGTTATGCGCTTTTCGTAACTCGTTCTTAGGTAAGTGTCGTGGCAAACGTACGTTTCAATATATTTTGTTTGTGCGTTCTTGGACTTGTATAATACGTTTCTCACAGCGTTCTGTTTTTTATTTTCAGATCCTGTTTTTTTTTTCACCCATCGTTATGGCTGCTTTCAAAAGAAGAAAAGTGGACTCTGAGTGTCGTGCTTTCAATGAAGAATGGGGAGAAAAGTATTTCTTTGTGGAAACAAACAACCAGAAACCTACTTGTGTGATGTGCACTGAAAGTGTTGTCGTTTTGAAAGAGTACAATCATCGGCTCACTATGAAACAAAACATCTATCAACATATTTGAAAATTTCAGGAAAGCTCCTTTCCGAGAAATTTGAATCCATGAAACGTGTTTTTGAATCTCTAAAGAATCTCTTCACGAGAAAGTTTACTGAAAATGAATCTGTCACTCATACAAGCTACAAAATAGTGCAACGGATGGCAGAGCGAGGAAAACCTTTTACTGACGGCAACTTCATAAAAGAGTGTATGATGGAAGCAGCAATTGAGCTGTTTCCTGAAAAAGCCCATTTCTTTGAAAGTATCAGCCTTTCAGCAACTTCAGTTGTACGGAGAGCAGAAGAACTTGGAGAGAACATCGCATTACATATACGCCAAAAACCTAGAAACTTCTTATGGTATTTTCTGGCACAGGATGAGTCTATTGACCTCTCGAGTACTTCTCGTGTTCATTCGTGGAGTTAATTTGGACTTTCAGATCACGGAAGAGTTGGCATCAGTTTGCAGCACGCACGGAAGAACAAGTGGAAAAGACATTTTCATGGAAGTGAATAAAACGTTGCAAGACAATAACCTTCAGTGGAATCAACTTAAAGATGTAACAGTTGATGGAGGAAAAAACATGGCTGGAGTAAAGAAGGGTCTGGTGGGGCTGATCAGGAAACAGTTGGAAGATCTTCAACTCCCAAGCGCTCTGTTCATACACTGCATCATACATCAGCAAGCACTCTGTGGAAAAGACTTAGATATTTCTTGCATACTGAAACAAGTCATTTCTGCAGTGAACTTCATTCGGGGTCATGCACTTAATCATCGCCAGTTCAAGGCGTTTCTTGAAGAAATTAATAACCCAACAGACCGGATTGACAAATGCAGCAGGCCAGTGAAAGTTTAATCAACAAATTGTTGTGACAAATCAACAACTTCAGGAGTTGTGTCAGTAGGTAAATTATCAAATGCAACAGTCAAATCAGCAAATTGAGGATTGATCTCGCAGGATCCAGATCCGTAAGCGTTAGCCAAGCCTCATTCATGAATAGTGGAGAGGAAGATGTTTCTGTGTATGGTATAGAGGTAGAAGAAGAGGTTGATGAACCAAGTGTCAGATTACTGAATACAATCGGACATTGCCACATTTAAGATTGTGTTGGTATGCTGAAAGTATATATTTTACAGACATAGATGATAAATGTGTCTTAAAACCCAATTTTCTTACTATAAATTGGTACATTCTTGAATTTTAAGAGTTGAAACTGAAAATGTATGGTAAGAAGCCACTATTAATGTCTTAAAAGGAAGAACAATAAATTTTCAAGAGATAAAGTAAGAGTAAAAAGAGTTGAGACCATCTGCCCTGAGTCTGAGATGTTAAATTTATACATGTAAAAATGGCTGGTATGGATTGAGAAAATTTTTATGCAGAGGAGGTTCCCAAAGAAAGAAAGAGGTAACTGATCGTTAGCTGACCACATGTTTGAAGGAGGTTGTGTAATTGAGTGTCGGAATGTAGAGAGCGTGCTTAGATGTTTGATTATATAATTTTATATTATTTATTTTATTATTATTATTTATTACATTATTTGTAATATAGGTATAAAGGTGTTCCTTTGTATTGGTTTATTTTGGGCTTGAGTTGTTGTATAAGTAAGGCTTTTTTTAATTTTGCGTTTGTTTATATTTGTTCCTTTATTTAGTATTTGGGTGTTTTTCATGGTTATTTTGTGTTTATTTGATTTGCAATGTTCGAAAATGTGTGAAGGTGACTTTTCGTGTTCTTTGAATCTGGTTTCCATTTTTCTACTTGTTTCTTCAATATAGAAGTCACGGCAGTTATCATATTGTATTTTATAAATAATGTTGGTATGTCGTTTGTCAGTGTAGTTTTTACATTGTATAGACCTTAGATTTGTGTTTGGTTTTGGAATAGATTTGGGTATTAACTGAATGCCATATTTTGTTACTATGTTTGCTTGTTTGTTTGTTTTTTGAATTTCGCACAAAGCTACTCGAGGGCAAGCTGTGCTAGCCGTCCCTAATTTACCAGTGTAAGACTAGAGGGAAGGCAGCTAGTCATCACCACCCACCGCCAACTCTTGGGCTACTCTTTTACCAACGAATAGTGGGATTGACCGTAACATTATAACGCCCCCATGGCTGAAAGGGCAAGCATGTTTGGCGCGACGGGGATGCGAACCCGCGACCCTCGGATTACGAATCGCAAGCCTTAACACGCTTGGCCATGCCGGGCCACTAGGTTTGCAAAATGTTAGTTATTTTTCTGCTGATGTCGGGAATATATGGTATGCAGCAGTATATGATTTCGTGAGTTTTTAATTCGTGAGATATATTTACTTTTGTCAGTTGATTTTGCTTTCTGTCTAGGTGTGTGCGTATAATGTTTTCTACGGTTTGTGGAGGAAACTTATTGATGTTCATAAAGTATTGTTCTGTTTTGTCTAATTCATCCTTCATTTTATCTGGTGAGCATAGTTTTATGGCTGTGTTTATTTGGTTTCTTAGTATGTTGAGTCTTTGTTTTGTTTCATGTGCTGAATTCCAAGGAATATGTAGTCCACTATGGGTGATTTTTCGGTGGATTTCTGTTTTAAATTGTGTATCGGTTCTTGTAATTTTGAGGTTAAGAAATGATATTTGATTGCTTTCTTCTTGTTTACATGTGAAGTTAATGTTGGGATGTATAGAGTTAATGTGATTGAAAAAATTAAGTAATTAAGATTTCTGGCTAAATACTAACAAGTGAATTCTAGACGATGTTTCGGCGAAGTTTTTGATCTCGTTGAAATACGTAACAGAACTACTTAACTTTATGATAATTTTACGAGTAACGTTTATTTTTTAGGCTTAAAATATGTGATAAGGTTCACGTAAGCTGCTGAGTTTTTATTATTGTTGTTTTTTACGATCCTATTAATTGTCAGTTTCGTATTTAAAATTAAAATTACCTAAATCCGAAATGGGCAGTTTAAGAAGAATCTGGAAAAAAAGGTACTGAATTTGTGTAATTTTTGTTAAAATTCAGAATTTTAATGTTTCGAAGACTAGGAGTTAAATTAATCCTTGTTGTATTCTCTTTTACTTTGTGTACCTAACCTCGTCAAAGCATTTTTGTAACTATTTAAAGAACAAGTTTAGCATTAGTATCAGAAAATTAAATACTAGGTTTGAATAATATCCAAGTTATTTATATTTTTTATTAAAAGAAAGAAAGCGTTAAGAAATGAGGGGTTGGGTTTGTTTCCCCCCTCCAACGTTCTCCTCCTTTGTTCAGCGAGTTTGTTTATTAAATTTCCCCCATCATCATAAAAGAAAAACAATCACACATTGTACTACAATAAAGTTTAGAAAAATCCTAAATTACAATGATTTTTGTTTTCTTACATTAAATTTTGTTTGTCTTCATTACTTTCCACAGATATGAGGTTAATGGCTTATTACTTTCTTAGCACACCATATAGTTTAATGGAACCATTCTGTATAACATGATATTTTATATTTTTGACAAAGTTTTAATGTGTTACCAAAAGATAGACAGTGGCTTTTATATATATATCAAATTACCTCTTCATCTTAAGGCTAGTAATAAACAACTTCTGATGAAAAGAAAGTTTCAGTAACATACTCTTGTTGCCCAAATCTTTACGCATAATGTTCCAGCAGAAATTGTTGAACTAGACCCCAATTATCTATTTCATGAAGTTGTCTTTCTCAAGTGACTCTGTGATAAGTGGAAGGTTACATAAATTCATCGGCATTTCACGTGTACCAAGACTTATGTTTTTAATTGCATAATATAACCTAGAAATTACGGTTTAAAGGTCGAAAGAAGATTATTTAAATATAATAATTAATTTGAGATGTCATCATTAGTTAAGAGTAATGACAATACGGTTGGGAGAAATAAAGAAAAACATGTTTTACCTTTTAAAAAGTAATAATATAACTGACAAACTTCACGAAAACCTAATAAAAACATTGGATGGTTTTGAAACTCGACAAGAACTTCTAAACGTTTTCATCAAGATATACGTGTGTATGAAGTAAAAGGTAAAGCGATGAAAAAAGTAGAATTCAAGCCAGCTTTCGTAAACCTTGAAGTTTTATGTACGTATTTAAGACAACAATATCAGGTCATAGTTTTATCGCTAAGACACAGACAAACCACAGCATTACCAAAATACCACTGGCTTTTATACACATTATTCCAAATATTATTCCAGAATGAATCCATAACTGTATTCCTGTTTCTCCATAGAAAATAATTTGTTATAAATATAGTCATAAGTACATTTGAAAAATAATAATGAATATTACAGTAGTGATTTGAACGAGTGACTTCTAAATGAAAGTCGAGTGCCTTTTTAATTAATTTATTTAATCCATCATATGATGAGGGCGTCTGCACAAAAAGGGTATAAATAAAACAAATGAATATATTACAGTGATGTAGATATTTACCCCAAAACACTTTAGAAGCAAGAACAAAAACATAAAAATAATCTAAATACACACACTGAATACTCTTAAGTGGTAAAGGTACACCACCGAATTTCCTGTACTCTTGGTTCCAAAGCCTTGCTGGATTATCCGTTTTGTTGGACCAACAGGGGTCACATAACAATAATTCAGCAATACACCTCTGATTCATTAATTTATCTCTCCAGATCCCTAAAGTACCATGAACTACTAAAAATTTAAATAAAACAAATATTGCATTTAAGTGATTAATGAAATACATTAGTACAGGTATAAATAGCACAAGTTTATTAGTAGAGGCATAAACAGTTTGGTTTGTTTTGAATTTCGCGCAAAGCTACACGAGGGCTATTTGCGCTAACCGTTTCTTATTTAGTAGTGTAAGATTAGAGGGAAGGCAGCTAGTTATCCCCCCCGCCAACTCTTGGGCTACTCTTTTACTAAAGACAAGTTGATTTACCGTCACATTATAATGCCCCACCTGCTGAAACAAACGAGCATGCTTTGGTGTGACGGGGTTTCGAACCTTCATATTACGAGTTGAGCGCCTTAACCACTTGGCCATGTCTATGAAATTCTATCCAAGATATATATATATACATTGAAATGAATTAGGCTTGTGTGACGGATGTATATTTAAATAAACCATTAAAAGTAGATTCTAAAATATTTTGCTGCTAGAGTTTTCAGAAGCTGATTGGCTGGTGGGAATATTAAATCTAGGTTTATTGCATGGTAGAATAAACATTTTGTATTTCTTTGTAAAAATAATAATAACTGTTTCGTATTCTTCCAGATTTTTATCTTTTTTTCGTTCTTTAGTTGAAAACTTTTGCAAAAACCTATCACCCTTCACATTTTAAGATGAAAGATGTTACATATCCTATCATAAATATTCTTATTTCAGTTGCTTCTGAAGCCAAGAAGTCATTACAGTCCCTGTGAAACGAATTCCTATTTCCAGTGAATTAAAACTGACTTGAATGTATACGCTGGGGTCATCAGTATCACTTGAAGAAATGGACTTTGTAGAGAAACTTCATACGAATAACTCACCTCATCGAGATGTCTCTGGTTGGCATCAAATAGAAAGTAACCATTCAGTCCTATCTGTGGAAGAGTCACAATATTCGTGTAGTTTACCCATTTCCTTAATAGATATAAATGATGCGCAAACACAAGATGTTCTTGATTTGTCTCGAAATGACTCTGTGGCTGATCTTACTGAAACTAAAAACCACAGGGTGACTCTAAATGTTAGTGGTGTCAAACATCAAGTGATGTGGAATACTTTGAAGGGCTTCCCTCAAACCCGCTTAGTTCGTCTACGACTATGCCGAGATCCTGAGGAATTTGAGGAATATTGTGACGAGTATAATCCTGATGAGGTCACTCACTGACGATTTTGAATACTGGATGTTAAAAGAAACTTGTATGGAGCCTTGCTGTATGAGCAAATACTATGAAAAAAATGAATCAATTTTTACTGACTTAGACGTCCAACGGTTTACTTTTAGAACAGAAGTTGAAAAGTTTGAAGAAGGAAAGTATGCGCAATGTAAGCAGTTTGTCTGGAACCTAATGGAAAGACCTGATACTTCAGTGGCTGCCAAAGTACGTTCATTTTTATTTATTCATGTTATCACTACCAGATGAATACTGGATTCATTTTATTATCCTTTTACCTTATATGATGTCGTATAAATAAAGGATGTTCATTACTAATTTGTTTGTTTTACTAGTCCCCCAATTACTTTCGCCTTCCCACGTGGCACGTCCATAAGCTTGGGGACCTACGGCGCTACCTTTTAGGGTTTAATCCCTGTGAAGGAATTATCTAAGAATGCCCATTGTGCAGTTTTGTACTTAGTTAAAAGTAAACTATTTTCATATGCGTATGCATATTAGTAACTTGAAAAAAAATTAGATTATATGCTAAACTTTTGGCTTTATATATTGTAGAAAAGTACGTTCACCGTTTTGAATATCTTATCTTATGATGTTAGGACTATTTTCATGAGAATTGTTACTTAAGTATAATATGATTCACAGTGACAAAAGACTTGGCATTAACTGAGCTCCTGTTACAATTTGTGGTTGAGAACTTTCCTAGGCGCATTCGTTTGTTTTAGCGCGAGGCTACACAATGGGCTATCTGTATTTCGTATACTGATGAGAATCGAATCCCGGATTTTAGCATTCTAAGTCCAGAATTATCGCTGACCTCTACTTTCCCAATGTTAAAAGATCGATAGAAGCACGCCTCAGGCCTTGAACGGACTTCTAGTACACTAAAATAACTTCGAAGCAGGTATAGTTGAATCTGAGAAAATAGATATATACATAATAGCCCCAGTGGGGTATCGAAATCTTCAATTAATCAGGTCAAAGTCCAATAGCCTCCAAATCTCCGTTTCTGTGCATATGTAAGTATTGGAAGTAAATGTTTAATGGGTAACAAGGAATGGTTTTATATTCATTTACTGTTGTCCTAACCTTTTTATCCGAATTAATTTGTAAAGTCAAAATCTCACGAATTTTCATGTTTTGTACAAAGCAAAAGTTGCACGTTCCCTTACCGTAAAATCTGCATTTCAAGAAGCAGAAGAGCGTTACTGTTTGTTTTTTAGGTTCTTCAAATTCAAACAAAATAACAGTATGGGTGTTGATCATCCGTTTTAGAAAGCACAAAAAGGAATTGTTGTAGAATTGTTACAGGTCTTTAGTTTTCACCTGTTCAGTTGGTGGAAGCCATGAGGGAAAAACTGGTGCTATATGTACAGCGAGCTCTTCAAAGGACTACCAGCTTTGGCAACATTATTTAATTTATCATTGTATGATTAATTGATTGATTTATATATAGGACTATCCGCTATCTAGAGTTCTTGTTTGTTTTGCTTTGAATTTCACGCAAAGCTACGCGAGGGCTGTCTGCGTTCGCCGTCCCTAATTTTGCAGTGTAAGACTAGAAGGAAGGCAGCTGGTCATCACCACCCACCGCCATCTCTAAAGCTACTCTTTTGCCAATGAATAGTGTGATTGAGCGTCACATAATAACGTTCCCACGATTGAAAGGGCTAGCTTGTTTGATGGGACGGGGATTGAAACCCACGACCCTCATGTCGGGTCCTTGAGGTTGTGTTTTATGTTTTGTCCATCTTGAGGTCTGTATTTTGTGTTTGGTTCATAAAATGAAAGGCATGCAAGGTACAGTTCAAATAGTTGAACAGAGGATAGATGGAGCTCTCTAAATAAAATCATGGACCATCGTCCTTCTATCATTTCTTCATCACTACAAGGATGAACTAAGCTAAAGGCATTTCTTACAAAAGTTAGTGAAACTTAATATTTGCATTTCCATGATTGTTATTTTACTTTTTTAAAGAACATCCATAACGATCTACAACTTGCCAAGGAAAGGGAATGAATCAATGGCTAAATTGAAAACATTATTGGATTTGGCACCTGATGTTTACCCTTAAAATAGTTTTTTGATTGGTTGTACATTGTTTTCATTCTATTCGGGTGCTACCGCTGCAATTATTCCTTATTTGTTATATTACAAAATGTACTATTTATGATTTTTATAACTGGTATTTTTAAATTAATTCTTACGTAACACAGGTTTGCGAAAAAGAACTTTATAAATACTGTTTTCGTTTTAATAACGGATGTTTCGTAATTTAGCTACGCAGATTTCGAAAATAATATTCATTTTGTCTCTAATGTAAGGATTATTTGCAAATAATAAAAGGAAAAACTCTTACTTGAATCAAATTATTATTTCGTTTAATCGCAATGAACATTTTTTTTTATTATGTTTGGGTCACAGACCAATCGGCTACGCGAGCGTCTTATCGATTGTCAATATTTCAAGCGTTACAAAGTGTGACCCGATTTTAATGAAAGTAATTCACTTGTCTAAACAGACATAAGGCGTATTATGAAAAATCTGTACGCGACGAAGAAAATTGGTATCATTGTTGGATTCAGCGTACAAGAATTACTGTAAAACGTGAATATTTCAAGACAATAAAATCATCGCAGGGCTGCGTAATTCGTGAATGTCTCAAACACATATACTTACATAAAGTGATAATAAGTATCGATTAGTGATTAGAATTTAACTTTAGATCATTGCCAGCTTCTCTGTGTTCTTCATCCTGCTATCATCCATCACACAAATTTTAGGTACGATACCTTCCTTAAAGAAACAATATGATGAAGATGTCAATGAAGAAATTCCGCTACACAAAGAAAACAAAAAACTGGGTATGACTGAAATCACATGTGTAGTCTGGTTTAGTGTAGAACATATCTTAAGATTATTTTCTGCACCAAACAAGGGGAAGTTTTTAAAAAGTATACTAAACATCGTTGACCTCCTAGTTATTACCCCTTTCATCGTGTCTTCAATTCTTGTAGCTACAAATATTGTCCCTAAAGATTTTGAAAACATTCATGAAATTATCCTAATCTTCCGTGTGGGAAGGGTTATGAGAATTTTAAAACTGGCTCGACATTCGAGAGGCTTGCAAAGTTTGGGATATACAATGAAGAAAAGTATCCAAGAGTTCGGGTTGCTCATCTTATCCCTTGTAATTTCCATTGTGTTTTTTTCTAGTCTCGCTTATTTTGCAGAGAAAGACGAACCTGAAACACTTTACACTAGCATTCCCTCTGCCTTTTGGTGGGCTTGTGTCACTATGACGACTGTTGGTTTTGGAGACATGGTTCCCGTTACTTTACCTGGCAAAGTGATTGGGAGTGTCTGCTGTGTTGCTGGTGTAGTGGTTGTTGGGATGCCTGTACCAATCATTGTTAACAACTGTACAGAGTTTTACACAAAACAGAAGATAGTCCAAAGAGCTCTGGTGAGAAAAGAAATAATCTAAGAGGCAAATGCAAAAAATTATTTATTCTTAAAATTGTGTAATGTACGTACAATAAAGAAATCAAATTTTGATGTTTTTGTGATTATTTATCAATTTTTAATTACGTTAAATCCAATTTAAACAGTGCTGCAAGTTATATGTCTCGTCTTTCAAACATGGGAACGTATTATGTACACTTACAAACGTAATGACCGACAAGAGCCAGCTGAACTGTAGCGTGACCAAACGTTTTGTCTTTACTCCACTTACGAGTTAAAAGTTACCAAAAATGAATAACCCAACATCTTGTCCAGTAGCCGTAATAAACAACTTACAGAGATAGTTTGAGTTCAGTCGTAGTAAAGTGAGAAAGAACAATTAATTTCAGTATTTATTTTGTTGAACCAAACTCCGGAAGAACTTGGTACTTACCAGAATTATATGAAAAGCGCTCTCTGAGAGTACTACTAATCGCCTGTAAGTTAGTCACTTCTTGGCCACTACGTTATAAGAGAGAACACTTCTTAGCTACTACTTTACAAGACAGAACAATTTTTGGATACTAGGTTACAAGACAGAGTACTTTTTGGCCATTAGGATACAAGACAGAACACTTTTTGGCCACTAAGTTACAAGACAGAAAATAGAATGAATATATACTTCCGAGTCTCATACCAGAAAACTTTTAAAGTGGTGGTGGTGGTGAAAGAGAACTTGGTATTCTTTTTTTATAATTTAATACATTATTTACCATGTATGGCCTACAGAACGCTGTAAGGTTGGTAAAAGAAAGTGTCTATGATGTACTTTTTGATAGTCAGTATTCTTTAGGATGACATATACAGTTGTTAACAATAGCAGGATGAAGTTAGAAAGAAGAGGTAAATTGTTGAATTTTGCACAAAGCTACTTGAGAGTTACCTGCACTAAATGCCTCTAATTTAGAAATGATAGACTAGACAAAAGACACTTAGTCAACTTACCGCCAACTCATAGGCTTCTCTTTTATCAATGAATAGTGGAATTAAAAGGCTGAAAGGGCGAAATGTTTGACCATAGGGTTCGAACCCCCGATCTGCATATTGTGAGTGGAGACTCCTAACAATAACACCATGCAAGCTTAGAATAGTAAGGAAGGATACTTTGCCTACTCCAAATTTCGTTAAAGCATAGGAATAGCTGGCTTTAGCTGCATTCAACCTCTCTTAGATTGGTGAGAACAATCACTCTCATAGGTTGGATCACAATGGATTGAACAAGTCAAAATGAACAAATAAACATCCAAACAGTTTGGCTTGAGACATAAAATTATGCCATATCTCTAGAGGGAGAAGTCTCATCTGAAATAACTTTATCAGCAAAGGGAATTTCAGGAGTTTACGAAATACTGGGATAAGGCAAAAACACACAGAATGTTGTACAGATATCGATGTCTAAACCCAAACAAAATAGTGAAATGCACAGCTGAAAACTAACTCGCTTCCATTAATAACACAAGCATTTTTCGTAATATCGTCCTTCAAGTAGCAGCATGATTGCAAATAAGAAGACGTGATCCCTGACAGTTTAAACACAAAGGTTCACAATTACTGCTGTCATAGTTATTACTTCCGTAGCAAACACAGGTTAAAGCTACGTAATATAAAGTATTCTAATAACCACATTAATGGTAGATTATTTAAAGTAGGGTTTTTAAAAACCTGACTTAATGTTTTCAGAATAATAGGAAGAAAACAGACTTGAATAATGGTGCTGGTTGGTGTGCATCAGTTTATCTAACACCCTGGTCCTGTGGGTTGGAAAGACGTTTCTCAGTTTTATACCTAAAAAACGAGCTTTGATGTTTCAATAACAACAATGTCTATTGATGACAGTTTTTCAACACATTTAGGGAGTTCCCATAAGTCCTATTGAATAAATAATGATATCATTTTACCCAATAAGGATTGAAGTTTTGTCCAACAAAGACGAAGAATCTGAAACTGTGAAACAGATCGTAAACAAGGGACGGCTAGCGTAGATAGCCCTCGTATAGCTTTGTGTGAAATTTAAAAAACAAACAAAAATTTAATTTATGATAAAGGTCTTGACTGGCTATCTCTTCATTCAGTGATGAACTGACACCTATATCCAAATATTGTAATGCTAAATTAGCAATGAACTGAAGTCTATATCAAAATATTGTAATGTTAAGTTAGTATTGTTTGTTTTGAAGTTAAGCACAAAGCAACACAATGGACTATCTGTGCGCTGTTCTGCCACGAGTATCGAAACCCGGATTCTAGCTTTATAAATCTGCATGTGTACCGCTGTGTCATTGGGGAGGGGGAGCAACGGGAGTAATGAACTGAGGCCTACCTCTAAATGTTGTAATGTTAAGTTAGTAATGAATTGACGCCTACTTCTAAATGTTGTAATGTTAAGTTAGTAATGAACTGACGTCTACTTCTAAATGTTGTAATGTTAAGTTAGTAATGAACTGACGTCTACCTCTAAATGTTGTAATGATAAGTTAGTAATGAACTGACGCCTATCTCTAAATGTTGTAATGTTAAGTTAGTAATGAACTGACACCTACCTCTAAATGTTGTAATGTTAAGTTAGTAATGAACTGACGTCTACCTCTAAATGTTGTAATGTTAAGTTAGTAATGAACTGACACCTACCTCTAAATGTTGTAATGTTAAGTTAGTAATGAACTGAGGCCTACCTCTAAATGTTGTAATGATAAGTTAGTAATGAACTGACGCCTACCTCTAAATGTTGTAATGTTAAGTTAGTAATGAACTGACACCTACCTCTAAATGTTGTAATGTTAAGTTAGTAATGAACTGACGTCTACCTCTAAATGTTATAATGATAAGTTAGTAATGAACTGACGCCTACCTCTAAATGTTGTAATGTTAAGTTAGTAATGAACTGACGCCTACCTCTAAATGTTGTAATGTTTAGTTAGTAATGAACAGAAAGCCCACCAGGTACATCCATTGCCACAGTCCGGTAGCCCATTGCAGCCAGCACTTGTATTGTGCCCAGGTCCAGCAAGGTTTGGGAAGAAAACGCTGCTCCATGCAGTAGAAGGATGGAGATGTGGAAATTGGAAGTGTCCTGAGGTAAAGCTTCACGGTAGAACACTTTGACATTCTGGTTACAGTTATGAAAAAAACATGATTACAAAAAATAAAACAATAACGGAATATAAATCACAAACATGTTTCGTTTTTTCTTTTTCAGAAAATCGTAACAAAACGTCAAATTGTTATGATTACCAACTACTGTTTCCTTTTATATATAGCCCATCTATCTACATAAATTACACACTATGTATGTATTATATACGATGGTTTATAATTTCTAACAATATTTTAGTGGTTCTAACAAATGTGAAACTTGAGGCAAAATGTTACTTCTAAAAACATTTTCAGGTTCAACTTGAACCCGAAATAAAAATAACTGTGTGAATAATGTGTTAATTTATACATATTAACAAGTAGTTTCTAAGTAACAACAGTTCTATACAAATTGACAAGTAAGATTGTAATTTCTAAGTAAGAAAAGAAATTCATATCTCACGAAATGTATTACACGTACCTATCCACGCAGTAATGAATGATGAGTCTACATAATATATTCATACACAAAATACAATACTCACTTAGAATCTCAGGTTTAATTCAGTTTTCAAATCACACAATAAAAATTAATGAATGTTATATTTCAAATTATTTTATTAAAGAGTTTATTTGTTTGAAGTGAAGACCAAAGGTTTGTGATGTTGTGAGTCCGCAGAGGTACCGCTGTGTCACCAAGTCATAAAAAAGTACAAAACGTAAAGATCTATAATTTATTTTGACTTGCCAATGAGCGTATGTTACCGAGCACAAGCTATAACATCATATAGTATCAGGATCTACATCCACTTACCACAAATAGTGCATTTGGAATAATAGGATCTACATCCACTTACCACAGATATTGCATTTGCGGCAACAGCATCTACATTCCACTTACCAGAAATATTTCACTTGGGGCAACAGCATCTACATACCATTTACCAGAAATATTCCATTTGGGGCAACAGCACCTACGTCCACTTAGCAGAAACATTCCATTAGGAACAACAGGCTATACAACCACTTACTTCATATATTTCATATGGAACAACATAATCTACATCCACTTACTATTTGGAATTTGAACATAATATAATTCTTCCTAATAATTCAGACATGTTGTAAAGTTATAAATAAATATAGAAGTTGATGGTTATTCAGGTTTAAGATAAAACCATTATAATATATTGTGTGTGTATTGGTACTCTTATTTTTAAAACAAGTCCAAATGGTTAACTCTCGATATGGATTCCTTTAAATGCGAGAGAACCTTGTAGGACCTTGAAGGGAAGAAGAGGATTCTATTGGTTGAGAGGCGTCGGAGGCACTGAAACACACCACTTTGCCGGTAAACTCCTGTAGCTGGGTGAACTTGTGATACTTTCCCCTAAAGTCAGTCATGTGGTCCTGTTGGGCAGAGGTAAACTGAGTACTGGTGTTGAACGTTCTCAACGGGTATTATGGGTAGTATGTCTGATGCTAGTGTTCGGGTATAACACTCACAAAACTATGGCATAGCGACACTGTCCTAGTTGGGTAGGGTAGCACCTCCTCTTGTTGAACTCCGTGGAGTGTGGAGTCAATGGATAATGAATCATTCTATATTCCTTATGGATAATAAAAATAATGAATATCAAAATAAAATAAAATTCATGAGTAAATGATCAATCATAAGAACAAATGGCTCCCTTTTTCATTCAGAAGTAACCAAATGGGCTGATTAGCTTTTCTGAGTTTGTCAAAAAGCTACAATATGAGGAGATCTCAGTTGAAATATCTCAAACACAAGATAGCACACTCCTCATGAAATCGAAGCCCATTGGGAATATGCTTTTTAAGGTTACTGCCATGTTAATCTGAATTCCTCAAGAAGAGTGATCCTGAAGAAAAATTTACTTAACATCCCTGAATCGGAGATTCTAGCTTGTTTCTCCAGCCAAGGTGTTTCGGCTGTTCGACCTCTCTCCATTTGTAAAAATTTGAATTACAAACGTTCTGATGTTGCCGTTTAAACTGCTATCTCTGCCTGCCACTATCAAGGCAAATTATTTGTCACATGTTTCCAATGCTAAAGGTTCAGAGATTCTAGGAAATATTGTTGTAATTCTTTGGCACGTGCTCTTTCTGGAGGCTAAGGCCACAACAGCTATGAATGTCAATCGGACCCACATTGCTCTAACTGTAATGGTTCCCACCTTCTATGTTTTCGTCCTTGCCCTGAATTAGCAAAGGAAAAAGAGGTGTATTTTTTGAAGACCATAAACAACATTTCTTATGCAGAAACACATAAACTGTTGTTTCCTTTTCCACCTCTGATGTATGCTGCTGTACTCCACTCCAGTGGTACAGCGGAGGTACAGACAAATCTGTCTGATTCTCTTATAAAGACTTTCTCTCATCATGTGAAGAGTCTTCTGCCCTCCAAGGATACATGTATTAATAAATCTACGTCTTCTCCTGTCTCTTTTGCAGCTTGGACCTCTCTCCATCGGTCCCCCCGAAGTGCAGGCTAGTTATTTGATGAAGCACTCACACATTGAATTCTAATTTCTCCAACATGGACCTGCCTCACTGTCCCGTAGCAGGGTTCTTGTAGGTTAATAGACCTCTTTCTACTGAACAAAAACTAAAAGACACTGCATACAGTTCTTCTACATAATAAAAGTGGCGACCTTCGTACAGTGGAACAGTCGAGGTTTCCATTTCAGTTTATATGACACTAAAGCCTCGATTGATTTCAATCATCCTGTGTGTCTCTCCTCACAGAAACATTCCTTAGGCCTGTTGCTGCTGTAACCTTTCAGCGATTTTCCTTGAAGAGAAACGACAAATTGTGTGATGGATGAGTTCTGCTTGGTAACTAACTGAAACATAGCTGTTAAAGTTCTGGGAGTACCAACTGAAATATAGTTTTGTTTAAGTCCTAGAAGTACCAACTGAAACATAATTGTTAATGCCCTAGGTACATTATGGAAAAGAATATAAATATGGCAGATTACTCAAATAGGCTGCACTAAAATAATAGGAGAAAACACTGGTATGTCAGCTTATTGGTGATTTTTGTTTGGGACGTGGGAAACACATAAAACGTAATTTCCAATGAGAATAACGTAACTTTAGAAAAATTTTTATATATGAGACATTCTAGTAGTAAATACTTCTACATGAGCAGAACACATGGAATCAACATCTTTCACTTTTTCAGCATATTTCCTATTATTGTCGACAACTGGAGGAGTTTTTGAAACTCCTATAGCTTTGTTGAGACGAATGTGGGTTTTTCATTAAAACTACAAAATACACTTTTGATTTGAGGGATGTCACTGACTGTCCATCCGTTTTGTCAAGAGAAAGTACCAATCTTTAGTAACAAAATAAAGAAATGTTGTATTGTAAAACTGTACAAGTTTGGAATCAGGACAATAGAATATCGCTTCAGGAACCACAAAGAGATAGAAATATAGGGAAGATTTGTATTCAATGCAAATGATAATTAACAATGTTTGGCTTTATAAAAATATCGTTGATATACAATAAATCTTGAAATGAGGTATAGTTTTCTTCTAATGACGAATAACGTGTAGAAATTCAACTGAAGAGAATACTTAAGCAGAGGTTAGGACTATGAAGATGAATTGTCTGGAAATGATGGAAGTCTAAAGATGGTAGTACTCCTCCACAGTGGACTGTTCCTCTTATTAACAATGTAAAAACAAACCATTCTTAATAGGCCTGCTTTACTCCCAAATAAAAAAACAAAAAGATTGCCACATCAAATCTCTGAAACCTGTTACAAGAACTTTCACAGTTTTTGCAAAATGCAGTATCAGAGGTACTTTTCAAAGAACATCCTTCTTCGGTGATCACAGCAGTGAGTCTGCAAGTCTACTGGCTAAAAGCCGAATTTCGATATCCGTGATGGGCATTGTATAGATAGCCTTTTGTATATCTTTATGCTTAAGAACAATCAAAATAATTTGAAATCGTAGGCAAAAATTAAAATTGCAGTGTTATATCATTGTGCTATTAGAAGTACGAATGGTAAGAACGCAATGACAGATCTCTTGAAATATCCAAATGAGGACAATTTAAGAAGATTGTATAGTTATATATAAAAATATGAGTTATTAAATAATTTTCTCAAGCCTGAATAAACATTAGGTTATCTGTAAAAATAAAGCACAACTAATAAAGTGTCTGTGACTGTCATCACGTTCGTTTAACCTTCTGTAGCTTTATGAAATTTATTTGGCTCTGTATAATTTTAATAAAACTGACTGAATGTAGAAATAGGAGGATGGTTACAGTTCGCAGGTGTTATGACTGAAATGTTAATAAATTGCATCCTTTATGTGCATTTATTCTTAGGTGTGCATTTATAATAAAGTTTTATTCGTTACTAAATCAAACTGTTTTCAGTTTATTCGAATATATCTTTATTCGAAGATCCCTGATGAACAAACAAATTGACAGACACATTAAAACGCTTCCACGGCTAAAAGATCGAGCATGTTTGATGGCAGGATTCAAACCCACAATCAGTAGTAGTTCGTGAGTCGAACGCCAGGTGCCCATAGGTAACAGAATACTGTGTTAGCGTTGAATAAACAATTTTATTGTTTTAAATTAAACGTTGGTTTACTTGCTTTACCCTACCATCCGTGTTTGATTTATTCTTCACTTAGATAGTTCTGTATGCACGATTTTAAGGCTGATCTGTAGCTAAATATCACATGAACATGATTCCGTGAGAAAGTCTAAAAAAAATTATGTACAACTGTTTGAAACTGTGACAGTTTTGTAAATGACTACTTGTTTGTATTTCCTACCTAGGAAGTTGCAATATTACCAATCATGTTGTTTAATATGATATAAAATAATAAACAGTACAAACTATCTTTACCATCAGTCAAAATTATCAAACATTCCTTAAGCCTTCTCACTATTCCATTATAAAAAATTTCATGTAAAAATCAGTTTTGAAACAGTGTTTAGTTAACATTAACATTACAGACTGTTTGGATGTCTCCATACAGGTAGGTTCTACACATTACATCATATTGCAACATCGATATTATTATTACAACATTAAGTATAAAGAACTTTATAACCGGATGAAATTACTTGTTTTATGTATAAAGCACATAGCGAACTTAAATATTCTATTTGTAAAATACGCAAGACATCAAATATTTTATACATGAAACAAATAGAGAATTGAATATACATTTGTGAAAATACTCGCATTATGTCTTCTTCTTTTCTCAATATCACTCATTTTTGATTAGGGTATATGTATCTAACAGGCCCGCCATGATCATGTGGGTAAGACACTCGATTCGTAAGCTGAGGGTCGCGAGTTCGAAACCCGTCACACCAAACATGCTCGCCGTTTCAGTCATGGAAGCGTTATAATGTAACGGTCAATCACACTATTCGTTGATAAAAGAGTAGCCCAAGAGTTGGCGGTGATGACTAGCTGCCTTCCCTCTATTTTTGCACTGCTAAATTAGGGATGGCTAGCGCAGATAGCCCTCGAGTAGCTTTGCGCGATACTTAAAACAAACAAAACCAAAATCTATCTAACAAGTATTCAATTACAGTACTGAACAAAAGTATTGTCCCCTGCTGTTACAGTGGTAAGTCTACGGATTTGCAACGCTAAAATCATGGGTTCGATTCCCCTCGATGGACTCAACAGATAGTCTGATGTGGCTTTGCTATGAGAAAACACAAACACAAAAGTGTTAGGACAAAAAATATTTTGTCATCCTTTCCATTTTGTGGGGCTAATTTTTCTATGTCACCACGTAAGAAAACTCAAATATTTTATACCTAAAACAATATGGCGATACTTTACTGTTGACAACCGATGAAACAGTATGAGAATACTTGTCATTCTTTAGAATTTCCGTAAACTTGTACCAAGCACATATCATAAGGGTTTTGCTTTAATGAACATACTGATTAAATTTAAGGTCTGAAATAACTGTCATGGTGCCCAAAGCAGTGTGTTAACTACATAGAAAGAAGCTAGTAAGAAACTAACATATGATGATGGTGTATGTTAGAAATCAATTTAATAACACTCCACAAATAAACCTTCATACAGAGAGTGTTTAACACATTATATTAAGTTTTATTTTCATGGTCCAAAAAGCTTAGAGAATTGTCAGAAGAGCAGAGAGTTCGTATAAAAACTTTACGTGGTGCTTGCTGATTGGACTCTACAGCAAATTGCTTCAGAATTGAAATGTTTACTGAACTCAACACTTCCACTGACTTTCTGTTGCACTATGTTTACTAAACTCAACACTTCCACTGACTTTCTGTTGCACTATGTTTACTAAACTCAACACTTCCACTGACTTTCTGTTGTACTATGTTTACTGAACTCAACACTTCCACTGAGTTTCTGTTGTACTATGTACACTGAACTCAACACTTCCACTGAGTTTCTGTTGTACTATGTTTACTGAACTCAACACTTCCACTGAGTTTCTGTTGTACTATATTTACTGAACTCAACACTTCTACTGAGTTTCTGTTGTACTATGTTTACTGTACTTAACACTTCCACTAAGTTTCTGTTAAGTTGTGTTTACTGAACTCAACACTTCCACTGAGTTTCTGTTAAGCTATGTTTAATGAACTCGACACTTTCACTGAGTTTCCGTTGTACTAAATATGAAGATTAATAACATTTTGGTGTTTCACCTGTGATTTACCTTCCAATGTTCTTTGACTGAAACCTAAAACCTAATCCTTGATTTTGTCCTTACAATTTTGCACAATACTGTATATCGGTAATACTAGGGTTTAAATAATTTGTCTCAAGGAAATACATCTGTAATGCTGAATAAATAACTTGAATTTCACTGACTGATTACAACTTGTTAAACTTTTACACAAAAACAAAAACTTGTTTCCGTTAGTAAAATCCTACAGCTATACTTGTTAAGAAACCATTACAGCCAGTAAGTTGATAATTGTCAAACCTATTGGCATCATTGCGTATACAGGACTCAAGATGGTGCTATTCTAAACTGCTTAAATTGCAAAAAATCTAAATTGTTATCACAATGTGGTTAAAAACTGGCTATGATTACAAGTTGTAGTGTCGGAACATCTTTTTTGAACATAATTTGAGCTAAATCATGTAAAAGAACTTGGAACTTATCGCAGCTTCAGTTAAGTATATGATGTAGTTGTTTAACTTATGTGCAGCAAAAGAAAATCTACTATATCAAGTAAAGATTAATAGCCATCTTGTCACTACTCTGACATCATTACTTGAACAGTAGATAACCTGGCGTGTAAAGCTAATAGTTGAAACTAAGTACGTATATAGGCAAATAATATGAACGTTCATATACGTTATAAACTGTCACAACTCCATCATAAAATAAGTTTCATTTTTTACTTAAATTTGTCATCAATAGAGCAAATATGTAGGAATATCGAGGCCTTTTGTTGTCCATTTTTAAACAAATTAAGTTGAAGTATGGATTATGTTTTGATACTGATCACTAACAACAACCCACATGGAGTAAAAATTTATCTCAAGATAGCTGGTATGGGTATTAAAATTTAATTAAAATAAAATACTGAAGAACGTTTCGACCTTCTTAAGTCATATTCTGGTTAACAGGTCAAAACGTTGTTCTATACTTTATTTTAATTACGTTTTAATACCTATAGCAATGTCTTGAGTATACAATAAGAAAATAGCTGTCAGCATACGCTGAAAACTAAGATTCTGCTCTATCTAAGTGTTCAGTAAAGGTTTAATAATATATATTATCGTAGTTGTAAGTGAATCCGCACGAGTTAGTAGCCTCACTCTAAGAGGATATAGAAAGACTAATACCATTAAAGTAACTTACATCGACTGTGATACTTGTTTCTTTGATATCAACGCCTGCGACCTTTTGTTTAATTTCTTCTGGTATTTCTTGAGACTTCAGGTCGATGTGCCTCCAGAAGTCTGAAGTTGTGATATCTGTTGTTTGATCTGAGGTTTTTTGACCACTGGCACTTCCAGCTTGATATGACCAACGTGTTAGAAAAGCACTTGCAAGCAACAATAGCACAGAAAGCTGAGACATCATAATATTCCGTCAAACTGGTACTTAGAAGGAAATAGCGGCTAGATACAGTTAAAACTGAAAAAAAACAACTTTGCCCTAAACCACAATAAAATATGTACGCCATGAAAATTTAAATCTATTTTCTTATTTTCTTTCGTTATTATTACATCAATAAAAGGATCACCAATTTTTTGAGGATATGTATATTCAAATACGTATTAACGAAATTTCACGTGCTTTGAATTTCAGAGTTGGAAATATTGCATATTTGTTATAAGTAACTCCAAGAACTGCTTTCTAAATATTGAGTTAACTTATCGAAAAAAAAGAGTAATTTATTCAAAATCAATAAATGACATACTTAAATAAACAAAAGAAAATACAAAATTGATAGACATACATAAATCGTTCCTATATCGTCACTTTTCTACAAAGAAGATCTGGTAATAACGTCTCCTCTACTGTGAGTACATGATATGAAATAGAAGGATGAAACATTTGTCTTGAAACCTCGTTTATATAGCGCTACCAGTGCTGCATCATCTACCTACACTCATGAAAAGTATGTCACTTTAGCCAATTGTACTTACAAAATCAAGGATAAACAAAAGTGTAGAAACCTGTTTGACAAGATTTTAGCAGGTTCAAATCACACATGATCCATACCACCATACCCAGCTCGTGGCAAGAATTAAGTCAACGTTTGCGCTTGATGACTCAACGGTAAGCTTGAGGGCTCATAACACTTATAATCGAGTTTTGATCCAAATGGTAGTAGCTCATTATGACTTTTTTTTTTTTCATTTAACTCAAGTAAACGAAAGGATGCGTAATCACCTAAATCAAAAGATATTTATTAATCGGAAACATTTAGACAAAATACTCACAGGTCCCCTCGAGACAGAACCTCTTCATGCAATACATCTATAGTCATAGCTTGAAGGCCCCTAATTAGTATGAAGCCCTGGAATTCAACCCGGTAAGCCCATGCTTTAATTGGAGTTGAATATACTTCATAAACTTTATTTCAGTCATTGCAACAAGAATGTTAAGGTTAGGATCACCAAGACTTTAGAACTTGTAATACTGTACAATTTAGTTCCAACTTTTTACGAGTAGCTTGACATAGACCGTCTCTAGACTTGAGCACTATTCTTTAAACTCTTTTGAAAAATTAATAATTTCAAGTTGCATTTTAATAATAATTTCATTTAACTTTCCTTCATTTTCTAGTTACTGAAATTTATTATATTGGTGTTTAAGAAATAGATTGCGACATGAGTTAATAATAGGTAGCGCTGCAATACAGGACCATCACAACCAAAAGGAAATTATTTTCCGTCGTCAATATTTTCACGTAAAGTAATTGTACGATAATTTTCTGTTAATTTCAGTTAATCACTAAATATTTGTACGATAGAAAATTGGCTGCTACAGTTGATGACATGATAATAATAAAAACAAAATTTAAGAGCAAGCGTTGATAAAAGTAACAAATATTAACTTTCTGTTATGTACATACACAATATTGAGCTTACGTATTGGTAACGTTACTATCACTATCTCTTTTTATTTTATTTTTAATCAGGATAAAGTGCAAATTATATAAAAAGAAAATTATTTATACTTTAACACGTTTCTCGGTAGTATAGTGGTGAGTAAATTGATTTGGCGATGGGCAGCATTAAAAGTGACTACATGTTTCAGTATCTCTTCGCCACCGCCACAAGAAATGACTCGCACTTGGCAAAAGGAGATTTCTAAGAGAATAATTTAACGCATTATGCGTTTAAGTGTGTTTTCCATAGAGTAAAGCCACAAATGGTTATCTGCTCAGCCCACCGAGAGGAATCGAACCCGTGATTTAAGCGTTGTAAATCCGGAGACATACCGCTGTACTAGCGGGGAGAATGCGTTTAATAGGTTTATATCGAAAATTAATATTGCACTCTATAATTGTGTATTATCACCTAGCAATACGTCGCTCTATTTAACGATAAATTAAAGAGTTCATGAAATAAAACTTCATTTTCGTGCTAACTTATTAAATATCCTAAACTTTACGACTTAAACGCCAAATACAATCGAAGCATTGGAAAAATTAGTGTAATAAACAGTGTTAAATGCAAATGTTATATCTCACACTATGACTTAAAATCAGAGTTGTATAAAAAATAACATTACAGGTCTCTTTTAGGCTCTTACAAATTATTGCCCAAGAAACTTTACGTTCAGTGTCAGGATTTATCTGTTAGGTTTGATTTTGAGAAACATAAATATCCTCTTTTTGCAACGTTATCTCACTCCAGTCTTTCAAAATCAATGGCGAACCAGCAAAAAGTTTCCTCCCCTTTTCGGCCAAGAAAAGAGACTTCTAATTGATTATTGATTGATTATTTGGAATTAAGTACACAGCTACGCAATGGGCTATTTGAGCTCTGCCCATCACTGGTATCGAATCCAAGTTTCTAGCGGTGGGAGTCCACAGACATACCATTGTGCCACTGGAGGGGGGGGCTTCTTATAGAAGGGAAATTGTGTAACGTGTTAGTTAAGAGATAAACTGCATAAATGGGCAACAACAGACAGCACATGAGAGAAAATAAAAATATGAAATAGAATATCCGTGAAACAACTTAGTAACTTTAAATATACTGCTGAGTCATCATGTTGAATAATTATGTTGAGATAAATTAGTCATTGTTTCGGTACATATTTTGAAGGTTACCACGTGGTGAAAGTGGCTACCTTTGAGGACGAGCAAGTCGCCAATAGTTACACACTGAATTTCAAAAATACGAATGAAATAACTTGTATTAAACTGATAAAAGAAGTTTTATGATATGTGGAGAGGTATGATCACACAGTTCAGTAAAGTGCGTACCAAATCATTGTGCAAGGTTTGTTCATACGAATATTTTGAAAAGTATATTTATGATCTAGGTTAAATATATGTAGATTAACTTCCATATTGTTATACACAAGCTGTGCAATTCTCATCGAAATCTACTAACAAACAAGGTTTTCTAAAATGCCATGAGTTATATTCTTTTACTTCATCATCCCTTGCAGATGATAGTACAACATTCCAGAGATCATCCTTTGATGTAAACTTTCTTCCACCAGCATAAATCGTACGTTTCATTATATGCCACAAGTTCTCTATGGGGTTTTAATCAAGAGAGGAAGCTGGCCATTCAGTACGTTAGTTAGTTTTGAAGCCTAATTTTGAAAGGTAACTCAATGTACCATGAGCAACATTATATACCTTATATACCTTAAAAATGGCTTTTCTTTTGAATCCCATAGACTTGGTCCTATACCAAGGTTTTAAGTTGTCCTTAAAAAATGCAACATAGGCTTCAGAAGTCACTTTTACATTATCAGGTACTCTAAATGGACCCCAAGCTCAGTACCAATGGTACCAGCCCAAAATATCACTCTTCCTTGATGACGTCTCAGCTTTCCTCTGATCCACCCATCTGGTCTATCAAGTGTTGCATGACATCATCTCTAAAAACAACTTCTTCGAAATTGGTTTTTAGATACTATCAGCTCATACGAGTCGTTGGATTTTGTACACAAAGCTTGTTTTGATCACACGTTTTACCTTCCAGTCAGTTTATGAGCTCTGATATTGAATGAAAAGAGTAAGAAAATATTGGGTCTGACTACCACTCTTATAGAGCACTCATGACACCAAAGTGTTGAGCATCTTACGTGGCAAAGGAACGCAAACCATAAATCGTTGATTCACGTTCTGAGCACGCTAACAATTATGCCACGGTCACGTTATAAGGTGACATAGTATAAAAAAATGTTAACGTCAAATAATAAAGACGTAACCTATTTTTGTAATGATAAGCATTTTTAATTTAGTGGTATACGATTGTAAAGAAAATGTGAAAAACAAATTCAGGTAGAAAATTATTAAGATAATTCATTATAAATAATTAATTTTGTCTCAATCATATTCTGTGGAGACAACATAATTTAAATAATTATAAAAAAAATATAATTAATTACGATTTCTTTAAATACACTTTCAGTGGCTCAAATTGAAAATTTCGCTAATAACCGTTTTTGCACACCTACTTAGTGCTTTTTAGTGTATCACTGGTTCCTACATGATGTTTTTGTCAAATAAAGAGAAAATTAGTGATTATCTTATTAAATATTACTAGTATTGTATTCACGTATTTTTTCTTGTTTTATTATTGAACAGATGAAGGGTTAATCGTTTATTAATAATGATTCATGTTAATTAGGGTTCTTCTGAATGGGAAAGCAAGTAGACTTTGTCTGTAATAACATTTAAAACAAAAGTTAAGCACGTCTCGAACATCAAAAGTATTTGGAACTGGCTTGTTCTTATGCTTAATATTTGAGTTTCTTTGTTTGTTTGTAGTTAAACACAAAGCTATGCAATAAGTTATCTATGCTCTGCTCGTAAGAGGTATCGAAACCATTTTTCTAGCAGTGTAACGCTGTGTCATTGGAAAGTAAACATTTTTACAGTACAATGAGAGATTGTATACAGCGGTGTTTAAAACAACGGAATTTACAAGCTCAGGGTAATTAAACAGCATTAAACAAATGATTCATTGGCATCAATAAGATTTTGTATTGGTTAAGCACGAAGATACCCAATAGGTTCTCTGTGCTGTACACATCATGGGTATCGAAACCCGAATTATAGCGTTGTAAGCCGGCAGATTGCCAATGGATGTTTATTTGTTGGAAAAGGAAGATACTTTTTGGCCACAAAGTAGAAAAACTGTTATAGAATTTGGAAGAATTTCAAGATTATGTTTTTATTTAATTTCACTTTTAGGACGAAACCCTCGTTTAGATGTAAACCCTCGAATATAAATTTAGCAACACTTTGGTTGATATTTTCTTTAGCTTAAGTATTTTATTTTTGTAACGGTTGATAAAATTTGCATTCGTAAAAAAAATAAATTGTTTTTTGTTTCTGTACGTTTAGGGCGATTTTATTTTTCTTCTACCAAGTTAATTTGTTTTCTGAAATACTTATTACCTTCCTGTTACACCAAACATGTTTGCACTTTCAGGCGTGGAGGCGTTGTAGTGTAACAGTGAATTCCACTATTTGTTGGTAAAACAGTAGCCCAAGAGTTGGCGATGGGTGGTGGTGACTAGCTTGCTTCCATCTAATCTTAAACGGCTAAATTAGGAACGGCTAGCGCAGATAGCCCTCATGTAGCTTTGCGCGAAATTCAAAAACCAAAATTATAGATCGTTTCTTTAAATCAGGGGTCACCAAACTACGGCCCGCGGACCAGATATGGCCCTCGAAGTCATTTTGTGCGGCCCGCCAGCAGCTAGTCTCTTGGAAATAAAAAGTGACATAAAAATGTCCGACTGTCATAACAAAATAAATCACACCGATGGTCGCTTTAAGCTGGCAAACACAAGACGTTATGATAAAAAGAATCAAGGCTTTCACGCGCATTTTTAACCAATAGGAAAATTCTTCATTCGTCCTTGCTGCCCGTTTATTCATATCGAGGCACGTATGTATGAAAGCATTAGGATTTCGAAAACAAGAACAGACTTAACCCTCGTCCTATCGACTCGTCTTGTAAATTCAGCAGCCGAGGGTTACCGCTTCAGCAAGCTCATTTCTCTTATTAGTCGGGCTATGCGCTTTTCGTAACTCATTCTAAGGTAAGTGTCGTGGCAAACGTACGTTTCAATATATTTTGTTTGTGCGTTCTAGGACTTGTACAATACGTTTCTCACATCGTTCTGTTTTTTATTTTCAGATCCTGTTTTTTTCTCACCCATCGTTATGGCTGCTTTTAAAAGAAGAAAAGTGGACTCTGAGTGTCGTGCTTTCGATGAAGAATGGGCAAAAAGTACTTCTTTGTGGAAACAAAAAACCAGAAAGTTACTTGTGTGATATGAACCGAAAGTGTTTTCGTTTTGAAAGAGTACAATCTTCGGCGTCACTATGAAACAAAACATCTATCAACATATTTGAAATTTTCAGGAAAGCTTTTTTCTGAGGAATTTGAATCCTTGATACGTGTTTTTGAATCTCGAAAGAATCTCTTCACGAGAAAGTTTACTGAAAATGAATCTGTCACTCATACAAGTTACAAAATGGTGCAACGGATGGCAGAGCGAGGAAAACCTTTTACTGACGGCAACTTCATCAAAGAGTGTATGATGGAAGCAGCAAATGAGCTGTGTCCAATTTCTTTGAAAGTATCAGTCTTTCAGCAACTTCAGTTGTACGGAGAGCAGAGGAACTTGGAGAGAACATCGCATTACAGATACGCCAAAAAGCTAGGAACTTCTTAGTTTATTCTCTGGCACAGGATGAGTCTACTGATTTCTCGAGTACTTCTCGTGTTCATTCGTGGAGTTAATTTGGACTTTCAGATCACGGAAGAGTTGGCATCAGTTTGCAGCACGCACGGAAGAATAAGTGGAGAAGACATTTTCATGGAAGTGCATAAAACTTTGCAAGACTATAACCTTCAGTGGAATCAACTTAAAGATGTAACAGTTGATGGAGGAAAAAACATGGCTGGAGTAAAGAAGGGTCTGGTGGGGCTGATCAGGAAACAGTTGGAAGATCTTCAACTCCCAAGCGCTCTGTTCATACACTGCATCATACATCAGCAAGCACTCTGTGGAAAAGACTTAGATATTTCTTGCATACTGAAACAAGTCATTTCTGCAGTGAACTTCATTCGGGGTCATGCACTTAATCATCGCCAGTTCAAGGCGTTTCTTGAAGAAATTGATAACCCAACAGACCGGATTGACAAATGCAGCAGGCCAGTGAAAGTTTAATCAACAAATTGTTGTGACAAATCAACAACTTCAGGAGTTGTGTCAGTAGGTAAATTATCAAATGCAACAGTCAAATCAGCAAATTGAGGATTGATCTCGCAGGATCCAGATCCGTAAGCGTTAGCCAAGCCTCATTCATGAATAGTGGAGAGGAAGATGTTTCTGTGTATGGTATAGAGGTAGAAGAAGAGGTTGATGAACCAAGTGTCAGATTACTGAATACAATCAGACATTGCCACATTTAAGATTGTGTTGGTATGCAGAAAGTATATATTTTACAGACATAGATGATAAATGTCTTTTAAAATCCAATTTTCTTACTATAAATGGGTACATTCTTGAATTTTAAGAGTTGAAACTGAAAATGTATGGGAAGAAGCCACTATTAACGTTTTAAAAGCAAAAACAATAAATTTGGAAGAGATAAAGTAAGAGTAAAAAGAGTTGAGACCATCTGCTCTGAGACTGATATGTTAAATTTATATATGTAAAAATGGCTGGTATGGATTGAGAAAATTTTTATGTAGAGGAGGTTCCCAAAGAAAGAAAGAGGTAACTGACCGATAGCTGACCACATGTTTGAAGGAGGTTGTGTAATTGAGTATGGGAATGTAGAGAGCGTGCTTAGATGTTTGATTATATAATTTTATATTATTTATTTTATTATTGTTATTTATTACATTATTTGTAATATAGGTATAAAGGTGTTCCTTTGTATTAGTTTATTTTGGGCTTGAGTTGTTGTATAAGTAATGCTTCTTTAATTTGCGTTTATTTATATTTGTTCCTTTATTTAGTATTTGGGTGTTTTTTATGGTGTTTATTTGATTTGGAATGTTCGAAAATGTGTGAAGGTGACTTTTTGTGTTCTTTGAATCTGGTTTCCATTTTTCTATTTGTTTCTACAATATAGAAGGGCGGCAGTTATCATATTGCATTTTATATATAATGTTGGTATGGCGTTTGTCAGTCTAGATTTTGCACAGTATAGATCTTAGTTTTGTGCCTGGTTTTTGAATAAATTTGGTGTCAACTGTAACGTCATATTTTGTTAGTAGTTTTTGAAAAATGTTAGTTATTTTTCTGCTGATGTCGGGAATATATGGTATGCAGCAATTTCGTGATTTTTTAATTCGTGAGATATATTTACTTTTGTTAGTTGATTTTGCTTTCTGTATACGTGTGTGCGTATAATGTTTTCTACGGTTTGTGGAGGAAACTTATTGATGTTGATAAAGTATTGTTCTATTAAGTCTAATGCATCCTTCATTTTATCTGGTGAGCAAAGTTTTATGGCTGTGTTTATTTGGTTTCTTAGTATGTTGAGTCTTTGTTTTGTTTGATGTGCTAAATTCCAAGGAATATGTAGTCCACTATGGGTGATTTTTCGGTGGATTTCTGTTTTAAATTGTGTATCGGTTCTTGTAATTTTGAGGTTAAGAAATGATATTTGATTGCTTTCTTCTTGTTCACATGTGAAGTTGATGTTGGGATGTATAGAGTTAATGTGATTGAAAAAATTAAGTGTGTGTTCTGTAGATGTGAATCACAGTACGTAACATTATGTTGTGGATTACTGGCTAAATACTAACAAGTGTATTCTAGACTATGTTTCGGCGACGTTTTTCATCTAGTTGAAAAACGTAAGAGAACTATTTAACTTTATGATAATTTTACGAGTAACGTTTATTTTCTTGTTTTAAAGTATGTGATAAAGTTCACGTAAGCTGCTGAGTTTTTGTTATTGTTGTTTTTTACGATCCTATTAATTGTCAGTTTCGTATTTAAAAGCATGGCCAAGCGCGTAAGGCGTGCGACTCGTAATCTGAGGGTCGCGGGTTCGAGCTAAACATGCTCGCCCTCCCAGCCGTGGGGGCGTAGAATGTGACGGTCAATCCCACTATTCGTTGGTAAAAGAGTAGCCCAAGAGTTGGCGGTGGGTGATGATGACTAGCTGCCTTCCCTCTAGTCTTACACTGCTAAATTAGGGACGGCTAGCACAGATAGCCCTCGAGTAGCTTTGTGCGAAATTCCATAAAACAAACAAACAAACGTATTTAAAATTAAAAGCACATAAATTCGAAATGGACAGTTTAAGAAGAATCTGGAAAAAAAGGTACTGAATTTGTGTAATTTTTGTTGAAATTCAGAATTTTAATGTTTCCAAGACTAGGAATTAAATTAATCCTTGTTGTATTCTCTTTTACTTTGTGTACCTAACCTCGTCAAAGCATTTTTGTAACTATTTAAATAACAAGTTTAACATTAGTATCAGAAAATTAAATACTAGGTTTGAATAATATCCAAGTTATTTATATTTTTCATTAAAAGAAAGAAAGCGTTTGGAACAATCTCCATTCGTCGGATCGCACTGTTTACAATATTAGTATGAGACCTATTATATTTTAACACTACATTCGCTTTTCGGTCCCTTAGTTGTTTTTTCAAGAAGAAATGTTGAGAAACTGAATAAATAACATAATATTAAAAACGCAATACGCCTAATAACTATAATTATGGTTGGACAGCTGAATGTTCCGTTGATAATTTTAATATCGATGAAACTTGCATTTATAAATATTCATTAAACAAAACGTTAATTTCCGATCGTATAATAATAACCTAAAATATAGAAGAGAATAGACTAATGAGTAGTATCAGGCTAACGTTTGGTTCAGATCTAGGTGGGTATTAAAGTTACTTAGGTGGCGATAATATTCAAAGGTGGTTTTTGTTTTCGAAATATTTTCATGGTGAGCGAAATCGAGAGTTTTAAAACTGCCTCATGTAACTCTTGTATTTATTTGTTTTAAGACTTTTATGTCCCATGAAAAAATACATAATTAAATTGCCTATGTTATATTAAAACGTTTGACCGAGTCTCCATTTTTATCAATTTATTTCATTGTAAATAACTGGCTATTCTATAGTCTTTTAACATTTTGTGTGAAAGCTTTTAAATTTAGGTTAAATTTATGTTATTACAACTTGATTTTCTGTCATATTTCGGTGAATGCTGATTAATTTTCTAGTATTTTAAAAATAAAACATTTTTTGGGTATAGGTGGTTCTTGATTAGAAGTTTCGCTTGTATATGATATTTTTATGGTACGTTCATATCTTCTTGGCAAAGGCTTATAATAAAAACAAGAAAAAAACTCAAAGAAATATTCCTGAATTGTCAAATGTGTAATCCAGCAAATTATTAATTGTGATGGTAAAAGCTGTGAGTTTTATGGTAAAGGACAAATGTACAAATTCCGAGTAATATTTACAAAAATAAAAAAATATGTTATTTTCTAACCTACCTTTAAGATAGCGTAGCAAATGAATAAATCGAATTTTTATTAAAACGCTTTTTACATTAACGTTTCTTATAAAATTCTTATACATTTTTGACTAAATGTTTAAAAATCTGTTACCTAAGGCGAAAAATATTTTTATTAATATAATATAGCGTCATCTGTTGGGGTAAAATATATTTAATTCTTTCTGACTCATAGTCACTAATGTTTATTATGTAACTAGCCTCGCCCGTTAAGAAATGAGAGGTTGGGAGTTTGTTATCCCCCCTTCAACGTCCTCTTCCTTTGTTCAGTGAGTTTGTTTATTAAAATTCCCCCATCATCATAAAAGAAAAACAGTTATACATTGTACTACAATGAAGTTTAAAAAAATCCTAAATTACAATGAATTTTTCTTTTCTTACATTAAATTTTGTTTCTCAAAAAATCGTCTTCATTACTTTCTATAGATATGAGGTTAATGGCCTATTACTTTCTTAGCACACCATATAGTTTAATGGCATCATTTTGTACGACATGATATTTTAAATTTTTAACAAAGTTTTAATGTGTTACCAAAAGAGAGACAGTGGCTTTTATATTTTTTAAAATTACATCTTCATCTTAAGGGTAGTAATAAACAATTTCTGATGGTAAGAAACCATAGTTTCAGTAACATACCCTTGTTGCCCAAATCTTTACTCATAACGTTCCAGCAGAAATTGTTGAACTAGACCCAAATTATCTATTTCATTAAGTTGTCTTTCTCAAGTGACTCTGTGATAAGTGGAAGGTTACATAAATTCATCGGCATTTCACGTGTACCAAGACTTATGTTTTTAATTGCATAATATAACCTAGAAATTACGGTTTAAAGGTCGAAAGAAGATTATTTAAATATAATAATTAATTTGAGATGTCATCATTAGTTAAGAGTAATGACAATACGGTTGGGAGAAATAAAGAAAAACATGTTTTACCTTTTAAAAAGTAATAATATAACTGACAAACTTCACGAAAACCTAATAAAAACATTGGATGGTTTTGAAACTCGACAAGAACTTCTAAACGTTTTCATCAAGATATACGTGTGTATGAAGTAAAAGGTAAAGCGATGAAAAAAGTAGAATTCAAGCCAGCTTTCGTAAACCTTGAAGTTTTATGTACGTATTTAAGACAACAATATCAGGTCATAGTTTTATCGCTAAGACACAGACAAGCCACAGCATTACCAAAATACCACTGGCTTTTATACACATTATTCCAAATATTATTCCAGAATGAATCCATAACTGTATTCCTGTTTCTCCATAGAAAATAATTTGTTATAAATATAGTCATAAGTACATTTGAAAAATAATAATGAATATTACAGTAGTGATTTGAACGAGTGACTTCTAAATGAAAGTCGAGTGCCTTTTTAATTAATTTATTTAATCCGTCATATGATGAGGGCGTCTGCATAAAAAGGGTATAAATAAAACAAATGAATATATTACAGTGATGTAGATATTTACCCCAAAACACTTTAGAAGCAAGAACAAAAACATAAAAATAATCTAAATACACACACTGAATACTCTTAAGTGGTAAAGGTACACCACCGAATTTCCTGTACTCTTGGTTCCAAAGCCTTGCTGGATTATCCGTTTTGTTGGACCAACAGGGGTCACATAACAATAATTCAGCAATACACCTCTGATTCATTAATTTATCTCTCCAGATCCCTAAAGTACCATGAACTACTAAAAATTTAAATAAAACAAATATTGCATTTAAGTGATTAATGAAATACATTAGTACAGGTATAAATAGCACAAGTTTATTAGTAGAGGCATAAACAGTTTGGTTTGTTTTGAATTTCGCGCAAAGCTACACGAGGGCTATTTGCGCTAACCGTTTCTTATTTAGTAGTGTAAGATTAGAGGGAAGGCAGCTAGTTATCCCCCCCGCCAACTCTTGGGCTACTCTTTTACTAAAGACAAGTTGATTTACCGTCACATTATAATGCCCCCACCTGCTGAAACAAACGAGCATGCTTTGGTGTGACGGGGTTTCGAACCTTCATATTACGAGTTGAGCGCCTTAACCACTTGGCCATGTCTATGAAATTCTATCCAAGATATATATATATACATTGAAATGAATTAGGCTTGTGTGACGGATGTATATTTAAATAAACCATTAAAAAGTAGATTCTAAAAATATTTTGCTGCTAGAGTTTTCAGAAGCTGATTGGCTGGTGGGAATATTAAATCTAGGTTTATTGCATGGTAGAATAAACATTTTGTATTTCTTTGTAAAAATAATAATAACTGTTTCGTATTCTTCCAGATTTTTATCTTTTTTTCGTTCTTTAGTTGAAAACTTTTGCAAAAACCTATCACCCTTCACATTTTAAGATGAAAGATGTTACATATCCTATCATAAATATTCTTATTTCAGTTGCTTCTGAAGCCAAGAAGTCATTACAGTCCCTGTGAAACGAATTCCTATTTCCAGTGAATTAAAACTGACTTGAATGTATACGCTGGGGTCATCAGTATCACTTGAAGAAATGGACTTTGTAGAGAAACTTCATACGAATAACTCACCTCATCGAGATGTCTCTGGTTGGCATCAAATAGAAAGTAACCATTCAGTCCTATCTGTGGAAGAGTCACAATATTCGTGTAGTTTACCCATTTCCTTAATAGATATAAATGATGCGCAAACACAAGATGTTCTTGATTTGTCTCGAAATGACTCTGTGGCTGATCTTACTGAAACTAAAAACCACAGGGTGACTCTAAATGTTAGTGGTGTCAAACATCAAGTGATGTGGAATACTTTGAAGCGCTTCCCTCAAACCCGCTTAGTTCGTCTACGACTATGCCAAGATCCTGAGGAATTTGAGGAATACTGTGACGAGTATAATCCTGATCAAAACGAGTTTTTCTTTGATTACAGTCCTGCATCATTCACTTCGATTATTAATTTTTACCGCACTGGAAAATTCCATTTGGTGGACGAACTTTGTGTGAGGTCGCTCACTGACGATTTTGATTACTGGATGTTAAAAGAAACTTGTATGGAGTCTTGCTGTATGAGCAAATACTATGAAAAAAATGAATCAGTTTTTACTGACTTAGACGTTCAACGGTTTACTTTTAGAACAGAAGTTGAAAAGTTTGAAGAAGCACTTGATGTTTTGCTCCTTAAAATAGTTTTTTGATTGGTTGTCCATTGTTTTCATTCTATTCGGGTGCTACCGCTGAAATTATTCCTTATTTGTTATATTACAAAATGTACTTTTTTATGATTTTTTATAACTGGTATTTTTTATTAATTCTTACGTAACACAGGTTTGCGAATTAGAACTTTATAAAAGCTGTTTTCGTTTTAATAACATATGTTTATTATTTAGTTATGTAGATTTTGAAATTAATATTCATTTAGTTTCTTATGTAAGGATTATTTACAAATCATAAAAAGAAAACTCTTACTTGAATCAAATTATTATTTCGTTTGCTCACAATGAAATTTTTTTTTTATTATGTTTGGGTCACAAACCAATCGGCTACGCGAGCGTCTTATCGATTGTCAATATTTTAAGCGTTACAAAGTGTGACCCGATTTTAATGAAAGTAATTCACTGTTCTAAACATACATGTGGCGTATTATGAAAAATCTGTACGCGACGAAGAAAATTTGTATCATTGTTGGATTCAGCGTACAAGAATTACTGTAAAACGTGAATATTTCAAGGCAATAAAATCATCGCAGGGCTGCGTAATTCGTGAATGTCTCAAACACATATACTTACATAAAGTGATAATAAGTATCGATTAGTGATTAGAAGTTAACTTTAGATCATTGCCAGCTTCTCTGTGTTCTTCATCCTGCTATCATCCATCACACAAATTTCAGGTACGATACCTTCCTTAAAGCAACAATATGATAAAGATGTCAATGAAGAAATTCCGCTACACAAAGAAAACAAAAAACTGGGTATGACTGAAATCACATGTGTGGTTTGGTTTAGTATAGAATATATCTTAAGATTATTTTCTGCACCAAACAAGGGGAAGTTTTTAAAAAGTATACTAAACATCGTTGACCTCCTAGTTATTACCCCTTTCATCGTGTCTTCAATTCTTGTAGCTACAAATATTGTCCCTAAAGATTTTGAAAACATTCATGAAATTATCCTAATCTTCCGTGTGGCAAGGGTTATGAGAATTTTAAAACTGGCTCGACATTCGAGAGGCTTGCAAAGTTTGGGATATACAATGAACAAAAGCATCCAAGAGTTCGGGTTGCTCATCTTATCCCTTGTAATTTCCATCGTGTTTTTTCTAGTCTCGCTTATTTTGCAGAGAAAGACGAACCTGAAACACTTTGCACCAGGATTCCCTCTGCCTTTTGGTGGGCTTGTGTCACTATGACGACTGCTGGTTTTGGAGACATGGTTCCTTTTACTTTACCTGACAAAGTGATTGGGAGTGTCTGCTGTATTGCAGATGTAGTGGTTGTTGGGATGCCTGTACCAATCATTGACAACAACTTTGCAAAGTTTTACAAAAAACAAAAGATAGTCCAACGAGTACTGGTGAGAAAAAAAATAATCGAAGAGGCCGAGAGAGCAAACACGTTACCGGCACCGTCTTCATGTTCTTCGCTCTCGTTTTAGTTACCAAGAATTCTTTTCCGCAAGATAAAATCCAGATTCACCAGAAAGGTGAGATCTTTGTTTTGTTTTTCGTCATTTCACTCTTATCATGTAGTTGAGGTTTTAAAGGCGTAGACATTGCAGTAAATGTATATCAGCACATGCAGTGGAAAATTTTCTAGCAAGTAAATACAGTAAGCCTAAGTTAAAATATATATAGGAGGATTTTAACAAATAATATTACCAAAACACTTAAAGCACTCAGTAACTAATCAATTCCAGATTAGAATGACATTTACGTTTTCAATAATGTTTTCTTCGTCCATGCATAAAATAACTTAATTTTTTTTTTCAGTAGATTTGGCCAAATAAGATTGAAACGCATCTATAAAGGTATATAAAAACCTGATGTTTGATTCCAAAAATTTTATAACTCTCAACAGAGAAATCAATACTTTTTGATATTACGACAATGAAAGCTCAGATAAACTTGAAACAGATTTATACCATTTTATATTTCCACAGAAATACTAGATATGCAGTTCAAACCATCAAATAAACATGAACCTCTCATATGTTACCTAAACTGTAGATAAAAACTAACACATACACTAAAGGCCGAGTTTCTTCTCAAGCGTAAAGTTACAAATTGGGCTATTTTAACCTTCAAATATACCGCTCAATGACCGAAGAGCCAGTAATGGAACTGTATGAAATCGATATCTGAGGAAAGGGCTCGATTTTGAATAATTTCTACAAAAAAAAACAAAACCTTCCATGTCCTTGATTAGGCCTCTTTTCCTTACAAATTCTGTATTTATATGCAGCACAAAGTAAGAAGAAGATTGATTTGATTGTAACGAGAGTATACTCTGACCTGTTCTGGTGGTTACAACGCTCGAACTTTCAGTCAAAGGAAGATATTATGATGTAATAGTCAATCCCAGTTTTCACTGGTAAGAATAGCCCAAGAGTAAGCAGTGTGTGTTGTTGACCAGCTGGTTTTCCTCTAGTCTGACACAACTAAATAAAGGATGGCTCTCGAATAGCTTTGCACGAAGTTCCAAAACTAAAATACTTTGACCTTTGTACCTACCCTCTTGATTCATAACTTACTTCTGGTGCAATTCCCGTAATAATCGTGAATCTTTTCGACAAAGTTTCGCGGTATTTATGTACCTTTTGAAAATTTGCTTCACCAGTCTCCTAATACAAAATTACACCAAAGTTTCCATAGTTAACAGAGTGCACATACTCTTTGTAGGGTGTCGTGACGTACTGCATTTGCCTTGAATAGATATATTCATAGAGTCTTCAACAACTGGATCACTAATCCTGGATATGTCGTTGAAGCAACTTGTATAGTTTATTCATAGACAGAGATCCCTTTTTATTCCTTTGCCTACTGTTGCCTGGGTCATGTGGACAGCTTTTGTCATTTCCTTTATATTTGTGAATTCTTGCCTGTTAAAAGGCGCTATAATTTTCTTCTCATGTCTGAGGTATGACTTTTATTACGAATTTCGTTCTCGCTAGTTCTAAACTGCCAAGTTCATCCATATTATTTTGTTTCATAATGCCATTAAATAGCGTCCACCACAAGCTATCAAACCCTAGAATATGGCTTTATAAGTCCAGGAACTTACTTCTGACGACACTATGGTTCCTTTCTTCGAAATTGTAAGTCCCCAGTCTATTATTATAACGTATTAATAATTTACATTCGAAAAAACTATTACTTATTGTTCTCAAAAGGAATCAGATTTAGAACAGCATCACACTACTACGTATTACCAAACAATGACAAATTGTAGTTTCATATATACCATTCTATTGCAATTATGTATCGGCTGTTTATCATATGACTTGATGATTTTTGTATCCAGCATCAGATATTTTATATATTATCGCTTAATTTTCAATCTTGAATATGCGCAGGTTGTAGAAGGCAAAGAGAAGAACAAAGAAGCCAATATATGGAACAGGTGCTCAGCTGTGAGAATTTGCTACTTTAAAACTTGTTTCATAAATTGTTGCACAACTCTCTAATTATTAATGGAGTGTGTTAGAGTATAGGTTACCATACCATATGATTTTATCCTACTGTCTAACTCTCTACCTATTAACGGAGTATGTTAAAGTATAGATTACCATGCCATATGATTTGATACTTCTGGTTAACCCTCTAATTATCAATGGAGTATGTTAGAGTATAGATTACCATACCATAATATTTTATCCTAATGATTACGATAAGATTGAGAGAAAAAAAGACATTTAAGTATTCCAAAAGAAAGTTTTGCCACAATACCAATGTTATCTTACCAAAAGCTCACCATCACTAGCAAAAATAGTGTAATAGGAGAGAAAGGAAAATCTTGTTTTCTTTATAAGGAAGTCATGAAATAACTGAGTAAAAAGATGCTACACTTTAGATAAAGTGTTTTGAGAAATTTCCATGTAGTGTACCATCTTCGTTACTATCTTTATAGACACAAGTTTTACTATCTGGTTAATCTTACGGCATTGAGATCTTTAACAGAATAACAACCATAAAGAGTTCAGGAATTTGACCATCCTACTAAAAGAGATCTATAGTGATGGAATTTTGACGTTTTGTCAACATGACGAGGGGCGTGATTATCATTTTGATGTGAGACCTTCTCATCACATGAAACATTACACCGTATTCTCATGCTGCTCTACCGTTTGTCAATATGTAATTGTGGATTATCGTTACAAATGTCCCGTATTACTCTCCACAGTTCAGCTAAGCCTTTTAACTAACTTTCTCAGTTTTTATATAAGCCTATTCAGCGTAAAACATGTTAATTGTGAAATCCAAACCATCGTTGTGAATATTCCATTGATCCATTTTTTTCTATCCCATCAAACAAAATGTCTTTCATCCATACTAGATAATTCGATATAGAATGCACCTGCTAAAAGTACACGTTTCTAACTTTGGTCATCTCGTTGTGTGTGTTTCAATGTCCACTTAAAACATTTCCTCCTGTCACCTGTTGTCAGTGGTGTTTTGTAGTGGCTATACACCCATTTGGATTACTTCGTACTAAATGTGTATCTTACTGTTGTCAATATTACCTTCATCCTTGTATTTCAGTGTGGATTAAACTGTCAACAGTTCCACGAAAAGCTTGCTATTTCTCTGTGCCAACCACATTGTAATTATCCTGTTACAGACCGCTCTTCAGTTTCTGTTAAAGTTTAATTTCTACTGTCTACTGGTTCGTTATCAAGTGAAACTATCTTTCCTTCTATTTTATAACACACTACAATTGTAAAGTGCTTTTTTTGTAAGATTATACAGGGTGTTCGGAAAGACACTGTGCAGTTTTGAAAAAGCCATAACAGCATTCATTCAGTCTATTTCAAGCCAGCAACTGATAGCGGTGTTTAGAAACAAAACAAGAAGGATCCAGGCCTGTATTGATGCCAACGGGGGTCACTTTCAACATTTTTTGTAATTCTCATTCATATTTACCTCTTGTATTTCATATTGAAACATGTCTGTTAATAAATATATAAGTGCACAGTGACTCTCCGAACACCCTGTATTTCTAATAAATATTGTGCTGTGTGTTATTGTTGTTTCTGTTTTGTCTCAGATATTTCTATAAATCTCTAAATTTTATGTAAATTTGTAACTCCCGAGTAAGCCCAGCATGGCCAGGTGGTTAAGGCACTCAACTCGTAATCTAAACACCGTGGGTTCGAATCCTCATCACACCAAACATGCTCGCCCATTCAGTCGTGGGGACTTTATAATGTGACGGTAAATCCCATTATTCATTGGAAAAGAGTAGTCGAAGAGTTCGCAGTGGGTGGTGATGACAAGCTGCCTTTTCTCTAGTCTTACACTGCTAAATTAGGGATGGCTAGCGCAGATAGCCCTATTGTAGCTTTGCGCGAAATTCGAAACAAACCAAAGCTTTACGTGACATGACAACGAACACATTTTTGGCTAAGTTTGTACACTTACAAACGTAATGATCGACAAGATCGTGACCAAACGTTTTGTCTTTACTCCACTTACGAGTTAAAAGTTACCAAAAATGAATAACCCAACATCTTGTCCAGTAGCCGTAATAAACAACTTACAGAGATAGTTTGAGTTCAGTCGTAGTAAAGTGAGAAAGAACAATTAATTTCAGTATTTATTTTGTTGACCCAAACTCCGGAAGGACCTGGTACTTACCAGAATTATTCGAAATGCGCTCTCTGAGAGTACTACTAATCGCCTGTAAGTTAGTCATTTCTTGGCCACTAGGTTATAAGAGAGAACACTATTTAGCTACTACTTTACAAGACAAAACAATTTTTGGATACTAGGTTACAAGACGGAATATTTTTGGCCACTAGGTTGCAAGATAGAAAATAGAATGGATATATACTTCCGAGTTTCATACCAGAAAAATTTTAAAGTGATGGTGGTGGTGAAAGAGAACTCGGTATTCTTTTTTTATAATTTAATACATGATTTATCATATATGGCTTACAGAAGGCTGTAAGGTTGGTGAAAGAAAGTGTCTATGATGTACTTTTTGATAGTCAGTTTTCTTTAGGATGACATATACAGATGCTAACAGTAGCAGGATGAAGTTAGAAAGAAGAGGTAAATTGTAGGATTTTGCGCAAAGCTACTTGAGAGTTATCTGCACCAAATGCTTCTAACTTAGAAATGATAGACTAGAGGAAAGACATTTAGTCAACTTACCGCCAACTCTTAGGCTTCTCTTTTATCAATGTATAGTGGAATTAAAAGGCTGAAAGGGCGAAATGTTTGACCATAGGGTTCGAACCCCCGATCTGCATATTTTGAGTGGAGACTCCTAAACATAACACCATGGCAAGCTTAGAATAGTAAAGAAGGATACTTTGCCTCCTCCAAGTTTCATTAAAGCGTAGGAGTAGTTGGCTTTAGCTGAATTTGACCTCTCTTAGATTGGTGAGAACAATCACTCTCATAGGTTGGATCATAGGTTATCATCCATTTAATGGAGGGAACAAGTCAAAATGAACAAATCAACATCCAAACAGTTTGGCCTGAGACATATAATTATGCCATATCTCTATAGGGAGAAGTCACATCTGAAATAACTTTATCAGCAAAGGGAATTTCAGGAGTTTACGAAATACTGAGATAAGGCAAAAACACACAGAATGTTGTACAGATATCGATGTCTAAACCCAAACAAAATAGTGAAATGCACAGCTGAAAACTAACTCGCTTCCATTAATAACACAACGAATTTTCGTAATATCGTCCTTCCAGTAGCAGCAGGTTAAAGCTACGTAATATAAAGTATTCTAATAACCACGTTAATGGTAGATTATTTGAAGAGGGCTTTTAAAAACCTGACTTACTTTTTTCAGAATAATAGGAAGAAAACAGACTGAAAATAATGGTGCATCAGTTTATCTAACACCCTGGTCCAGTGGGTTGGAAAGACGTTTCTCAGTTTTATACCTAAAAAACGAGCTTTGATGTTTCAATAACAACAATGTCTATTAATGGCAGTTTTTCAACACATTTTAGGAGTTTCCCTAAGTTCTATTGAATAAATAATGATATCATTTTACCCAATAAGGATTGAAGTTTTGTCCAACAAAGACAAATAATCTGAAACTGTGAAACAGATCGTAAACAAGATAAGACAGTATTCATAAAAATGAGATATAATTTGGTGCCGACTGACTCACTCACCATGGAGTCTTACAAGCTGACATGCTACACTGTCGTATTTAAAAAATGCAGCAACATTGGGATATAATGATCTCTACACGCAAACACAAATTCTAGACATAACGTCCTCAACATCCATTAAAGACATTTGACATTGACACTCAGTAGACCAACCAACTGATTTTTAGGAAGTCACTTCATAACTTTCCGTCTGAACAAATTAAAGTTTTAAGTGGTGTGTTGCAGTGACCCAGTTATCATTCTACTGTCAGGACCCTTTTAAGCTATATGTAACTAATAATTAACTCTAAATAATTTGCTTACCACGCTATTTGAGCTCTACTGGTATAATTATGTAAAGAGTGAATAAAATTAAAATATTAGATATTTTTTCTAATGACACTGATATAAATGTGAGTATTACTTCTAAAGCAGTAAAATACGTACATAGCTAGCATGATATGGCTTCAGTCGATGTTTTGTTGTCCCAAACCCATTGCTTAGATGGAATAACAAAACGAAAACGCTAGACGGCTTGAGGAGATTGTTCTTACAAACGCACTCAAATTCAAATCATTTGACAAAAGTTCGTGACAGCTTCTTTAGTCGTAAATAGGGAAATGGTATCAATATATAACATGTTCAGTGAAGTACGTACTACACATCTCAGCCAATGATGTTAGATAGTATCCTGACAGATAACAAGTAAAACATAATCTTGTTCATCGTGTCAGCTTTCAAAAACAAGACCTGTTGGACAGAATTTCATAATCCAGACAAACTGAGATCCCAAACATGCAGAAAATGTGAGGGAATAAGAAATGGGAGGAAAATCACTCTCAATCATGTCTCGACCAGCTAGATGTCTAGATACAAAGATTTTAAGAGGCTGTATAGACAAATATGAAAGTGGAAAGTTAAAGCAGCAACCTGAGAATTTAGCTGATTTATGTGGTATAACAGTTTGAAGTAACAATTAACAAAGATACATTAATGGACTTATGTTATCGCAAGAACAAAATCTACTGATAGGTTTAAAACAAATGTAAAATTAGTACATTATAGAACGTATGTACTTTTTGTTTGTATTTATTGTAAGAGTAACAAGCTGGACATTTAAATGCAACTATTCATTCTTTTGTTACTCATCAGTGTGAATCACCTGCACATTTCCAAATTATTTCCACTGCCGTATGTCCCACAAGCAGTATAACAGTATACATAGTTATAAAGTTTATTATTATCACTTCATGGATAGGTTTTTAGCACATTTTTTCTCAGAATCATTAATATGGAATCTGCAAGTCAAGTGCAAAAAAGAAAAAAAACGTTCTCATATAACTACTTTAAAACATGAATTGCAATATATTTTTAATATCCTCTTTTTTTTTCTTTGTTACAATCCACAGCCCAAAATTGACAAATCGTGAGATATATTTCAAATACGTATAATGTCTTTTTGGCTTCTGCTGGCTTTGTTTCATTGAGTCTTAGCTGCCAGGTTGTTAGCATAACAAAGGAAATTGTAAAGAGGTTAATGTCAAAGAACATCGCTTGTTAGATAAGCCGGATGGTTTCCTCTGGGGATCTCAACTCCTTGACTTCTGGGTAACAAGCATAACAGAGCGGAATTTTTCCTACGATCATACTCTTCAAACACCACCAACGTAGGAGTCTAAAATATGATAAAAACTATTGGTAATTTTCTAGAAGACTAACAATGAACACTAGACGTGTGTGTAGAGAGAGGGGGAGATAATCTTGATTTCCAGAAGACTAACAATGAACACTAGACGTGTGTGTAGAGAGAGAGGGAGATAATCTTGATTTCCAGAAGACTAACAATAAACACTAGACGTGTGTGTAGAGAGAAAGGGGGAGATAATCTTGATTTCCAGAAGACTAACAATAAACACTAGACGTGTGTGTAGAGAGAGGGGGAGATAATCTTGATTTCCAGAAGACTAACAATAAACACTAGACGTGTGTGTAGAGAGAGGGGGTGATAATCTCGATTTCTAGAAGATTAACAATAAACACTAGACGTGTGTGTAGAGAGGAGGGGGAGATAATCTTGATTTCCAGAAGACTAACAATAAACACTTAGACGTGTGTGTAGAGCAAAGGGGAGATAATCTTGATTTCCATGTCTTCTTTTATATGTTTATTAGATGCTACATTCTACTTTCAGATATACATGGTTTACACGAAGAAATAGTTACATTTTGATGACAGATCTAAAAGTTTATTATTTTTATTTATTACTCGCTATAAAATATATTAAATAATAAGATACCCTCCTCTCATGGCTTAGCTGGAACACTCGCAACTTAAAAAAGATAAAATTCGGGTTTTGATACCAGCGATGAATAGCTCATTGTGTAGCTTTGTAGACAATAACATGCAAAAAATATTAAAATATATAGGAGAATAGCTTTACTTTATCACAACTGACAAAAACTGAAATATTAAGCCTTTTCAAAGATGTTTTAAATAATAAGATAAATTCAATAAGTAAATAAATTATTTGTCTTTCTTAATAATTCAACTGATAAAATTTCCAATGAACATTACAAACACAATTTAAATTCTCTGTAAAATACTACGTTACCCATAATGTGTTTTTAATAATAAATATATTATATGACTGAATATCAAACGTATAAACCTGATTTTGAACGATTGAATGTATTGATGAAACTGGTGCTCTTTGTTTCTTAATATAATTTAATATATAGATCAACAGATAAAAGTCAATCATGAAATTTGATCAATTTCAACGTAGAATAAGAAATAACGTTTTCATTTTAAAATGTTAAGAAAGTTGAAAGTGCGCCTTGCAGAAAAACTAATTAGAAATTTACCCAAAATTTCTCGACTTATTTAAAATATCGAAAATCTAATCTTGATTAATGTATCTGTTGTGATTGTTTGTGTGTTTTTAAATAGTCGTGAAATACCTGAAATACAGTTTACTAGTGTATAACTGGTACAACATTTCTTTTAAAATCGTCACATAACCATAATTTGAACTTGACTACTTTAACAAAATAAAATGACTTGTAGGGGTATTTATTTAGGTTTATAATTATTTTAGGAGAATAAATAGTAAAGTTTACTTCCTGTACTTAACTCAACAGAACAAAAGACTCGATAAATGATAAATGCATATAAACAAGTAAACATATTCAGTTATATCTAAATCGCGAGTGAAAGTTCAGTAATTGTGGGTTAATTTAGGTAACTGTATTTTATTGAAAATTTCAAGATCAAAAGTACGTTGATAAAATGTTTCTTAAATGAAGTGAAATGTGCTTACCAGGTGTCTTACGTTTGAAAAGGTTTCTACCCCACACACTTTATCAGTTATACGTTTCGTTTGATGTTGACATCTAAATTGCTTATCTTAAGACAACTTAAGTCATGAGGGGGAAGTGAAAAGTAAACCTTCAGGCTTTCACATACACTGTCAAGGGACATTTCTATTGACTGACCATTACCACAAGGTTGTCTTTCAATAATGCTTGTAGCCCCGGGTGCAACTGGAACATATCCACCCATGTCCGTTGAATATTTTACCAGGTTCGGGAGAGCAAAAGTTCCACTCATACTAGGACTGCCCACCACAGGACGTATCAATTTCAAGGCTTTAACTACGTCGTTAATGAACTCGCCGCGGTCAGAGATGCTTGCCCTCTCGCTGTTACCGAAACCTGTTGCAAAAATATTCAATCATAAATGTGCAGTAAATAATATATATATAAACAAAGATCGCGCCGCGTAAACTGCAGGTTAAAGGTCACCAGGATTAAACTTTTGCATAACACATTTATGTCGATATTAAGAAATACAATTGTAGATTTACACAATTGATAGATTATTAAAAATGATCGTTTAAAAACGTTCAATTCCTAAGAATAAAACATGCTAATTAAATACATACTTAACATGATAGCCTATTTCACTACACAAGAGATACACAACTGTGTTTGAAACTCTATTCACTGGTCATGGTCCAAAATGGCCAGGTGGTTGAGGCGCTTGACTCGCATCTGAGGGTTGCGAGTTTAAATCCCCGTCACACCTAACATGCTCGCCCATTCAGCCATAAATCCAATATTTATTGGTAAAGGAGTAGACCAAGAGTTGGCGGTGGGTGATGTTAACTATCTACATTTCCTCTAGTCTTACACTGCTAAATTAGGGACGGCTAGCGTAGATAGCCCTCGTGTAGCTTTGTGTGAAATTTAAAAAAACAAACAAACAAATTAATTTATGATAAAGGTCTTGACTGCCTATCTCTTTATTCAGTGATGAACTGACACCTATATCGAAATATTGTGATGTTAAATTAGCAATGAACTGAAGTCTATATCAAAATATTGTAATGTTAAGTTAGCAATGAACTGGAGTCTATATCAAAGTATTGTAATGTTAACTTAGTATTGTTTGTTTTGAAGTTAAGCACAAAGCAACACAATGGACTATCTGTGCTCTGTTCTGCAACGAGTATCTAAACCCGGATTCTAGCTTTATAAATCTACAGGTGTACCGCTGTGTCATTGGGGGGGGGGAGCAACGTGAGTAATGAACTGAGGCCTACATAATATATTCATACACAAAATAAAATACTCACTTAGACGATCAGGTTTAATTCAGTTTTCAATTCACACAATAAAAATTAATGAATGTTATATTTCAAATTATTTTATTAAAGAGTTTATTTGTTTGAAGTGAAGACCAAAGGTTTCTGACGTTGTGAGTCCGCAGAGGTACCGGTTTGTCACCGAGTCATAAAAAAGTACAAAACGTAAAGATCTATAATTTATTTTGACTTGCCAATGAGCGTATGTTACCGAGCACAAGCTATAACATCATATAGTATCAGGATCTACATCCACTTACCACAAATAGTGTATTTGGAATAATAGGATCTACATCCACTTACCACAGATATTGCATTTGCGGCAACAGCATCTACATTCCACTTACCAGAAATATTTCATTTGGGGCAACAGCATCTACATACCATTTACCAGAAATATTTCATTTGCGGCAACAGCATCTACATTCCACTTACCAGAAATATTTCATTTGGGGCAACAGCATCTACATACCATTTACCAGAAATATTCCATTTGGGGCAACAGCACCTACGTCCACTTAGCAGAAACATTCCATTAGGAACAACAGGCTATACAACCACTTACTTCATATATTTCATATGGAACAACATAATCTACATCCACTTACTATTTGGAATTTGAACATAATATAATTCTTCCTAATAATTCAGACATGTTGTAAAGTTATAAATAAATATAGAAGTTGATGGTTATTCAGGTTTAAGATAAAACCATTATAATATATTGTGTGTGTATTGGTACTCTTGTTTTTAAAACAAGTCCAAATGGTTACCTCTCGATGTGGATTCCTTTACATGACGAGGGAACCTTGTAGGACCTTGAAGGGAAGAAGAGGATTCTATTGGGCGAGAGGTGTCGGAGGCACTGAAACACACCACTTTGCCGGTAAACTCCTGTAGCTGGGTGAACTTGTGATGCTTTCCCCTAAAGTCAGTCATGTGATCCTGTTGGGCAGAGATAAACTGAGTACTGATGTTGAACGTTCTCAACGGGTATTATGGGCAGTATGTCTGATGCTAGTGTTAGGGTATAACACTCACAAAACTATGGCATAGCGACACTGTCCTAGTTGGGTAGTGTAGCGTGTCCTCTTGTTGAACTCCATGGATTGTGGGGTCAATGGGTAATGAATCATTCTGTATTCCTTATGGATAATAAAAATAATGAACATTAAAATAAAATAAAAATCATGAGTAAACGATCAACCATAAGGACAAATGGCTCCCTTTTTCATTCAGAAGTAACCAAATGGGCTGATTAGCTCTGCTGAGTTTGTCAAAAAGCTACAATATGAGGAGATTTCAGTTGAAATATCTTAAACACAAGATAGCACACTCCTCATGAAATCGAAGTCCATTGGGAATATGCTTTTCAAGGTTACTTCCATGCTAATCTGAATTCCTCAAGAGGAGTGATCATGAAGAAAAATTTACAAAAAAAAAATTATTTGTCACATGTTTCCAATACTAAAGGTTCAGAGATTCTAGGAAATATTGTTGTAATTCTTTGGCACGTGCTCTTTCTGGAGGCTAAGGCCACAACAGCTATGAATGTCAATCGGACCCACATTGCTCTAACTGTAATGGTTCCCACCTTCTATGTTTTCGTCCTTGCCCTGAATTAGCAAAGGAAAAAGAGGTGTATTTTTTGAAGACCATAAACAACATTTCTTATGCAGAAACACATAAACTGTTGTTTCCTTTTCCACCTCTGATGTATGCTGCTGTACTCCACTCCAGTGGTACAGCGGAGGTACAGACAAATCTGTCTGATTCTCTTATAAAGACTTTCTCTCATCATGTGAAGAGTCTTCTGCCCTCCAAGGATACATGTATTAATAAATCTACGTCTTCTCCTGTCTCTTTTGCAGCTTGGACCTCTCTCCATCGGTCCCCCCGAAGTGCAGGCTAGTTATTTGATGAAGCACTCACACATTGAATTCTAATTTCTCCAACATGGACCTGCCTCACTGTCCCGTAGCAGGGTTCTTGTAGGTTAATAGACCTCTTTCTACTGAACAAAAACTAAAAGACACTGCATACAGTTCTTCTACATAATAAAAGTGGCGACCTTCGTACAGTGGAACAGTCGAGGTTTCCATTTCAGTTTATATGACACTAAAGCCTCGATTGATTTCAATCATCCTGTGTGTCTCTCCTCACAGAAACATTCCTTAGGCCTGTTGCTGCTGTAACCTTTCAGCGATTTTCCTTGAAGAGGAACGACAAATTGTGTGATGGATAAGTTCTGCTGGTTAACTAACTGAAACATAGCTGTTAAAGTTCTGGGAGTATTAACTGAAACATAGTTTTGTTTAAGTCCTAGAAGTACCAATTGAAACATAATTGTTAATGCCCTAGGTACATTATGGAAAATAATATAAATATGGCAGATTATTCAAATAGGCTGCACTAAAATAATAGGAGAAAACACTGGTAAGTCAGCTTATTGGTGATTTTTGTTTAGGACGTGGGAAACACATAAAACGTAATTTCCAATGAGAATAACGTAACTTTAGAAAAATCTTTATATATGTGAAATTCTAGTAGTAAATAATTCCACAAGAGCAGAAAACCTTGAATCAACATTTTTCACGTTTTCAGCATATTTCCTATTATTGCCGAGAACTGGAGACGTTTTTGAAACTCCTATAGCTTTGTTGTGACGAATGTGGGTTTTTAATTAAAACTACAAAATACATTATGATTTGAGGGATGTCACTGACTGTCCATCCGTTTTGTCAAGAGAAAGTACCAATCTTTAGTAACAAAATAAAGAAATGTTGTATTGTAAAACTGTACAAGTTTGGAATCAGGACAATAGAATATCGCTTCAGGAACCACAAAGAGATAGAAATATAGGGAAGATTTGTATTCAATGCAAATGATAATCAACAATGTTTGGCTTTATAAAAATATCGTTGCTATACAATAAATCTTGAAATGCGGTATAGATTTCTTCTAATGACGAATAACGTGTAGAAATTCAACTGAAGAGAATACTTAAGCAGAGGTTAGGACTATGAAGATGAATTGTCTGGAAATGATGGAAGTCTAAAGATGGTAGTACTCCTCCACAGTGGACTGTTCCTCTTATTAACAATGTAAAAACAAACCATTCTTAATAGGCCTGCTTTACTCCCAAATAAAAAAACAAAAAGATTGCCACATCAAATCTCTGAAACCTGTTACAAGAACTTTCACAGTTTTTGCAAAATGCAGTATCAGAGGTACTTTTCAAAGAATCTCCTTCTTCGATGATCACAGCAGTGAGCCTGCAAGTCTACTGGCTAAAAGCCGGATTTTGTTATCCGTGATGGGCATTGTATAGATAGCCCTTTGTATATCTTTATGCTTAAGAACAATCAAAATAATTTGAAATCGTATGCAAAAATTAAAATTGCAGTGTTATATCATTGTGCTATTAGAAGTACGAATGGTAAGAACGCAATGACAGATCTCTTGAAATATCCAAATGAGGACAATTTAAAAAGATTGTATAGTTATATATAAAAATATGAGTTATTGAATAATTTTCTCAAGCCTGAATAAACTTTAGGTAATCTGTAAAAATAAAGCACAACTAATAAAGTCCCTGTGACTGTCACTACGTTCGTTTACTCTTCTGTAGCTTTATGAAATTTATTTGGCTCTGTATAATTTTAATTAAACTGACTGAATGTAGAAATAGGAGGATGGTTACAGTTCGCAGATGTTATGACTGAAATATTAATAAATTGCATCCTTCCATATAAAATATATCTTTAAATTTTATGACAAGAAACAAACGTTTTTCGACCCGGCATGGCCAAGTGGTTAAGGCACTCGATTCGTAATCCGAGGGTCACGGGTTCAAATCCCCGTCACACCAATCATGCTCGCCCTTTCAGACGTGAGGACATTATAATTTGCGGTCAATCCCACTATTCTTTCATAAAAGAGTAGCCCAAGAGTTGGCGGTGGGTGGTGATGACTAGCTACCTTCCCTCTATTTTCGCACTGCTAAATTAGGGATGGCTAGCGCAGATAGCCCTCGAGTAGCTTTGCGCGAAATTTACAACAAACAAAACCAAAATCATATCTAACAAGTAATGAATTACAGTACTGAACAAGAGTGTTGTCTCCCGCTGTTACAGTGGTAAGTCTACGGATTAAAATGTTAAAATCAGGGGTTCGATTCCCCTCGATGGACTCAACAGATAGTCCGAGGTGGCTTTGCTATAAGAAAACACAAACTCAAAAGTGTTAGGACAAAAAATATTTTGTCGTTCTTTCCATTTTGTGGGGCTAATTCTTCCATGTCACCACGTAAGAAAACTCAAATATTTTATACCTTAAACAACATGGTAATACTTTACTGTAGAAAACCGATGAACCAGTATGAGAATACTTGTCATTCTTTAGAATTTTCGTAAGCTTGTACCAAGGACATATCATAAGGGTTTTGCTTGAATGAGCATACTGATTAAATTTAAGGTCTGAAATAACTGTCATGGTGCCCAATGCAGGGTGTTAACTATATAGAAAGAAACTAGTAAGGAACTAACATATGATGATGGTGTATGTTAGAAATCAATTTAATAACACTCCACAAATAAACCTTCATTCAGAGAGTGTTTAACACATTATATTAAGTTTTATTTTCATGGTCCAAAAAGCTTAGAGAATTGTCAGAAGAGCAGAGAGTTCGTATAAAAACTTTACGTGGTGCTTGCTGATTGGACTCTACAGCAAATTGCTTCTCCTGGAACTGTCAAGTACACCCTAGATCATGAGACTGTGACAGGTAAATTAGAAAATAGGAAAGAAAGAGGAACACCTAAATTCAGTTATACTGATGTTAAGTATATTTGTTTATGCAGCTTTCAGGACAGAAGAAAGACTACACAAGATAAACAGCCATGAACCAAATGACAGAAAAGTGTCATGATATACAGTGTCAAGAACACTCAATGAGAATAAAATATTTGGTTGTGAAGCAGTTAGAAAACCTTTACTTATATATCCAATCATCATTAACATTAAGAAAGAAGCTGCTGAAGTCGTTTAAATGATACAATGACCTCATAGAGTCCCGATCTCAACCAGTTTGAGTAGATCTGGGACAAGAAGCTGCTGGAGTCATTTAAATGATACAATGACCTCATAGAGTCCCGATCTCAACCAGCTTAAGTAGATCTCGAACATGATGGATTAAAAAACTTGACATGTCAAAAATTACTTCTAAAGAAACTTTATGGAAGTGTATTACAGACATTTGAAGTAAATTCCCAAAGCACACTTTTATTAGATGTGTTGCAACGATGGTTGAAAGACTATCTGTAGTAATTAAACCAAAAGGGGGACACAAAATATCAGCTGTTTACTGAACTCAACACTTCCATTGAGTTTCTGTTGTACTATGTTTACTGAACTCAACACTTCCACTGAGTTTCTGTTAAACTATGTTTACTGTACTCAACACTTCCACTGAAATTCTGTTGAACTATGTTTACTGACCTCAACACTTCCACAGAGTTTCTGTTAAACTATGTTTACCGAGCTCAACATTTCCACTGTGTTTCTGTTGTATTATGTTTACTGAACTCAACACTTCCACTGAATTTCTGTTGTACTATGTTAACCGAACTCAACACTTCCACTGAGTTTCTGTTAAGCTATCTTTACTGGACTCAACACTTCCACTGAGTTTCCGTTGTACTAAATATGAAGATTAATAACATTTTGGTGTTTCACCTGTGATTTACCTTCCAATGTTTTTTGACAGAAACCTAAAACCTAATCCTTGATTTTGTTCTTACAATTTTGCGCAATTCTGTATATCAGTAATACTAGATTTTAAATATTTATCTAAAGGAAATAAATCTGTAATGCTGGATAAATAACTTGAATTTCACTGACTGATTACAACTTGTTAAACTTTTACACAAAAACAAAAACTTGTTTCCGTTAGTAAAATCCTACAGCTATACTTGTTAAGAAACCATTACAGCCAGTAAGTTGATAATTGTCAAACCTATTGGCATCATTGCGTATACAGGACTCAAGATGGTGCTATTCTAAACTGCTTAAATTGCAAAAAATCTAAATTGTTATCACAATGTGGTTAAAAACTGGCTATGATTACAAGTTGTAGTGTCGGAACATCTTTTTTGAACATAATTTGAGCTAAATCATGTAAAAGAACTTGGAACTTATCGCAGCTTCAGTTAAGTATATGATGTAGTTGTTTAACTTATGTGCAGCAAAAGAAAATCTACTATATCAAGTAAAGATTAATAGCCATCTTGTCACTACTCTGACATCATTACTTGAACAGTAGATAACCTGGCGTGTAAAGCTAATAGTTGAAACTAAGTACGTATATAGGCAAATAATATGAACGTTCATATACGTTATAAACTGTCACAACTCCATCATAAAATAAGTTTCATTTTTTACTTAAATTTGTCATCAATAGAGCAAATATGTACGAATATCTAAGCCTTTTGTTGTCCATTTTTAAACGAATTAATTTGAAGTAAGGATTATGTTTTGATACTGATCACTAACAACAACCCACATGGAGTAAAAATGTATCTCAAGATAGCTGGTATGGGTATTAAAATTTAATTAAAATAAAATACTTAAGAACGTTTCGACCTTCTTAAGTCATATTCTGGTTAACAGGTCAAAACGTTGTTCTATACTTTATTTTAATTACGTTTTAATACCTATAGCAATGTCTTGAGTATACAATAAGAAAATAGCTGTCAGCATACGCTGAAAACTAAGATTCTGCTCTATCTAAGTGTTCAGTAAAGGTTTAATAATATATATTATCGTAGTTGTAAGTGAATCCGCACGAGTTAGTAGCCTCACTCTAAGAGGATATAGAAAGACTAATACCATTAAAGTAACTTACATCGACTGTGATACTTGTTTCTTTGATATCAACGCCTGCGACCTTTTGTTTAATTTCTTCTGGTATTTCTTGAGACTTCAGGTCGATGTGCCTCCAGAAGTCTGAAGTTGTGATATCTGTTGTTTGATCTGAGGTTTTTTGACCACTGGCACTTCCAGCTTGATATGACCAACGTGTTAGAGAAGCACTTGCAAGCAACAATAGCACAGAAAGCTGAGACATCATAATATTCCGTCAAACTGGTACTTAGAAGGAAATAGCGGCTAGATACAGTTAAAACTGAAAAAAAAACAACTTTGCCCTAAACCACAATAAAATATCCAGTAAAAACCTAAATGTTCAGCAGAATAAATTTGTGTTTAATGTGCACGCCATGGAAATTTAATCTAATTTCCTATTTTCTTTCGTTATTATTACATCAATAAAAGGATCACCAATTTTTTTTGAGGATATGTATATTCAAATACGTATTAACGAAATTTCACGTGCTTTGAATTTCAGAGTTGGAAACATTGCATATTTGTTATAAGTAACTCCAAGAACTGCTTTCCAAATACTGAGGCCCCCCGCTAGTACAGCGGTATGTCTACGAATTTACAACGATAAAATCAGGGGTTCGATTCCCCTCGGTGGGCTCAGCGGATAGCCTATGTGTGGCTTTGCTATAAGAAAAACACACAAACACCCAAATACTGAGTTAACTTACTGAAAAAAAAGAGTAATTTATTCAAAATCAATAAATGACATACTTAAATAAACAAAAGAAAATACAAAACTGATAGACATACAAAAATCGTTTCTATATCGTCACTTTTCTACAAAGAAGATCTGGTAATAACGTCTCCTCTACTGTGAGTACATGATATGAAATAGAAGGATGAAACATTTGTCTTGAAACCTCGTTTATATAGCGCTACCAGTGCTGCATCATCTACCTACACTCATGAAAAGTATGCCACTTTAGCTAATTGTACTTACAAAATCAAGGATAAACAAAAGTGTAGAAACCTGTTTGACAAGATTTTAGCAGGTTCAAATCACACATGATCCATACCACCATACCCAGCTCGTGGCAAGAATTAAGTCAACGTTTGCGCTTGATGACTCAACGGTAAGCTTGAGGGCTCATAACACTTATAATCGAGTTTTGATCCAAATGGTTGTAGCTCATTATGACTTTTTTTTTTTCATTTAACTCAAGTAAACGAAAGGATGCGTAATCACCTAAATCAAAAGATATTTATTAATCGGAAACATTTAGACAAAATACTCACAGGTCCCCTCGAGACAGAACCTCTTCATGCAATACATCTATAGTCATAGCTTGAAGCCCCCTAATTAGTATGAAGCCCTGGAATTCAGCCCGGTAAGCCCATGCTTTAATTGGAGTTGAATATACTTCATAAACTTTATTTCAGTCGTTGCAACAAGAATGTTAAGACTAGGATCACCTAGATGTTAGAACTTATAATACTGTACAATTTAGTTCCAACTTTTTTAAAGTAGCTTGACATAGACTGTCTCTAGACTTGAGCACTAATTTTTAAACTCTTTTGAAAAATTAATTATTTCAAGTTGCATTTTAATAATAATTTCATTTAATTTTCTAGTAACTGAAATTTATTATATTGGTGTTTAAGAAATAGATTGCGACACGAGTTAATAATAGGTAGCGCTGCAATACAGGTCCATCACAGACGAAAGGAAATTATTTTACTTTGTCAATATTTTCACGTAAAGTAATTGTACGATAATTTTCTGTTAATTTCAGTTAATCACTAAATATTTGTACGATAGAAAATTGGCTGCTACAGTTTATGATATGATAATAATAAAAACAAAATTTAAGAGCAAGCGTTGATAAAAGTAACAAATATTAACTTTCTGTTATGTACATACACAATATTAAGCTTACGTATTGGTAACGTTACTATCACTATCTCTTTTTATTTTATTTGTAATCAGGATAAAGTATAGTGGTGAGTAGTCACGCGGGAGACCGGGGGTTCTATTCCCAGCGAGGGAGATAGGTATGCACAAGTTTTATTTTTTAAATATAAAATTTTCAATACTTTTTGGTCAATTACAAAATTTGACTTGCAGATTACAATGTTTTTGAAAAGTAAAAACAACTTTTAAAATAAATAAATTTATTTGGCGATGGGCAACATTAAAAGTGTCTAAATGTTTCAGTGTCTCTTTGCCAACGCCACAAGAAATGACTCGCACTTGGCAAAAGGAGCTTTGTAAGTGAATAATTTAACTCATTATGCGTTTAAGAGGTTTATATCGAAAATTAATATTGTACTTTATAATTGTGCATTATCACCTAGCAACCTGTCGCCTTATTTAACGATAAATTAAAGAATTCATGAAATAAAACTTCATTTTCGTGCTAACTTATTAAATATCTTAAGCTTTACGACTTAAACGCCAAATACAATCGAAGCATTGGAAAAATTATTGTAAGAAACAGTGTTAAATGCAAATGTTATATCTCACACTATGACTTAAAATCAGAGTCGTATAAAAAATAACATTACAGATCTCTCTTTAGGCTCTTACAAATTATTGCCCAACAAGCTTTACGTTCAGTGTCAGGATTCATCTGTTAGGTTTGATTTTGAGAAGCATAAATATCCTCTTTTTGCAACGTTATCTCACTCCAGTCTTTCAAAAGAAATGGCGAACCAGCAGAAAGTTTCCTCCCCTTTTTGGCCAAGAAAATAGACTTCTAATTGATTATTGATTGATTATTTGGAATTAAGTACAAATTGTGCCACTGGAGTGTGGGGGGCTTCTTATAGAAGGGAAATTGTGTAACGTGTTAGTTAAGAGATGAACTGCATAAATGGGCAGCAACAGACAGTACATGAGAGAAAATAAAAATGTGTAATAGAATATTCGTGAAACAACTTAGTAACTTTAAATATACTGCTGAGTCATCATGTTGAATAATTATGTTGAGATAAATTAGTCATTGTTTCGGTACATATATTGAAGGTTACCACGTGGTGAAAGTGGCTACCTTTGAGGACGAGAAAGTCGTTAATTTCAAAAATACGAACGAAATAACTTGTATTAAACTGATAAAAGAAGTTTTATGATATGTGAAGAGGTATGATCACACAGTTCAGTAAAGTGCGTGCCAAATCATTGTGCAAGGTTTGTCCATACGAATATTTTGAAAAGTATATTTATGATCTAGGTTAAATTTATGTAGATTAACTTCCATATTGTTATACACAAGCTGTGGAATTGTCATCGAAATCTACTAACAAACAAGGTTTTCTAAAATGCCATGAGTTATACAGTGGAAAATAATTAAGTAAGTTCCTGGCAAATGACTGACTCCACAGCACAAAAATGACAGCCATTGGAGGTAAAAAGAAATAAAACTGATACAATTAATCTATGTTAACCAAAGAAAACCCACAAACCGCTTAATACATAAGAATCAGAAGAGGATACCTCATTTATTGATTGGTATAACAACCATTTTCTGAGACGACTTTGATAAACCTGACATTGACAGAGGCAGTCAGTTTTTAAATGTCTTTTACTTCATCATTCCTTGCAGATGATAGTACAACATTCCAGATATCATCCTTTGATGTAAACTTTCTTCCACCAGCATAAATCGTAAGTTTTATGATATGCCACAAGTTCTCTATGGGGTTTTAATCTAGAGAGGAAGCTGGCCATTCAGTAAGTTAGTTAGTTTTCAAGCCTAAATTTGAAAGGTAACTCAATGTACTATGAGCAGCATGAGATGGGGCATTATAACTCATAAAAATGGTTTTCTTTTTAATCCCATAGTCTTGGTCCTATACCAAGGTTTTAAGTTGTCCTTAAAAAATGCAACATAGGCTTCAGAAGTCACTTTTACATCATCAGGTACTCTAAATGGACCCTCAAGCTTAGTACCAATGATACCAGCGCAAAATATCACTCTTCCTTGATGACGTCTTAGCCTTCCTCTGATACACCCATCTGGTCTATCAAGTGTTGCATGACATCATCTCTAAAAACAACTTTTTCGAAATTTGTTTTTAGATACTATCAGCTCATACGAGTCGTTGGATTTTGTACACAAAGCTTGTTTTGATCACACGTTTTACCTTCCAGTCAGTTTATGAGCTCTGATATTGAATGAAAAGAGTAAAAAAATATTGGGTCTGACTACCACTCTTATAGAGCAATCACGTCACCAAAGTGTTGAGCACCTTACGTGGCAAAGGAACTCAAACCATAAATCCTTGATTCACGTTCTGAGCACGCTAACAATTATGCCACGGTCTCGTTATGAGGTGACATAGTATAAAAAAATGTTAACGTCAAATAATAAAGACGTAACCTATTTTTGTAATGATAAGCATTTTTAATTTAGTGGTATACAATTGTAAAGAAAATGTGAAAAACAAATTCGGGGAGATAATTATTAAGATAATTCATTATAAATAACTATTTTTGTCTCAATAATATTCTGTGGAGACAACATAATTTAAATAATTATAAATAAAAATAGAATTAATTACGATTTCTTTAAATACACTTTCAGTGGCTCAAATTGAAAATTTCGCTAATAACCGATTTTGCACACCTACTTAGTGCTTTTTAGTGTATCACTGGTTCCTACATGATATTTTTGTCAAATAAAGAGAAAATTAGTGATTATCTTATTAAATATTACTAGTATTGTATTCACGTATTTTTTCTTGTTTTATTATTGAACAGATGAAGGGTTAATCGTTTATTAATAATGATTCATGTTAATTAGGGTTCTTCTGAATGGGAAAGTAAGTAGACTTTGTCTGTAATAACATTTGAAACAAAAGTTAAGCACGTCTCGAACATCAAAAGTATTTGGAACTGGCTTGTTCTTATGCTTAATATTTGAGTTTCTTTGTTTGTTTGTAGTTAAACACAAAGCTATGCAATAAGTTATCTATGCTCTGCTCGTAAGAGATATCGAAACCATTTTTCTAGCAGTGTAACGCTGTGTCATTGGAAAGTAAACATTTTTACAGTACAATGAGAGATTGTATACAGCGGTGTTTAAAACAACGGAATTTACAAGCTCAGGGTAATTAAACAGCATTAAACAAATGATTCATTGGCATCAGTAAGATTTTGTATTGGTTAAGCACGAAGATACCCAATAGGTTCTCTGTGCTGTACACATCATGGGTATCGAAACCCGAATTATAGCGGTGTGAGCCTGCAGATTGCCAATGGATGTTTATTTGTTGGAAAAGGAAGATACTTTTTGGCCACAAAGTAGAAAAACTGTAATAGAATTTTGAAGAATTTCAAGATTATTTTTTTATTTAATTTCACTTTAAGAACGAACAAATACATCATCAGATATTTAAGACGTAAACCCTCGAATATAAATTTAGCAACACTTTGGTTGATATTTTCTTTAGCTTAAGTATTTTATTTTTGTAACGGTTGATAAAATTTGCATTCGTAAAAAAAAAATTGTTTTTTGTTTCTGTATGTTTAGGGCGATTTTATTTTTCTTCTACCAAGTTAATTTATTCTTGAGATGCTTATTACCTTCCCGTTACACCAAACATGTTTGCCCTTTCAATCGTGGAGGCGTTGTAGTATAACAGTGAATTCCACTATTTGTTGGTAAAACAGTAGCCCAAGAGTTGGCGATGGGTGGTGGTGACTAGCTTCCTTCCATCTAGTATTAAACTGCTAAATTAGGGACGGCTAGCTCAGATAGCCCTCATGTAGTTTTGCGCGAAATTCAAAAAACAAAATTATAGATCGTTTCTTTAAATCAGGGGTCACCAAACTCCAGCGCGCGGACCAGATATGGCACTCGAGGTCATTTTGTGCGGCCCGCCAGCAGCTAGTCTCTTGGAAATAAAAAGTGACATAAAAATGTCCGACTGTCACAACAAAATAAATCACACCGATGGACGCTTTAAGCTGGCAAACACAAGACGTTATTATAAAAAGAATCAAGGCTGTCACGCGCATTTTTAACCAATAGGAAAATTCTTTATCTGTCCTTGCTGCCCGTTTATTCATATCGAGGCACGTATGTATGAAAGCATTAGGATTTCGAAAACAAGAACAGACTTAACCCTCGTCCTATCGACTCGTCTTGTAAATTCAGCAGCCGAGGGTTACCGCTTCAGCAAGCTCATTTCTCTTATTAGTCGGGTTATGCGCTTTTCGTAACTCGTTCTAAGGTAAGTGTCGTGGCAAACGTACGTTTCAATATATTTTGTTTGTGCGTTCTTGGACCTGTATAATACGTTTCTCACAGCGTTCTGTTTTTTATTTTCAGATCCTGTTTTTTTTTTCACCCATCGTTATGGCTGCTTTCAAAAGAAGAAAAGTGGACTCTGAATGTCGTGCTTTCAATGAAGAGTGGGCAGAAAAGTACTTCTTTGTGGAAACAAAAAACCAGAAACCTACTTGTGTGATATGCACCGAAAGTGTTGTCGTTTTGAAAGAGTACAATCTTCGGCGTCACTATGAAACAAAAAATCTATCAACATATTTGAAATTTTCAGGAAAGTTCCGTTCTGAGAAAGTTGAATCCATGAAACGTGTTTTTGAATCTCGAAAGAATCTCTTCACGAGAAAGTTTGCTGAAAATGAATCTGTCACTCATACAAGTTACAAAATAGTGCAACGGATGGCAGAGCGAGGAAAACCTTTTACTGACGGCAACTTCATCAAAGAGTGTATGATGGAAGCAGCAAATGAGCTGTGTCCAATTTCTTTGAAAGTATCAGTCTTTCAGCAACTTCAGTTGTACGGAGAGCAGAAGAATATGGAGAGAACATCACATTACAGATACGCCAAAAAGCTAGGAACTTCTGATGGTATTCTCTGGCACAGATCTGATCTCTCGAGTACTTCTCGTGTTCATTCGTGGAGTTAATTTGGACTTTTAGATCACGGAAGAGTTGGCATCAGTTTGCAGCACGCACGGAAGAACAAGTGGAAAAGACATTTTCATGGAAGTGAATAAAACTTTGCAAGACAATAACCTTCAGTGGAATCAACTTAAAGATGTAACAGTTGATGGAGGAAAAAACATGGCTGGAGTAAAGAAGGGTCTTACTGGTGGGGCTGATTAGGAAACAGTTGGAAGATCTTCAACTCCCAAGCGCTTTGTTCATACACTGCATCATACATCAGCAAGCACTCTGTGGAAAAGACTTAGATATTTCTTGCATACTGAAACAAGTCATTTCTGCAGTGAACTTCATTCGGGGTCATGCACTTAATCATCGCCAGTTCAAGGCGTTTCTTGAAGAAATTAATAACCCAACAGACCGGATTGACAAATGCAGCAGGCCAGTGAAAGTTTAATCAACAAATTGTTGTGACAAATCAACAACTTCAGGAGTTGTGTCAGTAGGTAAATTATCAAATGCAACAGTCAAATCAGCAAATTGAGGATTGATTTCGCAGGATCCAGATCCGTAAGCGTTAGCCAAGCCTTATCCATGAATAGTGGAGAGGAAGATGTTTCTGTGTATGGTATAGAGGTAGAAGAAGAGGTTGATGAACCAAGTGTCAGATTACTGAATACAATCGGACATTGCCACATTTAAGATTGTGTTGGTATGCTGAAAGTATATATTTTACAGACATAGAGGATAAATGTCTCTTAAAACCTAATTTTCTACTATAAATGAGTACATCTTGAATTTAAAGAGTTGAACCTGAAAATATATAAGAAGAATCCACTATTAACGTTTTAAAAGCAAAAACAATAAATTTGCAAGAGATAAAGTAAGAGTAAAAAGAGTTGAGACCATCTGCTCTGAGACTGATATGTTAAATTTATATATGTAAAAATGGCTGGTATGGATTGAGAAAATTTTTATGCAGAGAAGGTTCCCAAAGAAAGAAAGAGGTAACTGACCGATAGCTGACCATATGTTTGTGGTCAGGGGTTGTGTAATTGAGTGTCGGAATGTAGAGAGCGTGCTTAGATGTTTGATTATATAATTTTATATTATTTATTATATTATTTTTTATATAGGTATAAAGGTGTTCCTTTGTATTGGTTTATTTTGGGCTTGAGTTGTTGTATAAGTAAGGCTTCTTTAATTTTGCGTTTATTTATATTTGTTCCTTTATTTAGTATTTGGGTGTTTTTCATGGTTATGTTGTGTTTATTTGATTTGCAATGTTCGAAAATGTGTGAATGTGACTTTTTGTGTTCTTTGAATCTGGTTTCCATTTTTCTACTTGTTTCTTCAATATAGAAGTGGCGGCAGTTATCATATTGTATTTTATAAATAATGTTGGTATGGCGTTTGTCAGTGTAGTTTTTACATAGTATAGATCTTAGTTCTGTGCCTGGTTTTTGAATAAATTTGGTGTTAACTGTAACGTCATATTTTGTTAGTAGTTTTTGAAAAATGTTAGTTATTTTTCTGCTGATGTCGGGAATATATGGTATGCAGCAATATATGATTTTGTGATTTTTTAATTCGTGAGATATATTTACTTTTGTTAGTTGATTTTGCTTTCTGTCTACGTGTGTGCGTATAATGTTTTCTACGGTTTGTGGAGGAAACTTATTGATGTTGATAAAGTATTGTTCTATATTGTCCAATGCATCCTTCATTTTATCTGGTGAGCATAGATTTATGGCTGTGTTTATTTGGTTTCTTAGTATGTTGAGTTTTTGTTTTGTTTCATGTGCTGAGTTCCAAGGAACATATAGTCCAGTATGGGTGATTTTTCGGTGGATTTCTGTTTTAAATTGTGCAACGGTTCTTGAAATTTTGGGGTTAAGAAATGATATTTGATTGCTTTCTTCTTGTTCACATGTAAAGTTAATGTTGGGATGTATAGAGTTAAAGTGATTGAAAAAATTAAGTGTGTGTTCTGTAGATGTGAATCACAGTACGTAACATTATGTTGTGGATTACTGGCTAAATACTAACAAGTGTACTCTAGACTATGTTTCGGCGAAGTTTTTCATCTAGTTGAAATACGTAACAGAACTATTTAACTTTATGATAATTTTACGAGTAACGTTTATTTTCTAGACTTAAAGTATATAATAAAGTTCACGTAAGCTGCTGAGTTTTTGTTATTGTTGTTTTTTACGATCCTATTAATTATCAGTTTAGTATTTAAAATTAAAAGCACATAAATCCGAAATGGACAGTTTAAGAAGAATCTGGAAAAAAAGGTACTCAATTTGTGTAATTTTTGTTAAAATTCAGAATTTTAATGTTTCCAAGACTAGGAATTAAATTAATCCTTGTTGTGTTCTCTTTTACTTTGTATACCTAACCTCGTCAAAGCATTTTTGTAACTATTTAAATAACAAGTTTAACATTAGTATCAGAAAATTAAATACTAGGTTTGAATAATATCCAAGTTATTTATATTTTTCATTAACAGAAAGAAAGCGTTTGGAACAATCTCCATTCGTCGGATCGTACAGTTTACAATATTAGTATTAGACCTATTATATTTTAACACTACATTCGCTATTCGGTCCCATAGTTGTTTTTTCAAGAAGAAATGTTGAGAAACTGAATAAATAACATGATATTAAAAAGGCAATACGCCTAATAACTATAATTATGATTGGACAGCAAAGAAAATGTATTCATACCAATACATGCATAGTGTTTTAGTTATTAAATGTAACTTTGTATCAAACCAGTAAATGAAAACTGACTTGAATGTCTACGCTGGGGTCATCAGTATCACTTGAAGAAATGGACTTGATGGAGAAACTTCATACGAATAACTCACGAATAACAAGGGGAAGTTTTTAAAAAGTATACTAAACATCGTTGACCTCCTAGTTATTACCCCTTTCATCGTGTCTTCAATTCTTGTAGCTACAAATATTGTCCCTAAAGATTTTGAAAACATTCATGAAATTATCCTAATCTTCCGTTTAGCAAGGGTTATGAGAAGTTTAAAACTGGCTCGACATTCGAGAGGCTTGCAAATTTTGGGATATGCTATGAAGAAAAGTATCCAAGAGTTCGGGTTGTTCATCTTATCCCTTGTAATTTCCACGTGGTTTTTCTAGTCTCGCTTATTTTGCAGAGAAAGACGAACCTGAAACACTTTACACTAGCATTCCCTCTGCCTTTTGGTGGGCTTGTGTTACTATGACGACTGTTGGTTTTGGAGACATGGTTCCCGTTACTTTACCTGGCAAAGTGATTGGGAGTGTCTGTTGTGTTGCTGGTGTAGTGGTTGTTTGGATGCCTGTACCAATCATTGTCAACAACTTTGCAGAGTTTTACAAAAAACAGAAGATAGTCCAACGAGTACTGGTGGGAAAAAAATAATCTAAGAGGCCGAGAGAGCAAACACGTTACCGGCACCGTCTTCATGTTCTTCGCTCTCGTTTTGGTTACCAGGAATTATTTTCCGCAACATAAAATCCAGATTCACCAGCAAGGTGAGATCTTTGTTTTGTTTTTCGTCATTTCACTCTTATCATGTAGTTGAGGTTTTGAAGGCGTAGACATTGCAGTAAATGTATATCAGCACGTGCAGTGGAAAATTTTCTAGCAAGTAAATACAATAAGCCTAAGTTAAAATATATATGCGAGGATTTTAACAAATAATATTACCAAAACACATAAAGCACTCAGTAACTAATCAATTCCAGATTAGAATGACATTTACGTTTTCAATAATGTTTTTGTCGTCCATGCATAAAATAACTTAATTTTTTTTTCAGTAGATTTGACCAAATAAGATTCAAATACATCTATAAAGGTATACAAAAACCTGATGTTTGATTCCAAAATTTTTATAACTCTCAACAGAGAAATCAATACTTTTTGATATTACGACCATGAAACTTCAGATAAATTTGAAACAGATTTATACCATCTTATATTTCCACAGAAATACTAGATATGCAGTTCAAACCATCAAATAAACATCAACCTCTCATATGTTACCTAAACTGTAGATAAAAACTAACACATACACTAAAGGCCTGTTTGTTTTCAAGCGTAAAGTTACAAATTGGGCAATTTTTACCTTTAAATTTAGCGTTCAATGACCCAAGAGCCAGTAATGGAACTGTATGAAATCGATATCTGGGGAAAGGGCTCGATTTTGAATAATTTCCACTAAAAGAAAACCGTCCATGTCCTTGATTAGGCCTCTTTTCCTTACAAATTCTGTATTTATATGCAGTACAAAGTAAAAAGAAGATTGATTTGATTGTAACGAGAGTATACTCTGACCTGTTCTGGTGGTTACAACGCTCGAACTTTCAGTCAAATGAGGATATTATGATGTAATAGTCAATCCCTGTTTTCACTGGTAAGAATAGCCCAAGAGTAAGCAGTGTGTGTTGTTGACTAGCTGGTTTTCCTCTAGTCTGACACAACTAAATAAAGGATGGCTCTCGAATAGCTTTGCACGAAGTTTCAAAACTAAAATACTTTGACCTTTATACCTACCCTCTTGATTCATAACTTACCTCTGGTGCAATTCTACTAATAATCGTGAATCTTTTCGACAAAGTTTCGCGGTATGTCATGTACCTTTTGAAAATTTGTTTCACCAGTCTCCTAATAGAAAATTACACCAAAGTTTTCATAGTTAACAGAGTGCACATACTCTTTGTAGGGTGTCGTGATGCACTCCATTTGCCTTGAATAGATATATTCATAGAATTTTATTCTTTTGCCAACTGTTTCCTGGGTCATGTATACAGCTTTTGTCATTGTCCTATGTATTTGTGAATTCTTGCCTGTTAAAAGGCGCTACAATTTTCTTCTCATGTCTGAGGTATGACTTTTATTACGAATCTCTTTCTCGTTAGTTCCAGACTGCCAAGTTGATCCATATTACTTTGTTTCATAATGACATTAAATAGCGTACATAGCCCCAATCTGTACTTTGTTCACCACAAGCTATCAAACCCCAGAATATTGCTTTATAAGTCCAGGAACTTACTTCTGACGACACTATGGTTCCTTTCTTCGAAATTGTAAGTCCCCAGTCTATTATTTTAACGTATTAATAATTTACATTCGAAAGAACTATTACTTATTGTTCTCAAAAGGAATCAGATTTAGAACAGCATCACACTACTACGTATTACCAAACAATGACAAATTATAGTTTCATATATACCATTCTATCGCAATTATGTATCGGCTGTTTATCATATGACTTGATGATTTTTGTATCCATTATCAGATACTTTATATATTATCGCTTAATTTTCAATCTTGAATATGTTGTAGAAGGCAAAGAGAAGAACAAAGAAGACAATATATGGAACATATACTCAACTGTGAGAATTTGTTACTTTAAAACTTGTTTCATAAATTGTTGCACCAACTCTTTAATTATTAATGGAGTGTGTTAGAGTATAAATTACCATACCATATGATTTTGATTCTACTGTTTAACTCTCTAATTGTTAATGGAGTATGTAATAGTATAGATTACCATACCATATGATTTTATCCTACTGTCTAACTCTCTACCTCTTAATGGAGTATGTTAAAGTATAGATTACCATGCCATATGATTTGATACTGCTGTTTAACTCTCTAATTATCAATGGAGTATGTTAGAGTATAGATTACCATACCATGATATTTTATCCTAATGATTAAGATAAGATTGAGAGCAAAAAAGACATTTAAGTATTCCAAAAGAAAGTTTTGCCACAATACCAGTGTTATCTGACCAAAAGCTCACCATCACTAGAAAAAATAGTGTAATAGGAGAGAAAGGAAAATCTTGTTTTCTTTATAAGGAAGTCATGAAATAACTGAGTAAAAAGATGCTACACTTTAGATAAAGCGTTTTGATAAATTTCCATGTAGTGTACCATCTTCGTTACTATCTTTATAGACACAAGTTTTACTATCTGGTTTATCTTACGGCATTGAGATCTTTAATAGAATAACAACCATAAAGAGTTCAGGAATTTGACCATCCTACTAAAAGAGATCTATAGTGATGGAATTTTGACGTTTTGTCAACATGACGAGGGGCGTGATTATCATTTTGATGTGAGACCTTCTCATCACATGAAACATTACACCGTATTCTCATGCTGCTCTACCGTTTGTCAATATGTAAATTTTGATTATTGTTACAAATGCCCCGTATTACTCTCCACAGTTCATTTAAGCCTTTTAATTAACTTTCTCAGTTTTTATATAAGCCTATTCAGCGTAAAACATGTTAATTGTGAAATCCAAACAATTGTTGTGAATATTCCATTGATCCATTTTTCTCTATCCCATCAAACAAAATGTCTTTCATCCTTACTAGATAATTCGATATAGAATGCACCTGCTAAAAGTACACGTTTCTAACTTTGGTCATTTCGTTGTGTGTGTTTCAATGTCCACTTAAAACATTTCCTCCTGTCACCTGTTGTCAGTGGTGTTTTGTAGTGGCTATACACCCATTTGGATTACTTCGTACTAAATGTGTATCTTACTGTTGTCAATATTACCTTCATCCTTGTATTTCAGTGTGGATTAAACTGTCAACAGTTCCACGAAAAGCTTGCTATTTCTCTGTGCCAACCACATTGTAATTATCCTGTTACAGACCGCTCTTCAGTTTCTGTTAAAGTTTAATTTCTACTGTCTACTGGTTCGTTATCAAGTGAAACTATCTTTCCTTCTATTTTATAACACACTACAATTGTAAAGTGCTTTTTTTGTAAGATTATACAGGGTGTTCGGAAAGACACTGTGCAGTTTTGAAAAAGCCATAACAGCATTCATTCAGTCTATTTCAAGCCAGCACTGATAGCGGTGTTTAGAAACAAAACAAGAAGGATCCAGGCCTGTATTGATGCCAACGGGGGTCACTTTCAACATTTTTTGTAATTCTCATTCAAATTTACCTCTTGTATTCTATATTGAAATACGTCTGTTAATAAATATATAATTGCACAGTGTCTTTCCGAACACTCTGTATGTCTAATAAATATTGTGCTGTGTGTTATCGTTGTTTCTGTTTTGTCTCAGTTATTTCTATAAATCTCTAAATTTTATGTAAATTTGTAACTCCCGAGAAAGCCCAGCACGGCCAGGTGGTTAAGGCACTCGACTCGTAATCTGAAGATGTTGGGTTCGAATCCCCATCACACCACACATGCTCGCCCTTTTAGTCGTGGGGACGTTATTATGTGACGGTCAATCCCATTATTCGTTGGTAAAAGAGTAGTCGAAGAGATGGCGGTGGGTGGTGATGACTAGCTGCCTTTTCTCTCGTCATACACTGCTAAATTAGGGATGGCTAGCGCAGATAGTCCTATTGTAGCTTTGCGCGAAATTCGAAACAAACCAAAGCTACCCCGTGACTTGACAACGAATACATTTTTGGCTATTTCTGTTTTCAGATTTCATCATTATTACGTATATTATATATGGATAGTATATAAATATATTTAATACTTCCCATTTTTGTGACGTTTATGAATTATAATGAAGATTCTGGTAAAACGAAACAACGGTGTTATCGTTTAGACGAAATCTGTGAAAAACAAAACAGATTTGGTAACGTCGTACAGTGTTTTATAATTACATATTTGTTCATCTTCTTAGTAACCAGAAACTTCCATCAAATGAAGTCATCATCATGAAGGTGGATCCTACATTCTCGTCGACTGTCAAAGTTCTTGTTTTATTTATTTTACTTTAGCTATGTGACAATTTGTCAAATGTATTTTGTAGCTATATTGAAACCAATGTTACAATTATGGACACGTCAGGTAACAAGGAAAGATTAAATCCTCTAAAAAAATCAGACAAAAAGAAGATTATTGTTTTAAAATTACTCTTATTCTTTTATGTAATAATTTGTATGTCTTAAAATGCAAAGAATTATTTATTCTTAAAATTGTGTAATGTACGTACAATAAAGAAATCAAATTTTGATGATTTTGTTAATATTTATCACATTTTAACCACGTTAAATCCAAGTTAAACAGTGCTACAAGTTATATGTTTCGTTTTTCAAACATTGGAACGTATTATGTACACTTACCAACATAATGACCGACAAGAGCCAGCTGAACTGTAGCGTGACCAAACGTTTTGTCTTTACTCCCCTGGGCCCGGCATGGTCTAGCGCGTTGAGGCGTGCGTTTCGTAATCTGAGGATCGTGGGTTCGCGCCCGAGTCGCGCCAAACATGCTCGCCTTCCCAGCCGTGGGGGCGTTATAATGTGACGGTCAATCCCACTTTTCGTTGGTAAAAGAGTAGCCCAAGAGTTGTCGGTGGGTGGTGATGACTAATTGCCTTCCCTCTAGTCTTACACTGCTAAATTAGGGACGGCTAGCACAGATAGCCCTCGAGTAGCTTTGTGTGAAATTTAAAAAAAAAACAACAAAAAAACTTTACTCCACTTACGAGTTAAAAGTTACCAAAAATGAATAACCCAACATCCTCTCCAGTAGTCGTAATAGACAACTTACAGAAATAGTTTGAGTTCAGTCGTAGTAAAGTGAGAAAGAACAATTAATTTCAGTATTTATTTTGGTGACCCAAACTCCGGAAGAACCTGGTACTCGAAATGCGCTCTCTGAGAGTACTACTAATCGCCTGTAAGTTAGTCATTTCTTGGCCACTAGGTTATAAGAGAGAACACTTCTTAGCTACTACTTTACAAGACAGAACAATTTTTGGATACTAGGTTACAAGACAGAATACTTTTTGGCCATTAGGATACAAGACAGAACACAGAATATATACTTCCGAGTCTCATACCAGAAAACTTTTAAAGTGGTGGTGGTGGTGAAAGAGAACTTGGTATTCTTTTTTTATAATTTAATACATTATTTACCATGTATGGCCTACAGAACGCTGTAAGGTTGGTAAAAGAAAGTGTCTATGATGTACTTTTTGATAGTCAGTATTCTTTAGGATGACATATACAGTTGTTAACAATAGCAGGATGAAGTTAGAAAGAAGAGGTAAATTATTGGATTTTGCGCAAAGCTACTTGAGAGTTACCTGCACTAAATGCCTCTAATTTAGAAATGATAGACTAGAGGAAAGACACTTAGTCAACTTACCGCCAACTCATAGGCTTCTCTTTTATCAATGTATAGTGGAATTAAAAGGCTGAAAGGGCGAAATGTTTGACCATAGGGTTCGAACCCCCGATCTGCATATTGTGAGTGAAGAGTCCTAACCATAACACCATGGCATGCTTAGAATAGTAAGGAACGATACTTTGCCTCCTCCAAGTTTCATTAAAGCACAGGAACAGTTGGCTTTAGCTGCATTCAACCTCTCTTAGATTGGTGAGAACATTATCACTCTCATAGGTTAAATCATAAGTTATCATCTATTTACTGGATGGAACAAGTCAAAATGAACAAATCAACATCCAAACAGTTTGGCCTGAGACATATAATTATGCCATATCTCTAGAGAGAGAAGTCTCATCTGAAATAACTTTATCAGCAAAGGAAATTTCAGGAGTTTATGAAATACTGAGATAAGGAAAAAACACACAGAATGTTGTACAGATATCGATGTCTAAACCCATACAAAATAGTGAAATGCACAGCTGAAAACTAACTCGCTTCCATTAATAACACAAGCAATTTTCATAATATCGTCTTTCCAGTAGCAGCATGATTGCAAATAAGAAGGCGTGATCCCTGACAGTTTAAACATAAAGGTTCACAATTACTGCTATCATAGTTATTATTTCCGTAGCAAACACAGGTTAAAGCTACGTAATATAAAGTATTCTAATAACCACATTAATGGTAGATTATTTGAAGTGGGTTTTTAAAAACCTGACTTAATGTTTTCAGAATAATAGGAAGAAAACAGACTGAGAATAATGGTGCTGGTTGGTGTGCATCAGTTTATCTAACACCCTGGTCCTGTGGTTTGGAAAGACGTTTCTCAGTTTTATACCTAAAAAACGAGCTTTGATGTTTCAATAACAACAATGTCTATTGATGACAGTTTTTCAACACATTTTAGGAGTTTCCCTAAGTCCTATTGGATAAATAATGATATCATTTTACCCAATAAGGATTGAAGTTTTGTCCAACAAACAAGAATAATCTGAAACTGTGAAACAGATCGTAAACAAGATAAGACAGTATTCATAAAAATGAGATATAATTTGGTGCCGACTGACTCACCCACCATGGAGTCTTACAAGCTGACATGCTACACTGTCGTATTTAAAAAATGCAGCAACATTGGGATATAATGATCTCTATACGCAAACACAAATTCCAGACATAACGTCCTCAACATCCATCAAAGACATTTGACATTGACACTCAGTAGACCAACCAACTGATTTTTAGGAAGTCACTTCATAACTTTCCGTCTGAACAAATTAAAGTTTTAAGTGCCAGTTATCATTTTACTATCAGGACCCTTTTAAGCTATATGTAACTAATAATTAACTCTAAATAATTTGCTTACTACGCTATTTGAGCTCTACTGGTAATAGTTATGTAAAGAGTGAATAACATTAAAATATCAGATATTTTTTTTCTAATGACACTGATATAATTGTGAGTGTTACCTCTTGAGCAGTACAATACGTACATAGCTAGCATGATATGGCTTCAGTCGATGTTTTGTTGTCCCAAACCCACTGCTTAGATGGAATAACCAAACGAAAACGCTAGACGGCTTGAGGAGATTGTTCTTACAAATGCACTCAAATTCAAATCATTAGACCAAAGTTCGTGACAGCTTCTTTAGTCGTAAATAGGGAAGTGGTATCAATATATAACATGTTCAGTGAAGTAAGTACTACACATCTCAGTCAATGATGTTAGATAATATCCTGACAGATAACAAGTACAACATAATCTTGTTCATCGTGTCAGCTTTCAAAGACAAGATCTATTGGACAGAGTTTCATAATCCAGACAAACTGAGATCCCAGACATGCAGAAAATGTGAGGGAATAAGAAATGGGAGGAATATCACTCTCAATCATGTCTAGACCAGCTAGATGTCCAGATACAAAGATTTTAAGAGGCTGTATAGACTAATATGAAACTGGAAAGTTCAAGCTGCAACCTGAGAATTTGGCTGATTTATGTAATATAAAAGTTTGAAGTAACAATTAACAAAGATGCATTAATGGACTTATGTTATCGTAAGAACAAAATCTACTGATAGGTTTAAAACAAATATAAAATTAGTACATTATAGAACGTATGTACTTTTTGTTTGTATTTATTGTAAGAGTAACAAGCTGGACATTTAAATGCAACTATTCATTCTTTTTTTACTCATCAGTGTGAATCACCTGCACATTTCCAAATTATTTCCACTGCTGTATGTCCCACAAGCAGTATAACAGTATACATAGTTATAAAGTTTATTATTATCACTTCATGGATAGGTTTTTAGCACATTTTTTCTCAACATCATTAATATGGAATTCTGAAGTCAAGTGCAAAAAATAAATAAACGTTCTCACTACATAAAACTACTTTTAAACATGAATTGCAATATATTTTTAATATCCTCTTTTTTTTCTTTGTTACAATCCACAGCCAAGAATTGACAAATCGTGAGAAAAATTTCAAATACGTATAATGTCTTTTTGGCTTCTGCTGGCTTTGTTTCATTGAGTCTCAGCTGCCAGCTTGTTAGCATTACAAACGGAAATTGTAAAGAGGTTTATGCCAAAGAACATCGCTAGTTAGAAAAGCCGGATGGTTTCCTCTGAGGATCTCAACTCCTTGACTTCTGGGTAACAAGCATAACAGAGCGGAATTTTTCTACGATTATACTCTTCAAACACCACCAACGTAGGAGTCTAAAATAGGATAAAAACTATTGGTAATTTTCTAGAAGACTAACAATTAACACTAGACGTGTGTGTAGAGAGAGGGGGAGATAATCTTGATTTCCAGAAGACTAACAATAAACACTAGACGTGTGTGTAGAAAGAGGGGGAGATAATCTTGATTTCCAGAAGACTAACAATAAACACTAGAGGTGTGTGTAGAGAGAGGAGGAGATAATCTTGATTTCCAGAAGACTAACAATAAACACTAGAGGTGTGTGTAGAGAGAGGAGGAGATAATCTTGATTTCCAGAAGACTAACAATAAACACTAGACGTGTGTGTAGAGAGAGGGGGAGATAATCTTGATTTCCAGAAGACTAACAATAAACACTAGAGGTGTGTGTAGAGAGAGGAGGAGATAATCTTGATTTCCAGAAGATTAACAATAAACACTAGACGTGTGTGTAGAGAGAGGGGGTGATAATCTTGATTTCCAGAAGACTAGCAATAAACACTAGAGGTGTGTGTAGAGAGAGGGGGAGATAATCTTGATTTCCAGAAGACTAACAATAAACACTAGACGTGTGTGTAGAGAGAGGAGGAGATAATCTTGATTTCCAGAAGACTAGCAATAAACACTAGACGTGTGTGTAGAGAGAGGGGGTGATAATCTCGATTTTTAGAAGATTAACAATAAACACTAGACGTGTGTGTAGAGAGGGGGGAAATAATCTTGATTTCCATGTCTTCTTTTACATGTTTATTAGATGCTACATTCCACTTTCAGATATACATGGTTTACATGAAGAAGAAATAGTTACATTTTGATGACAGATCTAAAAGTTTATTATTTTTATTTATTACTCGCTATAAAATATATTAAATAATAAGATACCCTCCTCTCATGGCTTAGCTGGAACACTCACAACTTAAAAAAGATAAAATTCGGGTTTTGATACCAGCGATGAATAGCTCATTGTGTAGCTTTGTACACAATAACATGCAAAAAATATTAAAATATATAGGAGAATAGCTTTACTTTATCACAACTGACAAAAACTGAAATATTAAGCCTTTTCAAAGATGTTTTAAATAATAAGATAAATTCAATAAATAAATAAATTATTTGTCTTTCTTAATAATTCAACTGATAAAATTTCCAATGAACATTACAAACACAATTTAAATTCTCTGTAAAATACCACGTGACTCATAATGTGTTTTTAATAATAAATATATTATATGACCTGATTTTGAAGGATTGAATGTATTGATGAAACTGGTGCTCTTTGTTTCTTAATATAATTTAATATATAAAACAACAGATAAAAGTCAAACATGAAATTTGATCAATTTCAACGTAGAATAAGAAATAACGTTTTCATTTTAAAATGTTAAGAAAGTTGAAAGTGCACCTCGCAGAAAAACTAACTAGAAATTTACCCAAAATTTCTCGACTTATTTAAAATATCGAAAATCTAATCTTGATTAATGTATCTGTTGTGATTGTTTGTGTGTTTTTAAATAGTCGTGAAATACCTGAAATACAGTTTACTAGTGTATAACTGGTACAACATTTCTTTTAAAATCGTCACATAACCATAATTTGAACTTGACTACTTTAACAAAATAAAATGACTTGTGGGGGTATTTATTTAGATTTATAATTATTTTAGGAGAATAAATAGTAAAGTTTACTTCCTGTACTTAACTCAACTGAACAAAAGACTCGATAAATGATGAAATGCATATAGACAAGTAAACATATTCAGTTATATCTAAATCGCGAGTGAAAGTTCAGTAATTGTGGGTTAATTTAGGTAACTGTATTTTATTGAAAATTTCAAGATCAAAAGTACGTTGATAAAATGTTTCTTAAATGAAGTGAAATGTGCTTACCAGGTGTCTTACGTTTGAAAAGGTTTCTACCCCACACACTTTATCAGTTACATGTTTCGTTTGATGTTGACATTTAAATTGCCTATCTTAAGACAACTTAAGTCATGAAGGGGAAGTGAAAAGTAAACCTTGCATAGGACGTCACCGTGTAATTACTAAGACTTCTAGTGTATCTGCCATCATACAGGTAAGTTGAAAATTCAAACTAAGTTGTATTATTCTAAAATTTTATTAACCATGTTCTTGAATAATATTTATATTTTGTCAATTGTTCTCATGATAATATACAATTTTAACGTTACCTTAAACATCTGGCTGTTTCAGAAATATCAGGAGTGAGTCGTTTTTTTTATACATCCGTCTTCATAATTCTTTCTGAAATAGTGTTTGATGTTCTTTGGTTGTTTCTGGATCTTGAAACTAAATTCTTAAAGTTATGTTTTTGTATATTTGTATTATAAAATGAAACATCTCCAACACCAGTTAAATTTTCAATGTCTTCGGATTTACAACGCTAAAATCAGGGGTTCGATTCCCCTCGGTGGGCTGAGAAGATAGCCCTTTGTGGCTTTCCTATACGAAAAACACACACACACATAAATTTTCAAATAAATTAGTTACAAGATGAATGATGCAACTTACAAGTCTCCTCTTATTTGATGTTAACAAAAGTTTGTTAATTAATGTTAACAGTGAACATTCTCAAACACAATTTCCATATGAAATATATATATACATAAATCGCTTAAATTTCCATATCTCCTTTCATGCGAAATATCACTCATAAACATTTCTTATCTATGAAACACCTCGACACCACAATATTCAAATAACCATGACTTTTACTCCTGAACTTAGTATTTAAGGGGAGGTATTAAAGTGGCATCTAAGATGGAGGGGTTGTTATATGTAGAGAGATTAATAATTTATTTTAAAATTTGTTTTATCTTGAAAATAGAAGAGTTAAAGGGAATCCAATTGAAGTATTTAAGATTGTAAAAGGAGTTGATAGTGTTAATGCATTCGATCATAAATTATTTGTATTGTTAATGTTGTTAAAATAAGCATTTATTTTTGTGATGGTTTCTGTAAACAAATGTAGATGTGCTTCAGTTATATATGAAGTCCTATGTTTTCTTTTACTCTCCAGTTACAATTACATAAAAATGTGGCATGACACGCAAAGGTAAAATTTTATGTTTATATTGTCAGAGGGCTACAATTTAAATGTCTTTATCTCTGTCTTTAAGGTTACGTGATACTTAATAAGTTACTAGGATATTTGAAAATGTGTATGTTTTTCATCATTTTGTAGAATCATTGTTTCTTTTTTCGTCAACTAATTGTTCAAAAATATTACATCAGCGTGAAACTGTTGCATCATTTATATTCAAATATATTTTATTCTGGTGTGCATATTTTTAAAGTTCTGTGAATACAACTTTTTACCCATGATGGCATTATTTTTAACATGGAGAACAGTAGCAATCCCTATATAGTGATGGATCCGGTAAAAATGGCGGCCTATACTTTGCGTATGATATTGCGTACGACATTACGTCGGTAAACCCCAACTAAAAGGCTAGAGACAAAAAACCTCTATACTAATCAAGTAGAAAACTTTGTCTAAAGTAGACTAACCTTCCTTGACGTCTAGAAAACGGACTCAAAAAATATCTATTGTCATCTTCTCCGTCAGCTGTAAGATGTAAACCACAGTGTGTTTACGACAATCCTACAGACCTAAAAAACTTTACTACTTGATAAAATGTGCCTTTCTATACATAAAGCAGCAAGTTACTAAAGACAGATTAGTTTCAGCCCAAAGTACTAATCACGGTCTATGATCAGTATGTCATTATGTATATGTATATGGAATTAGTTATCTACTGTAGAAATTATTTTCTTGGTACTTTTGTATGATGAAAGATAATAAATAAGCATCAGTTAAATCGATAAACTAAAATCGTTTATATAATGTGAGCTCAACATGTACAGGAATGGGTAATGCAGGTTTTTCTCTCACAGGAAATGCATTCTAGTTTTTGATATTTTTCATCCCAACAATTTTAGAATAAATATTTATTACTAATAATTATAAATCTTCAGTTAAAAACAAAAAGCAATTCTCATTAAAACTGAGAGTAAAGATATCACTTTTTAACGTATTGGATAAAAGTAACACAATGAAAATGTTTAAAGTATCCAAGGCTTGTTGGTAATAGGTAAGCCTACTGTTGAGCGTATAAATACCTGGGGAAAGTGCATACTGTAATACTTAATCCAAAAAAATATCTTTAATAAAATTAGCTTTTTTTTAAAGAAAAAAACACATGGAAAAGTCAACATAATAAAAGCTAATTATGAACATTTATATTGCAACGATCTAAGCTCAAATATAAGAATCTATGAATTTGTGCAGGTGTTTGGGAAATTGTGATTTTCAAGATTTGAAATCTCATATTTCTGGATATGTATAGATCTATCACTGGGATTTCACATGAGGTATTTTGGCGTTTAAGATTTTGAAATGATCGTACCTGTAAAGTTAGCTTCATAAATTTAGATGATCAATATGTGAAGATGACAACAGGTGTAAGTTAACTATACAATGTTGTCTGACCGTTCAAAAACTGTTGATTTTTTATTTATCTGAAGATGTCAATTTGCATATAAATAATCAAGAAAATGATTGAGTGTTTAAAGATTTGTTTCATAAGTTAAAATATTTTTATTGTCCCTCAACTTATAATGAAGATATTTTAGAGAAAAACAGAAAAATAGCAAAAAATATTAGAAGATATTTTAGAGTTTTTTGCATTCATAAGATACTCAGAAATAATAAACCTGACGTTACTTGCACTAAACGCAATTATCAGATACAACATTATCGCATTTTATCCCAAAGAGTATATATATATATCTTTAATAACATAGTTTCTCTACTTATAACACAGTTGTTTTTAATAATATGCAGAATAAAGTATTTTTAATGTACCAAATTGCCTGTCATAATGAAACAAATTATAGAATAAAGGCGTACAATTCCTGGAAATCTGGTTAAACAACTCGTTCAATGATTTTACTATTGGGACATTAGATCAACAACGACATCGTTTTCTTTATTTTATTTTAACAATTAATATCAGAAATTTAAGAGTCTGCTGTAATTTATAAAACTTCAATAAAATAATTTGTTCTTTGCTTTCACGATTTTGTCTCCTGTGTGTTCCGTTTCCAAAGAGATTTGATCTTGAAGTTAATTTATTTGTTTTATTCTGAATAGACATGTTGAAATTAAAGAATTTAAGGTATTGCTAAGAGGTTAAAAATTATATTTCAGTAATTACCAGATCTCAAGGAAAATTACTATTGATAGTTTTTATGTTTTCGACTTCTATAATCTAATACAGAACATGTCAAACAACTGAAAGAACTTCAGATGGAGTTTAATTATCAACATATCTTCCTGGGTTTTACGTTTTGTCTTTTCTCAGCTTCATTTTAACTTGTTTGTTTAATTATTTAAATTGTTTAATTATTCATTTTGTGTTTTTAAGATATTACTGAATAGCTAGGAAACAAAATGAACATAATAAAAACTAACATTTTCATCACTGTTATATAGTGAACATATAGGATTATACAGGAGATTTTTTTTATAAAATATATATACAATATTGTGCAAAAGTGTTAGGACAATATATATTTTTTCATTCTTTCTATTTTATGGGGCTACTTTTTGCATGTAATTACAAAATGTAAATTTCAACATTATGGTACGCTGCACTGATCCTTTTAACAACTGAATGAGCTAGGGTGATACTACTTATGATTATTTAGTATTTCCATATACTTGTACCATGGACATTTTTTTAGAGTTCTGCTTGAATGAACATACTTATCAAATTTAGGTTCTCAAATAACTGTTATGGTAACCCTTGACGTGTCTTTACTACACGAAGAAGCCAGCATATTTTGCCCGTATAGGCTATAAGAAATCAATTTAACAGCACTGCACACATATACTTTGATGCAGTTTTTAACATTATATTTCAAGCTTTGTTGTCATAACATTAGGGTCAGGTAGTAGTGATAACCCTATTATATCTTTGAGCAAAGTTCAATAAACGAAGAAATATAATTTTATTATCATTATCTAAATCTCAGAACACATTATCTAATTGTTAAAATATTCAACATTATCTGATAAGTCACTTGAAAAAAACTTTTTTATTTGGTAATATTTTTGCTATACATAGAACCAGGAGGGCTAAGCACAAATCAGTGATTAACGTGCTTTACTATGGCTCTACCTGTTCAACATTTGTATCGCATTATCATCCAAAATAACTGACGTTCCGAGTTTTGAGGTATTGGATGTGTTATAACAGGGATGAGAAAATCCAGTATTCGACCAGACAAAAATGGATCTTAAATCTAGTATTAGGAACGACTGCGAAAATAGCTTTTCGGTAGCTTCACGTTTATGACGGAAAATGAAATTATTAAATACAAACGTTTACATCAAAGATCTGAAAAGTAGTACTGCTGATATGAAACTTCCAGTACGATTTTAACATCTCATTAATGAGGTCCTACCGTAGTTCAATAAATCTAGGAACAAATTTATTTTAAAATGTTAACTTCATCAGTATACTCATAATTATAGTACTGAGTGTGGCTTTTTGGTTAATGTGCCGGAATATGTACATGTGGGTAAATGTTTCGTTTTTTTTATTATCATCCAGTTTAATTGACGCTCCGTCCTTTGAAATAATGATGATCAAATAAAAATATTCAATCAGAGAAAGTTAGCTATTTTGTGTAACAGTCGAATGTCACGGACAGATAACATAGACAGCCTTTGAGTAGTTTTGCCCCTTTACCTCCTTAAAGAATAAAATAAAAAGAAATATGAAAGCAGTACAGTTTATTGGAAGGATTTTTATTTGTTGTTTTTATAAAAAATATATTAACAAAGTATAGCTTTCAATACCTACATATATATATATTAAAATACATTGTAATAAATATAAAATATATTAAATAAATTAAAATCAATATAATTTAATGAAATTTTCGATTCGTAATTATTTTTTATTCTCTTTCTTCACTTCTATTTTCTTGGTGTTAGTTTTAAACCAATGGTTTCCTTCATTCTCTCGACACCTATCACTGTCTTACTTTTGGCTGAGTTCATATTATAAAAATAATTAGATTTTTATAAGTTTATTAATGTTGACAAAATAAATCTGTCTACAGAGACAATAACTAATTTTAAACTTGGTTATGAGAAAAGCTAATCAAATATGCTATTGTTACTTATAAATATCAATATGCATTGTTTCAATCCATGGAAACCGTCTCTGTTAGCGACTCTTTCAATTGTAATACCATCGGCATGAAAGTAGTTAAACTTAATTCGAAACTCTTGTCAGATGTTCTTAATATTATTGAAGTCTTTATAAACAAAACATCACAAATTATTATTTGTCTGATTAAAATAGTAATTAATATTTTGTCTTTTACATGTAATTTCTAATAAAATAATTTCGTCTAATTTTGAAAAGACCTTTGTTAAACCAAGTCTAGTGGTTCTATAAATCAGTTTACCATTAGTGTGGCGTAAGGTGGGTTTATTATAATGGCAGGAAGTCCTGAGAACCAAATATATTTTCAACGTTAGCAACCAGGTTGTTGTTTCGAAACTTCGTGCAAAGCTACACAAGGACTAGCTAAGAGTGTAAGACACGAAGAAAATCAAATAGTTACCACCTACTGCTTGGTTTTGAGCTACTCTTTTACCAAGGAATAGTAGAAATAACGGTCACATTATTACGTTCTGACGGGTGAAAAGCAAGTGTGTTTGGAAGGACAAAGATTCGAAGCTGTGATCCTCCAGATTATAAGTCGAGCGCTTTAACCACTTGGCCATGCCGGGCCGTCGAATAAGTTAGACTTGTTCATTATTCAATGTATATTATTACGAATAATTTGTTTGTTCATTTTCATTGTCTAAGTAATAAAGTTTTAAAAAACGTAATCTATTTCATCATTTATTGATCTATAGATTCCTTCTTGCGAATATTTATTGATACAGATTTATCGAAATAAAACGAAACATGCAGCTTTCGATTCTTGAATTAATGAAAGACAGTTTCTAATACTATCTTCAGAAATAACTTATAAAACAAAAATAAATTCCTCTTTACTTATAATCTAAGGCTGAAATTAAATAAACTGATATTGTAGAAAAACAAATTTCAATATCATTAAATGCTTCCTCTTAACATATTTTCTCAGGTACTTACATTAGTTTTATTCTGGAATATCAAATTATCTAACTTTAGTCATTAATGTTGTTGTTAGTCTTAATTTGTTAAGTCAACATAAAACTATCAAAAATGAAACCGTTGTTACTTTCTTGGTTCTGTTAGTGAATCATTTTACCCCACCACCACTGTATTATTTCCATGTAATGTCACTACACTGTATTACAGGTGGAACTACAACTTACTCAAAATAATGTTTACAAAAGTAATGTCATGTAAAATCACTACACGGTATTAGGTCTAAAAACATTATCTAGTTTAATTATTATTAGACTTCCAAAAGATATTCCCACCACTAATATAAAATTGATAGTCTAAAATTACTGGAACATTTTTATCATTTTCCTTGAAAATTGGAGTAATATTAGCAAAATTCCAATCCTCTGGCACTTGTCATATATTCAAGGATTTAGCAAGTAGATCAAACATCCAATCCTTAACCCTTTTGAAAACCCTTGGGAAAATATTGTCTGAACCTGGATATTTATCATTCTATGAACATTTTAATGTTTTCTTAACAAGTTCAGAAATAATGGGGCTATCTTGTTTGATCTTGTTTCGTTCAGGATAATAAATACTGCTTCAATATTCACTAGTTAAAACTGAAGGGAAATTTAATTTTAATAATCCAATCATATCAAAATCTCTAGATATTAGGCTTTCCGTATCCTACTTCAAAGGCTTATTAGAAAACGCATTTGTTTACACTTAATGTTATTAAATAAATCCTTATTTGTTACATCTTCAGCCATACGTTTTACATCTAGGATTTTTATTTCCCAATATTTCGTTCAACCATTTCTCTTAAACTTAAATTTCTTACATTTTGAGAAACTTTTCTTTAATTTTATTGTTTATACCTTTGTAATCCAACCTGATATTTAACCTGGAGTCACTTTTTCTAACTATGAGAAATATTTTTAACATTAATATTTAAAAACTTATCGTTAAAAATTGACCATACATGTCCAGTGTCTGTTGTTCAATTCACAAACAATAATTATTGTGCTTTTCAGAAGTTTGCTTCCAAAGTGTCATTATTTCTCTTATAGATATGGAGAAAAATGTCGAACACAATAGAAGATTTATCACTTTCACCCAGATGTTCCCCAGGTTCAATCCTATCCATAATTTCTATATCTAAAGTTAACAATAAATCCATAATAGCATTGATTATGGTAGGTTCCCTAGTAATATAACAGTTTCTAACAGAGCACTAAGGTGTGCTAATATAATTTATTCAATTATAATAATTCGTAATTAATTATTATTCTGTATAATTATTTTGAAAATAGTATAGGGTTTTATTGAAACTGTATTTTACTTCATATTAAAGCTTATATAGCCCTTTCAAGATGCATTTTCTTAATCTCTTTATATTTATGTTTGAAATTTATTTTTAGGGAAACTGCATTTTTATTACTACAATGCATTTTTCTAATTATTGTAAATCTTATGACAATTCCGTTGACCTTTAAAATGTAAAAAATAAAACTTTATTATGATATTAGACCGTAGAAATAATACTGCATTAATTATAGTAAATATGGTCTCTGATCGGTTGTCTACAAAGAGAAATATAATCACGTTGGTAAAAGTCTGGCAATGGTTTTTATGGTCTGTTTTCATGTAAAATATATAAATGTCTTTTATTGTGGACCATAAATTTTTTTCGTGAAATAGCTTAATGTACAAGTGCATCACCATATTTAAAACGTTTGGTATTCACAGTGCATATTCTTACAAAGATATGCTGATGTGACAATAAAATATTTAACACACTTTCTTTCCTTTACATGAAAAACTTGGTAGTGTTAACATTACTTCTTCAGAAATGTCAACACATCACGTATTTTGTTCAGCATTAAAATAGCTTGAGATTACGACCGATTATGAAACATAAATGAATAATAATGTATCAAAGTAATAGCGTTGCTGTTACTACAATAAATATTTAATATTGTGAAATATTTACATGTTTACGAATTTTCAATACCTATACGGGAAAATCTAAGTTTTACAATTTCATACTGATTGTTGTGTTGTTACATGTGAGACTAAATATACCAGTTCTTGTATTCTTTCTTTTTAAATATTGCTCGACAACAGAACATGTTTATCCTCAAGTTGAGGTAACTGAAAACCATATAACTAATGAACAAAGGTAAGTAAGATAGGCTGAGTAGAGAGTATAAAATAAATGTTAATCAGCTGAAATGTACTATACTTGTATGAAAGTTAATTTCATCTTTGTGGTCTAGTATTTTTATTCAATATGTGTTTCCCTTTGTGTTCGACCAGGTGGTTAATTCGATCAACTCGCAATCTAAGGGTCACTGTTTCGAATTTGTTGGTGAAAGAGTAAACTAAAAGTTGCGGTGTGTGGTAATAACCAGCTGCCTTTCCCTTCTACATACACTGCTAAATTAGTCATTCATTTATGACGCTTTTTGTAGCTGAATAATTAGAATACATTAATCTATGACACCTCTGGCGTGGTCGAACACATTGATCGAAAGGATTTGACTTCCTGACTCCAACGCAGAAATTAGATCTTTAATCTATCATGAGTTAAGGGAGCTATGAACGAAAGCTTCATACTTGAATAACAACGTAGAGCCATTCTATGATTCAATATGCAGGGCTGTAAAACGACTAATTACAGAACAACATTTGAACCTTCTTGGGTTATCATTAGGTTAACAGAGAAAGCTTGCAACTAACTGTGGCTTGGCACATGTTTTAGGGACGAGAGTGTAGGAGGCATTCCATTCAGATGCTACGTCATTAATTAATTTAGGTGTTCGAATTCCCATCACACCAAACATGCTCGCTCTTTCAGCCGTGAGGACATTATAATGTGACGGACTAGCTGCCATCACTCTTGCTTTACAGTGCTAAATTAGGAGCGGCTACCGTAGATAGCCCTTGTGTAACTTTGTTCGAAGTCCAAAACAAACAATCAGTGTATTATTTATACCAGTTATTATTACACATTCTATCTTAATTTATCCAGTACTTGAAGGGAACCAATATTTTATACTTTTATATTTATGTCCTGAAAGTATTTTAGCATAGCTAATGTTTTATTTTCACAAATATTGAATAAGACAGTTACATTATTATTATTCAGCTAGTGTACTGTAACCTAGTTTTTGCTTCCAAATTAATTTGCATGACATAAATTTTATTATTGTGACCATGAAAAAGAGAGATGTTTCATGAAAACATGATCATTCAAGATCTCAATTAATATACAATAACTCAATATTCAAGCATATTGTTTCAGAGTACTGCTTATAAACCAACTTTTCCTGTGTATAAATAAAACTTATAAACATATTATCTTACACAGATTTCTAATTCACAATAATATTGTCTAGAAAAAATAATTTTAAATGACGTTGATAAACTCTGATTTTAAGGAACACAAAATGCAAGAATTGTTGTCACCCTGCCAAATAGCCAGTCCTTCTTAAAATTAGCAGAGCAAAGGGTCAACAGCATTGGATAGTCTGGAATAAGATAAAAATGTAACTCACAGAGATAGGCATTTTTGGTAAAACATGTTTGTAATAATACGTACGAAACTAAATTAATTTCACTTTATATGTATTAAATATTTGTTGACAAATTAGCAATTACATTACATTACGTACATTTAATACCATTTGTTCTAGGAAGCAGTAAATGCATTTTTCCACGAATAAATATCGTTTATAACTGAAAAAAGAATTGATAATTATAATATTAAAAGGACCTTCAAGTACAGATGATGTAACCAAGTTTGCACATTTTATAAATCCAACACACAGTTTACTTTACAACAATGCAAAGTTACAGACATGGCATGTATGTTGAAAAGTTTACTAACTAAACTGCACGATACACTAATATACTTTAAACACATTAGTTTATAAGATACATAATCGTTCATACAATTTTTCTACATTATGTTCATATAAGATGTTAATTTAGAATATTTATTTTTCACTTGTGTTACAATATGTTAAAAAAAACCCTGAATTTATCACGAGACAGTTTAATACATCATACTAAAGAGATGCCACTACCTAAAAAGATGAATAACTTATTCCATGGAAACTATTCGTGTAGGATGAGATCACTAAAATATACCGACTGTTTAAAACAGGCATTTCCTGATGTATTTGTTGGAACAACGTTAGGGTAACATTTAATGCTTTATATTTCACATGTATGTTTTAGATATATCGTCAAATATAGTTAGAAATCTCATGTTTCATCGTAGCTACATATGTGTTAAACAGGTATTAATATACAATGGAAAATATTGTACTTAACAAGTATCGCATGTGCTAATTCATTTCTTAAAAACTTCAATATAATACTATTTATGAGAATGTCCTGAATATCATAAATGACATCATATGAATATCAGTTTCTAACAAGAATATTTGAACAATTAATAAAAGTTTGTTTGTTTGCTTGTTTATGAATTTCGCGCAAAGCTACACGAGGGCTAACTGCGCTAGCCGTCCCTAATTTAGCAGTATAAGACTAGAGGGAAGGCAGCTAGTCATCACCATCCACCGCCAACTCTTGCGCTACTCTTTTACAAAGGAATAGTGGGATTGACCCTCACATATAACACCCCTACGGCTGAGAGGGCGAGCATGTTTGGTGTGATGGGGATTCGAACTCGCGACTCTTAGAGTAGGAGTCGAGCGCACTAGCTACCTGGCCATCCCTGACCATAAATGCACTTCTTAATTTATATTTCCTATAATAAAACTTATGTTATCATTACTGTATGTAAGTGAAATCAAATAATTAACAAGAACTAAACATTTACTAACAAAATTTAAGTAATAAAATAATAACTTTTTAAGATCTTTCACAAATAATTTGCATAGATCCTACTTTTGAAGTTTTTAAGAATAAAATGTGTAAAAGATTGTAACAAGATACTTCTATTTTAATACTTGTTACTGTAAAATCTAGTATACAAGAAAAGACGATTATTTTACACTTTATAAATATATCACGTGTACTGTTTTTACAGAGTGTGCTTTATATTTAAAATACGTTTTATACAAGTCAAATAATGACAAACCTACTTTCAATTTCCGTCGAACTTAGCAAACAGTAGTATATGAGTTTATATATTCTCCCATTTTATATAATTACACAGAAAAATAAACGTGCATTCCTGACATTCTCAAAATGTCGAGATACATTAGGAAGTTATATTCTGTTTCCAAACTAGAACTCATGCACTTGTAGTCTGAAACTATTCTTATTCACAAACATAAGCTGTGCTCGTAGAATTGTACAGATGTATATGAAATTGATAACAGACACAATGTATTTTGACGTGAAAATTGTCAAGGCGAGGCATTTTATTAAGAAGATGAAAACGATTGTATTTAAATGTATGAAATTTAAAGGTCTCTTTTAGGACCATCACATCATGAGAAAGAAAATGCTATGTATAGTCATATCACTTACACTGATGAAAATGTTATCACTTCTTGTACCAAGAATAACTATTAACATTAATTTATTGTCTGATATTTTAGGATTTATACATCTTCCTTTGCAAGACCAACTTTATTAATAGTTTTGATGAATATAAATTTTCACGTACGTAGAGAAAAATGTCAGTCTTTGTCTCATCCGTGTTTTAGTAGCTGTCTTAAATGTTCATTTGTCATTTGTCTTGAATCTCGGGTTTATCATAAAAAGATACACCAGTTATCTAACTCTTGATCCTTTATCAGATTTCGATTGTACTTATTAAAAATATCTACTTTTGGGATTAAACACTGTTTGTAACTAACAAAGAAATAATAGAGGTTTGTTATTCTTCCTTTTAGGGTAAAAGGAAAACTTTTTTATGCTAACAAAACATTTTTTCGAAATCTGTATTAAAATATATCGTGAAAAGTTCAGTGTTTATCTTTACTCAATCTTAAACAAATGAAAAATAAACTCTAAACGAAATAGTAGTTAAAGCACAATATACAGAAGTTAAATAGAAGCTGATTTAGTATTTAATGAGTTGAGATCTTTATCGTATATTTATGTATCTTGAGGTTCTGTAAATAACTTTATCAGATTGTTTGTCAAATTTGTGATTTTACGTTGTTGTTGTAAAGTGTATTATTTAATAATAAAGAGTAAACGTGTTGTGTTTATGAAATATAAAATAACACATGCCAAAAAGAGTTCTATTATGTTGAGATTTTTACACTTTCTATAGTAATTCCTATAATTTGAATCCGAAAATGATATCCACTTCTCTCCTTCACGTAGAGACATTTACATAACTGAATTATTTTCTTTGAAATCAGGTCAAATTTTCTTCTACTTAAAATGTTGACAACCACTGACTATAGATTTTTGTACACCAATGGCGACGTCAGTGTCTCATCGGTTTTATTACAACCCACGAGAAACACCTTACTAGTATATAAAGTGTAAAGTAAGTTCATGATGCATCATTTATGGATAACATATATTTATGCGTTCATTTTTATATTATTTTTTTCAATTTTATTTTTATTGCTGTGGTGACAAATGGTGTATAAATGGCTCAAATATATTTTATTATCTCTCTTGTAAATGTTTGTAAATTTGATATATGTAAGAATGTTTATGTAAAAAATCCTTATACGATAAAATAGAAACTTTTTATCAAAATATCTTTAAATGAATCATGGAAAGTCCGTTTTTAAAACCAAAACAATTTTTATTAAGTTTAAATTCGTAGGCCTGTGTAATAATCTTTCCTTGTATACTATATCTTTTATTGTATTAAGCAACAACATTCAATATTATCTCAAATGCTTTCACACATTTTGTTCTTTAAAGCTTTGATTGTAGAATATATGCACATATTTGTGATATAGTGTAGATAAGTTACCGATTTCTAAGTTGAAATTTTGGCAATAAATATTTCAGTATATGTGACAGTTGAGAAGTTTCTAATTTTCACCTACATGTATTGATGACAGCATATTTAGTTCTGATGAAACTATCAATATAAGTTTAGACATATTAAAACCAATATGCAGTTCTATCCACCTATAAAGGCATCATCTGCCTTTTTAAGATGTATAATATAAGCAAAAACAATTTAGTTAATAAGAATAAAATAGTAGATTTAATGTTTAATATATACATAGAAGGTGTTAAAAATATTTCAGTGCTGATAACTGGATATTAGTGGATGTAAGTTTCACTGATTGACTAGGAATATAATATTTTAACATATTAACGAAATTATTATTATTACTTAACGTTTATTTTCAAATAAAACTTTCTCCATTTATTTTGCATATCGAATATCAAAAATTTGTGATTATGGATTGTTGTTATTTGAGATCATGGAGGACTAAAGTTGTAGAGGAAGAATGTATATTGAGGTTTCAGTATAGCAGATCTAGTTAATGGACACTGGATACTAACCTTGATTCATAGCATACATACCTTATAATAGTGTGATACTTCTACCACAACGTTCTTTGTGGAATAACTTAGAGAGAAGAAAGGAGGATTATTTTTACAATTAAATGTAAATACAAAATAGCGTCGAGTCACATTTTGTATCCAGCTTTCTATTAAGTTTATACGCACCTATGTGTGAATCTTTTCAAAATATTAGATGACCACCAAATGGTCAATTTTTTAAGCTTAGAGTAAAATAGCCATTTATTATGTTAGATATAATACAATATACTTAAAGAGTAACTGGAAAAAAATTTATAATATCTTTTGTTCATCATACAACAAAACATTTGATAGATCTTTAAAAACATTTTGAACAGTATAAATGGACTACGTTTAAGAATTTGTTATTACGGTTAATCAAATAAAGAAAACTTAGGATGTGTCATGAAACAGCTAAGAGGGCTTACAAGAAAAGAAAGGTAATTCTATATGTTTTGAAAGCTTACCAGTACTAACACCAGTCATTTGTCATGCGAAGCTAGCTAATGATGAAGGTAAAATGACAAATAGCACCTCAAGTATTAGTTCTAAAAATGAATATATATGTCATATATATATAAATAATTTTAAACCTTGTACACGATAAAAATTGTTTCTTATCTCACCCCACATTTTTCGCTAGTTTTTAACACATCCGTTATAATGAAATTGGTTATATTAATTGGCATACAACTTCCATTCTCTTTCTGTAGCAGCTTCAAAAAGTGATTTCTCTTTGATAATCTCAATTACTTTTGAAGAAATTTGACACTTTAAGATTAAAAGATTTAAGATTTCAGTTTTTATTATGAAACTACATAGGTAAAATTATTTATCTAAAAGATAGATACAAACACCATCATAAATATTTGTTGTCCTTCTAAAAGTTTCTCTTGTAGGCTGAAACAAGATTAATGAAATTAAAATAATTATTAGCACCTGGGGAAATTGAAATTTTCATTATGTTTTTTATAAACTACTACTATATTCGAGTGTGTTTTTCTTATAACAAAGCCACATCGGCTATCTGCTCAGCCCAGCGAGGGAAATCGAACCCCTGATTTTAGCGTTGTAAATCCGGAGACATACCGCTGCACTAGCGGGGTGCATTACTATATTCGAGAAAAGAGATACGATGTTTTATATAATTTGATTATCGTGAATTTAATCCTGAAATCTAAAATATATATTTATTTCTGAGCCATCTAAATGACATTATTTCAATTTTACACATTTCAATAGGGCAACACACACACACACGTATATATATATATTTAGTTTGTTATTTTAACTAAGAAAAAGCTGAAACAAAAACAAATTGAGCAAAAATTAAAGGTTTGGATTTGCTTATTTTAACGCAGTCTTTCCTTGTTATTTTACTTATTTTACTATTTAACATCGTTAAAATGTATCAGATCACCCTTTAGTAATTTCCGATTTTAGGTTAAAAAAATAGAAAAAATTTCAAACGCTTTTAACGTAATTTAATCAATAATGTATGTTCCATTATTATTAATTACTTCCTGCCAATGATTCAAAACTATCCTCTCTACATTCGGTTTCTCCCACGGAACAATAGTGAAATTAAAGAAACATACAAAACAACATAACCTGTGTGAGGAGATTAAGATTTATGAAAATATTCACTATAGGACTTTTGTTTGTTTGTTTTGGAATTTCGCACAAGGCTACTCGAGGGCTATCTGTGCTAGCCGTCCCTAATTTAGCAGTGTATGACTAGAGTGAAGGCAGCTAGTCATCACCACCCATCGCCAACTCTTGGGCTATTCTTTTACCAACGAATAGTGGGAATGACCGTCACATTATAACGCCCCTACGGCTGAAAGGGCAAGCATGTTTGGCGCGACGGGGATGCGAACCCGCGACCCTCAGATTACGAGATCAGTCGCACGCCTTAACACGCTTGGCCATGCCGGGCTTAACATAGGACCTTAACGGCTTTGCAAAAAGTACTTTAACAGTACATAATTGAAGGAACGTCCCCAAAAGATCCCTTCTCCATATAACCTGATAGTGTTCTTAACATAATAAAGAAATAGCTTCACAAAATTGCAAATTTTCATAGTTAAAGAAATATCGAGTGGCATCGAAAATACGGTAAACTGGAAATGTATTCACAATCAAAATTCATGACGCAATTAATGCCCACTATAAACAAAAAATGATTATGGTAAGGAAGAAGTGAGTTAAGAAATTAAAGATTTTAAAATTCTACCATAGAGCGATTAATAAAATTGCCACACTTTGTTTGGTAACAACGGAACAAGATATAAAAAGTAATAATAACCAGTACACAGAAAAAAAATCGTCTATGGATAATGAAACTGAGCATTTTTAAACTATTAATGTCTACGTTTTACAAATCAACTAAATTTGAGTAAATAAAAACTCGAGTCCATAATTTTATAGATATCTTGAGCAAAAACAAGGTCTAAACATTCACAAAAATTCTACAGAAACTTATTGTATTTTATCATTTCAAGAACTAGTCTTATTCTTCTCGGTTCATACACAGGTGGAAACTCTTTCAGTCGTTAATTAAGTCAAACTAGACAACTAGATTGTCTGCTGTAAGGCACGTGTACAAAACATTTCTAGAAAATATAATTAACGTGTCTTGATGCAACTAAGACTTCCAGTGTATCTGCCATCATACAAGTAAGTTGTAAACATCTATATTCAGTTGTATTATTCTAAAAAAAAATATATATACCACATTTTGTGAATTATGTTCTTGAATAATATTTACAATGTTCTCGTTGAAATACGTAATTTAAATGTTACTTTAAACATCTAAGTGTTTCAGAAAGATTAGGTGTGAATCGTTTTGTTTATATATCGTGTTCATAATTCTTTCCTTTGAGGCGTTGATGCTGTCCAGTTGTTTCTGGAACTGGTAATTACTTTATTAAAATTATTTTTGTACATTTGTATCATAAAACGAAACATTTCCAACATATGCTGGATGAATGATATACCATACAAGTTTCCTATTATTTAACGTTCACAAAGATGTGTTAATCAAGCTACAACCTTAAGAAGTAAGTTGTAAATATTCTCAAGAACGATTCTGTAATTAAATATATATATATGTACAGAGAGAAATCATTTAAACTTTTCTATCTCTTCTCATATCAAAAGTCATTCATAAATATTTATTAATCATAATATATCTCAATGCTATACTTCAATTAACCTTGATTTTCACACCTGACATGAACATAATTTTTCAGCAAGATTGTTAAAATGGCATCTGGGAAGAAGGGGTTGTCATATGAAGAGAGATTAAGATATTTAAAATTATTGTATCTTGAAAATAGAACAGGTAAAGGAGATAGGATTCAAGGGAAAGCCGAGACGGATCAATAGGTCCTTTGTTGTTACTAAATATTATGTTATTCATACTATAATATATTTTCTGTATATATATATATATATATATCTATATATGATATGTTATTTTGTCTTAATTTAAAACCATTATTTAAATCTGAACTTTTTATGTACTTGAGTTCTACCACAAGTGCTTTCTACTTTCTGATCTTTTTTTAACAATATTTTTCACACTTGCAAATAGAGATCCTTAGTTTTAAAAATAAGTTATTTTGAAGATGTAAAGCTTAATTTTGACTAGGTGAGTTGTATTTGAAATATGTATCTCATTTATAACCAAGCAGGTTAAGATTGATCATTATAACAATAATGTTCAGTGGTAATGATTTTCGCCAACAGTAGCAAACTTCTTCTGTATTTGTTGAAATTAAATCCAGGTCATATTATTTCTACAATTTGCTAGTTAATAACTGACAGTATTGAATACAAGCCAACAATCACTTGTCATAGAAAAACATTTCGTAATGAAAATAAATAAACATCAGAAGTTTTCTCGTGGCTTTTACTTTGTATAAGTAGGATTGAAAGTTAAATTATAGAATTACGAAGTTTTGGTGTCTGGTCATTGTGTCGTCTTCTTAAATTCTATGTGTTAAATGAAAATATCTTCGTGTTGAAAGAAAATCCTAGCGGCAAATGATGTGGAACTAAGAATACCCGGATGTAGTGCTGTACCTATTTTAAATGCTGAAAATTTACTAAAATGCGCTGGATAATTTTCTCTCCGTGCAAGCTAACTGAACATGGATTAAAGAAAGTTATGTTTCTCTGTGTATCTAGAAGTAACAACTATTCCAGCTATTTTCTAAGAAAAGCTAAGAAATAACCAAATACAGAAATTGTTTGTAATAAAACTACAAGTATAAACTGTTACTTCTTATCTGATATAGTGTGTGTACAATGCCACCTAGTAACCTTATTAACTTTTTAGTCTATGTCTTTATATAATACCAATAAGCTTTACCAATATTTTAATTTTCTTGTTGTTATAATAATAAATTGTAATTCTGGTTTAATTTGAAATATTTCAAGTATTTTAATGAAATCTGTTGTAAATAATTTTGTTTGTTTATTCTCTTTCACATTTTTTTAAAGAAGTATTTTAATGCTGTACAATTGTCCTCCTATCTCATGATTTGTTAAATTGCTGATTTGGAAAAGTAATGCCAAATATTTTAATCATACATCGCGTTATATAATCATTTGTTACCAACTAAATGGACAGATTCTCAACGGTATCTTACGATTTTAATAATAAGATGGTTAATATAAAGTTTAAAACAAAGAGTTTACGAAAGTTTCATTGCGTACTAATTGCAAATATTACCTCATATTAAAGATCTGAGATAAATGATTTAGGCGAAATTTACATGTTACTTAATATTGAGAGTGAATCATCAATTTCATTCAACAGTTTTTATTTTCTACATCAAAAAGCAATAAAATTTAAAAATGTATAAATTCATACGATAAAATATGTTACTGTTTTATTATCATCTGGCTGAGGGAGTTGAGGACAAAGTCAAGTAAAGATATCAAAAGGTAACAGAAAAATAAAATAAAGTGACATAAAAATGGTAAAATCAAGAAAGAATAGATTAAAGGTTATTTTCCATAACATTAGTTAACTGTTTTTGGATAGTACTTTGAAATTGGTATAATCACTCAGGTGTATTATTTTAGAAAGTTTTCCAGCATCTGTTTCCACAGTCCAATCAACATTACTTGTTTGATTCTTAAGTTAATGTTACATTTTCACCGATATTTGTATTTGTAGATTCTGACCTGTTTGAAGCAGTTGCATGTTTTTACTACTTCTGAAGTACAACTTGTTAGAGGTCTTCTGTTGAATTATCTTAGCACTTTAAAATGATATATAAATGTGCTTTCACTTTCAATGTTTATATTTTGGAAATTGTACACCCCTGATCTGAACACATCTTTATGATTCGTTTGTATGAATATTTGTTTTAGAAAGAGCTGTTGTATGCTCTCCCAAAGTGATATGAGTATTTCAATAAAATTACAATACATACAAATGGCAAAAATGTTACAGTATTTTTGTAATAAAGCCATTCGAACGTTTTAACGTCACAATATATAATGTGGATTGTCAAGATTAAATTTACAATTATACAAGTCTGATATATCAGTGTAAAATTTTTATACTTTATATTCAATATATTCCACGAACTGAATGTTTCTAACGAGTAATAATCAAATTTCAAGTATTAAATAGAGGGATTACGATATTAGAACGACTGTTAAGGTTTATAGTTAAACATTCATATTAAACTTACAAGATGATTTATCAGATAATAAATGCAAAATACGCTGGTACAATCTAGATGCTGTCACAGTTGTTCTGGTAGGAAATATTTGAAAGAGTCGATAAAGAAAGATTTGTAAATAAGTGTTACCATTCTTACTGCCAGACATTAGGACCTTCCAATAATTCAAGAAAATCTTGCATTTTTGTTTTGAATATATTTCATGAAAAAAATATTTTGTGACAACAAAGACGCAGATGTCAATTATTGGTATTAAATTGGGTTATTACCCACATGTTATTCATTTAATTAATTAACCAATAATTAATACACCACTTATTTGATGTTAATTATTAAGTTGAATATCATTTACTTAACCTTTAAGTAGTTAAAACATTGATATAAATTCTTAATCTATATGCTATTTGCATATAATTAATTAATTATCTTTAATTAATAAATGATTCATTAGGTGCTTGTTATTAATTACATCTCATTTCCGTACACATTACTGGAACATCTTATTGGTTTAAAAATTGTAAACACAAAAGCGACCAATTTGAGATACACCACAATTAGTTTATGAACTCTGTATGGTAGTTTTCATTGTCAAGTATATTACCACAGTGGTGACAATTTTGTCCCCAAGATTCTTAAGCTAAAAATAAATGCGACATTTGACTGAAACTAAAATTATTATATACAATAAGTGTTAAATACCCTTGTGACTTGATTAAAACAATATTTTATTACTGACCCAAAACAGATAAGTTTTGTACATCATAAACATTATTCGTTATCAACTGATATACACACGTGATCGAAAGTTACTTGATGCTTCAGTGAAAAGAGTAAAAGAAATGAAATATCAGTTCACAATGAATTGTACTTCAGAAATCAGTAGGATTGAAATAGTGCAAACATTATATCCTAAATTTTATTGTAAAACAAACAAACTTGAAAAATATTTATATCATAAATTATTTTTATATTAAGTGCAGCATTTAAAATGGGTTGCATTTTGACAGAGAAAAAATACATATATAATTGTGATGGAATTATTGCAGATCAGGATATACAAATTTATTGAAATGCATTAGAACTTTAGCCCCGTGTTGAAATTCTTGAAAACGAAAGAAATTCTATTCATATATTTAGCTTTGCTTTAGAACTATGATTTTGTTTTTTAAATAATATAATTTTATTAACTCAATCAGCCCGATATTAGCCTCTTTGTTCTTCTTGTAAGTTTTATTATCATTGATAGATATAACTATTTATTTAAGTTTTTTCTCCAAATGTCAAACCGGTAAGATCAAATTCTTATAATGCTAAATTCTGGAATTTGATACCTAATAGTGGGCAAATCAGATAGCCCAAAGTGTCTTTGCTCTAGAACAAACAAACAAATTTCATTTCACCGTATTAGCTTTACTTATATTTTAAAATTTTAAATGAGATTAGTAAAGATAATCGTCGTATTTAAATAATTCAAATAAAATTTTATGAATGTAAAAATAAAAAAGTGTAATTATTGTTTAGATTTACATTACTGGTTTACAAGCATTTCAGTTTTCTTACATATGCTGTCGCTTTAAGTATAGGAATGATAAGATGTGGGTTTACGATAGATTTTTTTAATTATTTTAAATTAGTTTAGAAGATGGAACAACTGAGATGAACCAATACGTCCCATGTTTTCCCAAAACGTTATGTCATGCCCTCGGTTTCAATTAACTTTCAGACATAGAAAATAAAGTTAAATTATTCTATGCGTAGAAAAGCAAAATGAAACAAAATTATGGCTTTAGTCTACTTTTTTTGTTAGGAGTTTGAATTTAAATGTAGAGGAGTATTAAGATTATATTAAACTCAGGATTTGTTTCTGTGCTTTACCATCATGGTTTTAACGTTATTTTTTTCAAAGAAAAATAAATTAAAATTTCTACACATTAGTGCATACTATCTATAAAATAGACACAAGATTAAAACGAGAGAATATTTGTCAAAAGATAAATAACGCTTAGCCTGGCCTGATAGTTAAGACAATAGACTCCCATTCTAAGAGTCTCTGGTTCGAATCCTCGTCATATCCAACATGCTTACCCTATCAGTCATTAAGACTACGAGGGCTGTTCAAAAAATACGCGGACTGACGTCATAAAACAAAATATACTTTATTTAGAAGTTACAGGTCTGGGACCCCTTCAAAGTACTCTCCTCCACAACGGTGTTTCCACTTGTTGAAACAGTCCTGGTTCGCTTCTTTTGTAATGTCCTCCAGCTCCTTCGTCGCATTTGCCTTAATCTCGGGAATCGTCTCAAATCTTCTTCCTTTCAAGGGTCTTTTGAGTTTGGGAACAAGAAAAATCGCAAGGAGCAAGGTCAGGTGAGAGGGGGGTGGGGAAGAATAGCGATCGAGTGTTTGGCCAAAAACTCACGAGTTCTGAGGGCTGAATTTCGCAGCAACGCGGTGCATCTTCAAATTTTCGGTCAAAATCTCGTAACAAGATCCAACTGATATCACACACTCTTTAGCAAGCTCCCTGACAGTCAGACGTCGATTTGCTCGCACCAAGGTGTTGATTTTGTCGACGTGTGGATCGTCAGTTGACGTGGAAGGACGTCCAGGACGCTCATCATCTTCAATGGACTGTCGACCATCCTTAAAACGTTCATGCCACTTGAAACATGCCGTACGCTTCATAGCAACATCACCGTAAGCCGTGTTAAGCATAGCAAAAGTTTCAGTCGCAGAGTTTCCAAGTTTAACACAAAATTTCACAGTGAGTCGTTGCTCCTTCAGATCATTCATTCTGAAATCCGCCAAACGAAAAAATCGCACTTCACTTAAAACCGCGTAGCTAATACACAAATGAAGATATCTGCAATCGGGAAATGGCGTCGTATTCAGCTGATCTGTGCAAACCTAGCGACACCAAGCGGATTCCCCTGGAACCAACTGGAGCCGCGCAATTCAAACAGTCCGCGTATTTTTTGAACAGCCCTCGTATATTATGTGAGGGATAATCCCACTATTAGTTAGTAAAATCGTAGCCCAAGAGTCTTACAATGCTAAATTATGGACAGCAAACGCAGATAACCTTCGTGTAGTTTTGCACGAAATTTAAAAGCAAACAAATAGGTAAATAACAAAACTTCAACCTTTAATGGCCAAATATATTCATTATTTGTATGTGACTTTGTGATAATAATTGAATCTTTGGATGCTCGTTTCTTTAATAATCAACAGAAATTGTAGTTTGTGAAGAAAACAAATATAACAAAAATCACTAATGATCACTACAGATCTAAAGATTTAATAAAAGTTTTATGATGACCTAAAATGTGACGAATACAAGATGATTAGTTTTCTTTCAGCAAAAAAATCTAAACATATATATATTTTTTCTTTTTTGGTATTTCACACGTAGAGACACTCATAAACTTTACTATATTTAACTGGCCAAAGAATGTAACAAAACTCCTATCATGAAATTCACACATTGCAATGGAACTTTCCCTTTATGTCACTAAAAATTACACTGATATCAATGTCGACGAAATGTTATCTTTTCTTTTTATATTATATTACATTACATTACATTACATTACATTATATTATATTATATTATATTATATTATATTATATTATATTATATTATATTATATTACATTATATTATATGGCCTCTTCATCAAGGTGAAGTTAATTGTCCAGAGTTTATGTTAGTACTCAGAGATAACATCATCTCTCCTAATATATACATATATATATATATATACAACTGTTTTATAAAATTATATATTGTTTTCTATAGATTTTCAACAATAATCAAACGATTAATCAAATTATGGTGATGAATTGTTTCAGTTAATTTTTTGTAGGATTTCTGCTGATAAACACTCCTTTCCAGTTTCTGGAGGGAAGTCATGCTTGTCATTTAGCAAACACATGTTCATATGTTTCTTTTGGACATGAGTATTTACCTAATTCTCTCTGCTAATTTGTGTAAAGTTTCTTTCTTCTTTTAGCTATACACGTTACTTTAAATCATTGTACACTCAAAAATAATCTGTATAGATTCACAAAATATTAAAGCTAGTCTGAGATAATGATAGTCGCAAATTATTTAAGTAATATTTCAAGTTTAGGAAATAAAGTTTGTTTTTGTTTATTAATAGTGGTTTTTCATTATTGTCTCATAGTTTTCTTAAATACATTGTATATTTGAAACATTTACTTACTATTATGAATTGACTAATTTTAATTCATATATTACTAAAAAGATTAAATATATTAAAGAAATAAGCATAGGCTAATTACTTGAGATTTTTTTATACGCCTATTAATTAGTTTACACAAATAATTACAGAAAACATTAGAAGGTATAAAATGAAACTGAAAAATAAAGTTATTTTTATTTTGCAAGGTGTAAACGTGTGTTTTTCTCATAGCAAAGCCACACTGGACTAGCTGCTAAGCCCAACTAAGGCTTTTTCTTTTTGAATTTCGCACAAAGCTACTCGAAGGCTATCTTTGCTAGCCGTCCCTAATTTAGCAGTGTAGGACTAGAGTGAAGGCAGGTAGCCATCACCACCCACCGCCAACTCTTGGGCTACTCTTTTACTAACGAATAGTGGGATTGACCGTCACATTATACACCCCCACGGCTGGGAGGGCGAGCATGCTTAGCGCGATGCGGGCGCGATCCTCGGATTACGAGTCGCACGCCTTACGCGCTTGGCCATGCCAGGCCCCAACTAAGGCAATCAAACCTCGCATTTTAGCGTTCGAAGTGCGTAGACTTTCTGCTGTACTAGCGGGGGCAGGTGTAAATGAAATGGACCATGGATAAAATATTATAGAATTTACTTAATTGTTTGTGCTGGTTTCTTATTCTCTCTTGATGTTGTATTAGTCCAATTTACCAAAGACAGGATATTTATTGACATTTTGTGCTTGTCTCAGGTTCTTTGTGTATTTATTATTTCACCTCTGACCATCTCCTAAATATAAATTTCAACTGCGACAGAACGGCGATTCTGTTTATCTTTCTTTGTAGTCTAACTGGAGCATCAGGAGAATGTTTTTCTCTACTATTCCTGCATTCTTCTTCCTCTTGGTGACGCAAGTGCCATTTAGTCTATAAATTCAATTTTCGCCGATATTTCTTTCCGTTTTTATGTTTAAACGTTCATACAAATGGTTGAATTTCGTTTCTAGCTTCCTTTCTTTTCTACCAAAACAGAAATTTAAAAAATACATTGAAAATTCATTAAATAACTTGAAATTCTTCAACACTTTTTCAAAAATGATTGTGAAAACTGATGTTTAAAGAAACTAAACTAAACGAATCCAATCCGATCTTTCTAAAACATTTAGATGCTTAAAAATGGTTTAGATTAAATATTTACATTAAAACAGTTGACATAATAAAAAACAATTCAATTGATAAATCTTCGCATAATTTTAGGATAAAAAATGAGTTTTTTTCTTCAACTCACTATTATGATGATAGACAGGCTGGAAGACTTGTTAATTATAGAACGATTTTGTCTACAAGGCACATCAAGTCAGAATAGGATACTGTACGTGGAGCAAAAATCGTAGGAATGCAATTAGCCGTCTCAAAGCACAACTTCATGAAAGAAATGGAGGCCTAAAAACATTTTTATCATCGATACAACTAGTTATTTAGCTAGCTATAAAGTAGTTTCGATTCCAGCTCAAAAAAGAAATTATTTTCTGATGCTGAATTAGTAAAAGAAATATTAATTGTGGTTATTGAAATTCTGTTGGAGAATTATGACTCAAAAATAAAAGATGATATTCTTCAAAAGGTAAATAATTTGCAATTAAGTTTCGTGAAAGTTGGTTTAATACCTGTGCTCGATGAGCATCTTAGCTCTGTCTTTAAATTCATGTCAGTAAGCTGAGATCTGTATCTAGACTTGAGAAAAGCTAGTGTAGAAAATGTTGACTCACACACACACATTTGGATCCAAACATGGAAAATAATTTTGAAATTGTATCTTTAAATTTGAAATACTTTCATTTATCAGGATAGTGAGCTACATCTCTCTGAGAGAACATTTTAGTTTATTTTTATGTGTTCTACACTTTGCAGGGAAAGCATCTCGTCTTAAAATCCACACTTATCCAAAGGCAAAAAAGATATAATTTCCTTACTAAAATTTCCTAAGTCGAATTGAAATGGATCATGCAAAATTTCAAATATCAATTCCAAATTTTTAAATTCGGAGAAACGTAATTCAATTTTTTTCAGATAGATATTTGATCCAGTTTTCATAGAGATCATCAAAGAAATCATAGCCTTTATTATTTTCTAGAAAACTATTCAACTTTGGAAAATGTGTCAAATCATTCTTTTTGTAATTGTTCCTAGAGGAGGTTTAGCAATAATTGAAATTAATGAATAGTCTGTGATTGCTCGCTTATTATTTAACCTCTTCCCTGAAGCTTCGTATTCAAATTATTCAAGTGAGCCATCATGTCGCACAGAAAGAGCAAATCACATTGGTATGACAAAGTTTCAATTTCAGGGAAATTTTCAATCGTACTTTTTCAAGAAGATACTCTTTTATTTGAGGAAAGAGGGAAATAAAGCATTTCAAGACTTTTCCTCTACTTGACTATCATATATTTGCAAAATCACTAAGATAATCAAAAATAGAGTAACTGCTTTTCTTGAAAGACTCGAAAAACTTTCGACGGATGAGAGATCTTTCACTTCTAATATAACTCACATTTTTTACAACAATGTCCATCAACCTTTTCAATTAATCACTTTCAGAAACTGAGAACATAAGTTTTCCTGATGAAAAATGGAATGGAAAGGTGACAGCGTGGACTTTACATTATTTTCAATTAAACGCTGCTTCAAAAGAGAAACAAATCCTAATTTCGCTCCAGTTATGGCGGAAGCACCGTCTGTTTAGGCAGAAACCAGTTTTTGAAAATACAGATTGAAATTTTTGACATTTCAAGAAATTTTTCAAAGATGTCTTTCCACATGTTCGATCTCGTAATCCACAAAGGCTCAACATTTCTGTCCTCTCTTGAAGATCTGAAGTTACTTATAGATCCTAAAATGTCAACTGTGCAGTGTCACTAACATCTGTTGACTCATCTAGTGCTAAAGAAAAATACAAACAATCTTTTAGTTGTTCAAGCACCTGATTTTTTTTATGTATTTCGCTTACTTTAGCAATCTGTGGACAATAATTTCTAGTAAATTTAAAGCATCCACTGAATCTTAATTTAAGAGGGTATACTACTTGTGATAAACTACCAATAGCATAAATTTATTTTTTTACATTAAAGAACCAAATTCTTAGGTCTTCATTTTATAGCAACAAAATGGTTCAAGGATGATTTTTCTCTTTTGACATAACTCAGTTATTATATCTATATTTCTTGGAAATATTGTATAATTACAAGTAAAAATAGAAACTTAATAAATTCCTGAAATGGAGTCAGCTACACCAATGTATCCCTTCATACATATTAAGACATTTTCCTCTGTTATATCTAAATAAGCATGTTGATCAATTGAAACTGCAATTTATTAGTTTTAAATTTTTATAGTTAAGGTTAAAGAGTAGCTTAATGTTAATGGTAAGGGTAGAATTTTATATACTTTAAACATTTTATCTGTTGTATTCAAGGGTATTTCGATGAACATTTTTAAGGTATACCTTACTGTAACAGTCTAAATCATCCCATGTATAATACATGAAAATCTCAGTACTGTGCGTAGTAATTAAAAAAAACAACACTTCTAAATGTAGGGGTAATCCCCTTTGAATTTCATCTTTTAAATTGACTTAACTATCGATCAAGAGCTATGTATAGTACCTTTACCAAGTTAACTAACTCAGTCCTGCTACATCCTACAGTAAACAATAATTGTTGTAGATTATTCTTAAACCTAGGGTTGTAAACTGTCATCTAAATTCTCTCTTTATAAATTTCAGTCTGTCTAATTCTCGTATGTATTAATGAATTAGTAATATTTACTAATGCTCTAGATATTTCCCGAACCCATCGGTCATGAAACTACATTGTCTGGTTTAAATAATTAACTATAGTAAATCATTTTACTGGGTCGCGGTTCCGAACAACAATTTGAAAACATTTTCACCTCAATTTATCAAACTACGTTCCTGTGAACTTACGACAAACATCAAAACGCTATTTTAACATTGTTTTTTAATTCTACTAATAAATAACCTATCTCATCCTGATATTGTCGAACTAGTATCGTATAATTGTCAATCATTACTTTATTTAAACTTCTTAGTAATTTTAAGATATTTGTTTCCTAATTTGTCATATTATTCGACAATATGTTTTGCGTATTAAACCTTTACTGCCATTGATATTAACTGGAACATCTTACGTCATAATAACCTCATCACCTAATACAACACTATCATCCTCCAGCTCTGTAGTTTTTACATCTGCTTCTATTATTTCTTCCTCATTAAAAGAGAAGTCAGAGTAACGTGAGTTATCAGTTTGGTAACTTTACTCGTCCACCTAGGTTTCATACCGATAAGGCTTATAACAATTTATTTTCTTTTATCTATTACACTGTGTAACAAAAATTTTGTTCCTAGATGGTATGTGTTATTTCCTAACTGCGTATGTTGTAAAAATACAGAAAATGGCCATTATTCCCTTCAAACTTTGCTTTTGTGACCTGGATAATGAAATTTTGAAATTAACCTATTTTATATGTAAAAACGAGCAAATTTGCACATTTTAATTTACATAAGGTCTGAATAAAACATCATATAAATCAAGATTTACATGTATTTATGCCAAAGTTATACAAAAATGAACAAAAATTTTTAGAAGTCAGTAGTTTTTCGAGATTTGCGACTGTAAGGTAAATCACTTTTACATATCAGCCCCCAAATATAGTATCCCATCATGTTTTATTTATACGCTCCCAGGTCACAAAAGCAAAGTGTGAAGAGAAAAATAGGTCTTTTCCATTTACTTTAGGCATAAAAAACTGGGAAACAACTCTTTCTGCCCATGAACAAGGAAAAGTAACAATTTTGTTGCATCGTGTTATCCTGCACTAATTGTTTACTTTTTTATCACTTTTTTCAATCTTAAAATTAATAGACATGGTTGCTTTATGATACTAAGTGATTCCTACTTTTTTCTTCCTTCTGGTGTTTTTTTTCTTAACATTGGAGGTGGATAACAGTACCTCTGTCCTACCCTTATTTAGCTATTTTGTGGCTAAGAGCAAAAACATTAGAATGCTTTCTACCTGGTATATATAATACTTCAATTTCATAATCCTGTAATAGTAATGACCATCTTAGGAACATGAAGGAGGGGTCTTTTAATGCCATTAACCATGTCAAATGTACATGATCTAAAATGAGAGTGAACTTCCTGCAACACAAATAACATAAGAAAGGTTTTATTCCATGCACTTTCTAGTTTTGTAATTTAATAATTTATTTCGGTTTTTCTTAAATATCTACTTTAATAAGGTGCAAAGTTTTATTTTATATTTTCATTAAACTGTGAATATACTGCACCTACAACAAAACCTAAAGCATCTGTGTTGAGAATAAACGTTTTACTGAAATCTGGGTAGATTAGTTTTTGTGCGTTTTACTTAGCATCTCTCAATTTTCAATAGGCTTTTGTGTTTTGAATGTCTGTTTTATATTTATATCAGTTAATAATTTCAGCAGCAGTGCAAAAGAAGGTATAAAACTTCTATAAAATCCTAGGAATCCTAAAAATCTATGTATATATTTAAATGTCTTAGGCATTAAATTATTTTAGTAAACCTCTATTTTTTTTTTTCGGGTTGGATTTTACACCATCTAAGGTTACCAAGTGACCAAAGTATTCTACGTATGTTTTTAAAAATTGACATTTACTAATCTTAAGCTACAAATTTGCTTCTCGTAACCTACGAAATACATCTCTTAACTTTTCCAAATGTTCTTCACAACTTGCAGCGAACAGTGTACCATCACCTAAATGACAAAAACCTTCCAAATCCTGCAAGTCTGATAATACAATATCCATTTATCTCTGAAATGTTTAAGAGGCATTACTTAAACTAAATGTCATTATGTCAAACTGGTATTTACCTAAAGGTAACACAAAAGTAATTTCAGCTTTATCCCTTTCTACTATTTCTACTAACAATACCCACTTCGTAAATCCATTAACAAAAGTATTTACTCTTACCTCAACTATTTAATGTCTCTTGATTATTATGCACATTCTTTTAACTCTACTCTGTGCTTTTTTCGCACACTACATGTTCTATTTCAAATAAATTCACTATCTCTCAACACTCTTCTCTGTTTAACCTTATTTGTTTAACAATTAGGATAATGTCTCTAAGATAAATATTTCTGTACTCTTCTAATAACGTTATCAAACTTTAATTTTATCTCTTTTTCTAAATTTCTAGGAAAGAATTCCAATCTATCATATTGTCTTGTGTCTGTCTCTTAGTATATCCTAAGATATGCTGTATCACTACAACTAATATTTCTCTACAACTAACCTTACCTGTCACTGTATTCTTAGGTAGTATCATTTTTTTTTTAATTTATACTTAACACGTTTATAAGCACTGTGTTTCTCTCGGACACCTTCATAACATAAGCAGCAATATATATTCCTTCTTCTTCTATCTCAACAGGCTCAATCAACACTTCTTTATTACATTTATAGTAATCTATCTTAGGTTTAATTAGATGTCTTGAGACACTTTAGTTACCTAACTAATTTCTCAGGTACTCTTTCTTTAAACACTTCTGTTGGGATTCTCTGTTACTTATGTTAGTCATAGGTGAAGAGCAATCTGAGATGTTTCAATTACAACTTCCATGTTTTAAAGCTTAATTGCTAACTTATTCAGCATATTTTATTACCATTAAAATTTACTTTTAGTTTCACTTCTAGTACAACAGCAATCACTTCTGCTACATTTATAATTTTTACGTTTATTCTTATAGACTGAATTTTGTTTTGAACACTTGACATTCTCACAATATTCAGAACGTAGTGCATCACTACGCTCTGAGATGTCAGTGTTTTGACGGTTGACCGTTAGTCTTGTTGATGGTATCTTCAGGCGTTTGACTGTTGGCTTTGGTCAGATATCAATTGTTTCAACAGTTGCAAATAAGTTTCAATGTTCGAGCCCTTCAAAACTAAAATCTCCATTTTCCTGTGCAGTTTACCTCTGGCAAAACATATTTCAGTGTGAGAAACCCTTAAGAAATCCTGCCGAATAATGCCAGCTAACTGTATCTAAATCTATCTGCTTAGAGATGTAAAATAAATGTTCTATCTCTAAATCTCCTATTCTCAACTGAACACTACAATCGCCATAACATTGCAAAAAGATGTCTTGTTATGGAAATTGAAATAATTTTAGAAATTTCATTCTAAGAATTAAATCACAATTTCGAATTTTTATCTCCTAACTCTTCACATAAGATTGGAAATGGAGCATATGTTTCAACCAATAATTGACATGATATACACTCTGTTTCTACTAAAACTACTGGTAACATTTCATCAACAATATGGACTTTAATCCTTTATTCCATACTACCAGAACAACCTCCACGTTTGGTCTGTAATCCCAACAGGGATTGATTTCTGATTTCATAGAGAAAGTAGGGCTGCCATTATTTATCGAAAACTTCCTTTTGGAAGTTACAGATTTTAGGGTCTTTTCTGTTTTGTGCCTTCTGCAGCGTCTGCAATCTCAACTCTAATAAGCAATTATGGTATTTTATTTACTTATTTCTCTTTTGTTTTTTAAAACAGTTACTTGTTATGTGTTTAACCTTGCAGCACTTAAAGCACTGAAGCTATTGACTTTATTCTTCTGAATTAGACAGGCTGTTTTATCGGATATGTTACTACTTACTCCAAAATACTGGTATCTACGTATATATAATCTGTTTCTCAGGTATCTTCTTCCGGGTAGCTATCTCAACAGGTCTAGAATTACTAAGTGCACCTTGTTCTTAATGAGATTTTAAAGTGTCTTGAATCGTTTCTCATTTGGGTGTCATTATGCTTTGTACAATTTCTTTCCTAATTCTTACAAACTTATAACCAAACATTTTTACTGACTCGTCTGACTGAAGTTTGAAATTACGTATCTGTGTCAAGACTTTATAGGGTATTTTTTCTTTCTTATTCTTTTACTAACACATCTGCCAGATACTGAAAATTTGCTGAGGCGTGCTCTGCCACAGGTTATTAATGAGGATCAGCCCTTCTACCAACTGGAAGGCGTACACTTCTCTTGTCTGTATTTGGTCTATGCAAGTAGTAATTGTATTATTACGTACAAATTATCTGCTTGCACTACTTACAGTATATCTTAAACTCATTTACTTACTTTTATTCTTTTCTTTACTCTAACCAATCTTTTATTAGTTAGTCTAAATGTACTACCAACTGTGCCAGATGTAACATGCGAATCGAGTAGGATTGTCTTTCGACTCTCAAGTTTATCGCCAGTTATATCAAATTTATATTATACTGAAATATACAGTTGCAAGTGGAACAAACATTACTACGTTGAGGAAGTTTACAGTTAGAATAAAAAAAAATGTCTTTGAAGATGATGATCAGAGGACGCTTCAGTGTTTAATATAACAACTTATCAATAAACTTACAAAAATTTTGAAATCTCTTACTTTCATAACTCTCTGCCCTCCCCGTGGCTCAGCGGAATGTCTGCGGAGTTACAACGCTAAAAACCAGGTTTCGATACCCGTGGTGGACAGAGCACAGATAGCCCATTGAGTAGCTTTGTGCTTACTTCAAAACAAACACATAACTCTCTATCCGATATTACTAATCTAGATTCAATCAACGATACTTTTTAGTACTCTTTAATACATTAAACTTCTAATTACTTTTCGATTTGAGAGAGGTAGCATTAATGACAGCTGGTACGGGTATAAGAACTTTAATTAAACTAAAATACAGAACAATGTTTCGATCTTCTTAGCTAAACTTCAGGTTAACAAAGACAGTTTGCGACTGCTGCTGAGATCACGTCTCAGGGACAAAAGTGTGAACGGGTACGAGATTGTAGGAGGCGTGCAGTTAGTTGTCAGGTTATAATTTATTATAGGTATTAAGGTGTTCTCTTATATTGGTTTAATTTTGACTTGAGTTATTATTCAAGTAGGGCTTCATTGATTTTAGATTTCTTTCTGTTAGTTTCACTACTTTGTATACTGGTGTTTATTTATGATTAACTTGTCGTTAATCATAAAAAAACACTGATTTTGCAGTGTTCAAAAATGTGGGAAGGTGTTTTTCTTTTGTCCTTTGAATCTGGCTTCTATTTTTCTGCTTATTTCTTTCATATAGAATTCGTAGCGGTTGTTTCATTGTATTTTATAGATAATATTGTTTTTTTTTGTCAGTGTAATTTTCCGAAGTATAGTCTTTAATTTATTACCTGTTTTTTGGTTGAATTTAGTGTTTACTGGAATGTTAGGTTTTGTCATATCTTTTTCCAAATGTTCGTTATTTTATCACTAATATCGGGAACTTGTGGTGTTCAACATTATAAGGTTTTATAGTTAGTTGTTTCATTGAATTCACTATTTTTTGTTTATTCTTTGCTGTATTTGTGTACAGTTTTTAACGGTTTTTGAACAAAATATGTTGATATTAATGAAGTGTTGTTTTACGTGGTTGCTATTTGTTTGCTGGATATGTGTATTAATCGATTGCAGTCTTGGGTATAAAGTATTAAAACTATCTTGCAGGCTTCGGTAGCTTGGAATTTTGCGAAAAACAAACGTAAAGTGATAGAAGCCTTACCTATTCAAAATCCCAAACCAAAATTAAATCAATATAAAGAGACACCTTTATACCGACATTACTTAATAACCTGACATCTACTGTAACGCCTCAACAATCTTGTGTCAATTCACACTTTCATCCCTGAAACATGTGCTTAGCAACAGTAAAAGGCAAACTCTCTTTTTTAACCCGAAAATAAACTAAGAAGTGTAAAATGATGTTCTGTTTATTTAAATTAAAGTTTTAATACCCATATTAGCCGTCTTTAGAATAGATATTTACTTCGACTGGATATCTCGTCATCATGGAGAGGTAGCATTATTTACTCACCTAAAGCTCAAGCGATACCTATTTTATGGACCTAGCAGGGTATGACTATTCCATGCATCATATCATAGGTTGGCAGCTTCTCTCAAGAGATTGGCAACAACTCTTTTTGGCAGTACAGAATTAACTCTGAAGACTCTAATTTTTGTAGCAGACTCGTTCCTCCCCAAGAACTGACATTCTCGTCTAGAAGAAGAGGTTATACCAATTTTCTGTGTATCGTTGCAGCTTCCCAGATAGGTTACATATTAACAAGCAAATTGGTCCGTCTCTTAGTTGGTCTATTATTCATATCTTGTCATAGTTCTTAGAAAGAAAACTAACGATACTTCATTGATTGGTCAAAAGACAATAACTTATCTGCCTGTCATTGTCTTCTAGACATCTTCCTAGTTCAGAGGTTCTGACTAAGTCTTTCCAAGTTAATGTAAACATGTAGCTTTCTCTGTGCCATACCGGCTGTAATTTACCGATGTAATTTTCATGTCCAGTTTTTACCGAGTGTTGTATAAACATTCTCACGACCTTTTCTTTGCTGTTTCAGTATCATTCTGAGACTAATATAAACAAAACCTTCATCTCTTACGTTACAGCCATGGTTCACACTTGACATTCTTTCTTTGTGAAGTAATATCGCTGCACTAGCTAATTCTTGCACAATATTTTGTTATACTGGGATGGTATAGTGTTCCTAACATTTATTTCTCTCTTCTTGGAGCATTATAAACGACAAATGTATCTCATATTGCCACAAGTTTCACTAGTCTAAAATATACATATTATGCATGCCAATTAGTATTGTCACTATTCACTGTTCCGTGTTACCTCAAATATACAAAATTGACTTCAACCTGAAATATTTTTAACATGTACACAAAGAAATATGTCTACACAGAGAAATCAAATAAATAATTCGAACAAGAAATCAGAAAAATTCAAATTGCGATTTAATAAATTTTAACTAACTTTGAAATGTGGTCATCAATAAGATACTTTGTAATATTAATTAATAAACCCATTTTTTTTTTGGAAACATTTGTTGATCATTATTTTTACTTATTATCATAAAGTTATGAATATTTATGTCTAACACTCAAATAGTTTTACTCATATTTCAAGAAATTCTCGTCATATGGCACAAAATTCTCAATTAATTTATATGAAAACGTTTTTCTTTATAAATATGTCATATTTGATTACTAGTGGCACAGTGGTATATCCTCGGATTTACAGTTTGTGTGGGTTTGTGCATAGTAGCAAACAACAACTATATTACATTTACCGTTTTACAAAGAAACTTATAAAACATATTGCAGACTGATTTCAAAAGTTTCATCACGAATTTATCGTTTAAATTTACTCTCACTACTGCAAAACCATTAGATGTTTCATTTTTCAATATTTTCTTTGTTTTAAAAGCGTAGTCACGAACCTGCCCCTCAGAATTTTGCAGAAACTAAATTTTGTAAATCGTTCCGGATCATTTGTTTGTTAGTCAAACAACTAAAGTTAAACTTTCATAAAACCCAAAAGTAAAATTTAACTGTTGGTTTACTAATGTATGATTTGCATAAATTATAATGGTAATGAAAATTCTTAATAAAGTATAACTTGAAAGTTGAAAAAAATAATGAAAAGATCACTCTGACCTTAAATTCAGTGTATACAAAATATCTGAACAAATACCATCAGGCAATAAATTAAATGTTTTACTTTATATTGATATATAAGAACAATATCCCCATGGTTTCCAGGCTTACGCCCGATTATTGGAATTTCAAAAGGCAAAGACTTTTCCTTGCCTTTACATTTAAACAATTCAGTGTTTGTAGTTGCAGTTTCATTTTTCAATACTTAAAAAAATTCAAAACTTGGGTCATGAATGTAGTAAAAAGAAAATATGCAACCTAGGTAACTGTTGAATGTATATATATTATAAAATTCTTACCAATATTATAAGTTTAGCTAAAGAGCTTGACTGCCAGTTTTGATTTCATTCATTTAAATGACACACTCTCTTTGTTCTTGGCCATATCTTTTTCACACCTGGCTTTTCTTTTTAATAGTACGTTTGTATTCTAGTATAGCAAGGCGCATTGGGCGATATGCTGTATCGACTGAGGGGAATCCAATCAGTGATTTTAAAATTGTAAACTCATATACTTATTGTTGTCACAATAGGAAGGAAAGTGTGGTTAGATATTATGAGAATTTCTTCTTGTTTTTCTATCAAATAAAGTCTGCGTATTCTTCGTGCAAATTAAAATAAATGGAGAAACTCAATCAAAATTGGAAACGCTATATCGTAGGTATTCTCTGATGAATTGGCTTGAATTTGGTATGTGACATAAGAGTCCAGTAGTGCATATAAACAGAAAATATGTGGTATTTAATTTCCAATATTATGAGATAAGAAGATGGAAAAGCACTAAACAATCAATCCTATTAATAAAATTCAATGTATCCTACAGCATGTTTCGGACGCACCACATACTATCGTATGTCCTACTTATCGCATCATATACTATAATTTTCTAATTTTTTCTGCATTTTATTCCATCATTATTTTAAAAAGTGTGGGGAAAATCGAAGGCCTGTGTTAAGTGTAAAAAATTCGCATCAAATGTGTAGTTAGAATCAATTAATTCATGATAGATATAGAGATTTAGACTGCGTAACTTTACCATGAAGTGTGTATAATGGAAAATTCTAAAGTAAAATTATCACAGATTGATTTATAATAACTTTATAGCGAAAACATACACTGTCTTTTCAGTTGTGTCCTAAGATAACTGAATAAATCAATAAGGACTTTTCCCAAAAGAAAAGTTAATTATTTAAAGCTATGGTTAACAGTTATAATAGTTATTTTAAACTGAAGGTAGAATTATGACAAACAACAATGCAACAAAGTCATGTATGTATTATTTTAAAATAAGTGGATAGTGTGATACTTGTTTACTGTGGAAATTTATCTCCGACAAGTAACAGACACCTACTGTAAAGAATGTGGTTTAAATATAAAAACTGATATTTTTACTTTAGATTATTTGATTCTCTCTTTTTCTTGTAACATAATCGTAAACCAAAGAACTAAACTGTATTATATAATAAAAGCGAGACATGTTTTATTATTTCTTCATGGTTGCTTAAACAGTTATTGATACAAGTTATACATATATTTAAAAAGTAGATATAAAACCTCTAATAATCAAATTAATATCAAGGTTATTTGTGATCCACTGTTTTAACATAATAAACATAAATGCTTAAAATATTCATTCAAACTGTTTCCGTGTAACACCTGCACAAGGGCCCGGCATGGCCAAGCGTGTTAAGGCGTTTGACTTGTAATCTCAGAGTCGTGGATTCAAATCCCGCTCGTACCAAACATGCTCCCCCTCCCAGCCGTGGGGGCGTTATATTTTGACGGTCAATCGTTGATAACAGAGTAACCAAAGAGTTGGCGGTGGGTGGTGATTACTAGCTGCCTTCTCTCTACTCTTACACTGCTAAATTAGGGACGGCTAACGCAGATAGCCCTCGAGTATCATTGCGCGAAATTCAAAAACCAAACACCTGCATAAGATAGAAAGCAATATATCAAGTTTTCACTGAAATTATTGCTCAATACTAGATAGCACGAATGTTTTAAGAAAACAGACAATCAACTTTTGCACAGTTTGATGACCCATTATTATTGTATTGTAAGTGTTCATCTTAGTTGATTATGTTAGTTTAGTATTAACAATATAAGAAAAATCTGCTTGATAGTCCTTGTTGCCGTTTATCTTAAACATATCTAATACTTTAAATAAATAAAATAATAATTTTTGCCATAACATAATAATTAGCTTATTTGCATTTCTCCAGGTATTTTAGATCAAGATACCTATTTTTTCTCAAGTGCTTTGTTCTGTAAGTGGAAGAGAACGAGGTCCATACTAAACTATTATAAGTCAATAAGAACCAAGAATTTTCTGTCATATTTTGACCCGCTCTTCTGAACATTCTTTTTACATGTATTCTTTTTATAGTCTGTTGCATTAAACACAATATGAAGCATTTCTTACCTGAAAGCCATTTTCCCAACAACAAAGAGCTGAAATATTTCATATCTAAAATCTCATACTGGCCAACAAGAGTCATCTTTTGCTGTAAAGAAAACTTATGTTCAGGACCTCTTTAGCCAGAAATTGGATGGTGTAGTCTAAATGTCACTGCTTTTCGAGACGCTTTCCAGTGGGTAACAGAATAAAGAAAAATGAAATGTCTGAACACTGTTTTACTCACACACCATGGTGTCTCTGGTGGCAACTCTGTCTTTATGGAGAATAATACATTTGTTCAACTGATAAATATATTATAGTCTCTCTTTCTCCTGTTCCTTCATTCAGATGATGTGCATCTGTAATATCTCAGTCTCATTTGGCTGGACTTCAAGCTATCCTGGTTGAACTATCCTGTTTAATGAACATGAGAAAGGCCTGTACAGACCATTACATTCATTCCAAGGACCAAAGACCATTATCCACTAGTGACCATCAATCATTCACGTTTTCTTTCTACTCAGTTTAATCTTCATGGTTAGATAATGTTTTATAGTTTAAAAGCCATTACAGTCAGGAACTTTTTGAATAAAAACAGAATAATGTTACTTTAAAAAGAATTGAAACATGGTTTCTTTACCTTTTTCAGACAGTCACTCTCTCTCTACCTCAACCTATGTTGAGAGGTAAGAAATTCCAATTTGACCAACAACCCTAAGATTGGCAGGCTAAGTGAGTGTTTTTTGGTACCGGACGAAAGAAAAGTATATGATGCAATGTAAGAATTTATAAATTTCAGAGAAAGAAAGAAAAGTACCAATGAAATGTAAGAACTGTGTATCTTTGATTATTATCTCAGTTAAATATTTTATATCCAATATGCATGTGCAATTCGAACAATAAATCCTTGAACACAGATGCAAGAGTATGATTTGGAAGAAAATTCAAGTACTTGCACGAACACTGACGTAAATAAACAATTTAAATGTGAAGCATTAAACAATATTATTTAATAAGAAACACAAACTTCTTAAAAGATGCTAGTCTAACATGCAATATGATTTTGTCTAGATAAGGTAGAAACAAAATATCTAAATATAGTATTGTAACTTTTAAAATAGAAAGCAAAAATTTCTGACAGCGAAATTAAAAAAATGTAAATCAAAATACAAAAAGCAACATTATTTTGCAATGTAAAAAGAAAAAGTGCAAGACAACAAGGTCAAGTTATGTATTTCAAATTAACTGACTGAAAGGGCTTGTTTGTTTTTATTTTATTAAGTAATCAAAGAGCTATCTACTTAAATTATCCTTACTTTTAAGATTTTACACAATCAATGAAAAGTGAGATAATAATTCATTAGTTGACAATTATTTGTTGCTCTTTATCAAGTAATGGTGGGATTGACATCTCATTAGGTTTTACGAACTGAAAAAAAACTAGCATAAAATATAATTGATCCAAGAGCTTTTATTTATTATCTATGTTAATAAATCTAAAGTAAAAGGTGGAGCCCAACATACTAAGCAACAAGTTGTTTGAAAATCGAAATGAATAACACAAGTTCATATATATGTAGTCTTAGGCGTAGTCTTTAGCAATACGTTTCGACGTGTATGACTGCATATCAACTTAATAATATAACACGAGGGATACACGTTAGTATTTCATTCTTCAAGACCATTAAACTCGAGAGGTTATCTCAGGGATGTTGCTCTTCACAGTGTTTGGAGATATGCACATCCAGAGAAATATAGTCATTAAAGAAAGTCTTGTATAATATAATATAGGAAGTGTAACTGAGCAACTTTTAGCCACATCAAATGCTAATTTGATTTTTCACATTTAATGCAATCTCACAATGTCATAAGTTTGATTGGTTAACCTAAAATGCACCTGATTAACTATTAAAACCTGTAATTAATATTTTATGATTGCCCTAAATATATAATCCCATAGACAGACAAGGAACAGAAATAATTATGAGTTTTTAGTTATTGGGGTACGTAGACTTCTGAGAAAAACGAATTAATTCCTGTAGCTGAGTGACCTTGGAGTGGCTCGTCCAGGGTAAATTGGCTGATCCTTTAGTGTTAGGGTCAGCCGATTACCAGTGTTGAGCATTCTCAGTGGGATTTGTGAAAGTTATGTCTGATGCTGGTGTTTGGGGTTAGTTCTCACGAATCCATACTGTTTCTCTAATGTTTTTTTTTTGTCACTATACTGTATAACCTATTCCATGGTGGATGGAGTGAGTGGACACCGAATCCTTTTCACATTTTTTGCATCCTTCAAATCCAGATAAATATAAAACATAGAAAAAAAAGTTAATAGGTAAGAGACTATACATATACGACTCTGTTACACAGTCATCACTCAAGTCAGCTTTGTACTTTTATTTTTAACTATTCATTCTTTGTATGGCAAATAGTCAGGGCAAATGGTTCTCTTTTTTATTCAGAATAGGTGAATTGCTAGTTCTCCAAAGTCAGTAAAGAAGCTTTATTCTGAGATGTCTTAATAGAAACACCTGCAATAAAACAAAGGAAGGTCATGAATTTGAATGTCACTAACGATATACCTACAGAGGCTGTTCTCATGCTACTTTGAAAATATATCGAGCAGTCACTGTTGAGAGGAATTTTCGGAACACTCCTCTGTCTGAGATCCTTACTGGTTTCTACATACAAGGAGTTTCTGCAATGAGATGTATTTCTACTCGTAAATAAGGAATTATACTGTTTACAGAAGTTCTCATTTTGATATTTACATCACCAGGTCTACTTCCTTCTGTCAAGACAGGTAATCTTAAAGGTAAGGTACGTCTATATATTTCTATTCCTCTCAGACCTTTTCAGTGTGAGTGACCGTTGGGGTGGCAAAGACCATGATACCAATGGCTGTCAGATGGACTTTCACTGCATCAAATGTTATGATTCCATCCTTCTTATTTTCGTTCCTGTCCAAATTAGTTTGATGAAAAAGAGGTACAATGTTTTAATACTGTAAACAAAATTATTAATTAGAGGCTCACAAGTTTTTGTCGCTCATCTGAGATATATTTCTGCACTATATTCCACAACTACAGGTAATTTGTTACCTCATTCAGAGTCACCCTCTCGTCATGAGAAGCGTCTTTAGCCCTCTTAGGATAAAAGAGTTCACAATTCCATGTATTCTCCTATCTCTTACCCACTTTTGGATTCAATGTGTAGTTGAGTAGATTTCCTATAGTACTGGGGTGTAGGATCATCATTCAATCAGTCCCTCAGTGTATAAGATTCCTATCCTCTGCCCAGTCGATACATGGAAGATTCTGTAGAGGTTGATAGTCCTCTTTCTGGTAAAGAGAAATGTCGTGGTCACATGAAAAATTGTTCTCCATCCAGTTTTCTTTATCTAAACAAAGATGCCTTATTTTTTACAGTGGAACTGTCGACGTTTACATTTCAATTTGAATTACACTAAAGCCTTCATCAACTCCAATCTTCATGTATGCTTCTCATTTCGTGAGACATTTTTGAAACCTGTTGATACTATCACTTTTTGGAGGTTGTTCTTATATCAGATTTACAGGATGTGTGATGGATGAGTTCATGGAGAGCTTGTACTGCCAGTCGACCAGTACATGCCTTCTTTGTCTGTGCCACTCGAAACAAACTTAATGGCTGACGTCATCCATATAACTGAAAGTCATACCATCTCTGTTTACTCTCTCTGCCTTTCTCCTATAGAAACTTACGACCATTGAGACCCTGATGCTCTCCTACAACAATTGTAATCTTCCTTTTTCATCGTGGGAAACATTAACGACCACAGACTTTCTGGGGTGTTACTGATATTGATAGTAGAGGTCGTTCTGTGAAATGTATTTTTAATATACATAATAATAACGATACTAATTTTTTACAAATTATTCAAATATTTTAGCCAAGCCAATATATATATGTATACACATAGAGATAGAGAAAAAGAGAAATAACATAACAGTATATTTAGTTCATCAAAACAAACTAGTGAAAGAATAAGATTGTTCGTTGAATTACTGATTGATATTTTGACAAATAAATAACGAAAAATCCTTTCTTTCCATATAAATACAAATAATAGTATTATTTTTCATTAAATAAAAAATGTTGAGCACATACTGCATCTTTCTCTTGTGGTTTGCTCACACATTCTCAGGGTTTGAATTCCCATCACACAAACACGCTCGCCCTTTCAGCCATGGGTGCACTATAATATGACGTTCATTCTCATTATTCGTTGGTAAAAAGAAGTCCAAGAGGTTGCGGTGGGTATTGATGACTAACTGCCTTTCCTTTAGTCTTACAATGCTAAAATGGGGGCGGCTACCGCAGATAGCCTTGGAGTAGCTTTGCGCGAAATCCAAAATAAACAAACAAAGACACATTTTCAATGTACCCATAATAGCAATTCGCCCTCTTATGTCACCTCATGGAACATTGGTATTAAGACAAACACATCTCTGCTTTCAAGGAACTTCAAGGTCATGTACTTAATCCAACTGTAAATTCTTAATAACAGATGTAGAATTGATAGTGAGAGGTACTGACTAACTAACTGCCTATTTTCTATTAGTTCAAACTCAAAAACAAATTCCAAATATTTCTGGTTCCATGTAAAAATGATAAAACTTGTATTTAACTGTAGTATATTACAACTTTAAATATTCTTAATGCGTTCTCAAGCGTTTTGATGAAGTTTTTAACAGGAAAGTAGGAAAGTCTGTGTGTTTTATATTTCTAAATAGCATCTTACATTAAATATATGCATAACTGAATATTATCGCCCCTTTCTAGTTGTACAGCGTTATGTTTGCGGACTTCCGATACCAAAATACAGGTTTTCATGCCCAAGGAGGTCCGAGCACAGACAGCCATTTGTTTTGCTTTCTGCACAACTGTAAACAAACAACAACGAGTATCACTTAAACTACCTTATGCTCTATTATGTACAAATCTATTTGAAAAAATCATTTCAATAAATGTTTTTACAAAACATATCGAACTTTAAGTATCCAATTCACCATGGCTTTTGAACGTACTCTGCGAGCCGATTTCTATGGGAAAAACTCGAAACTCTAGAATACTCACCAAAGATAGCTTTCAAGAATACTGTTAATCACTTTTATTATATACCACATAGTACATTGTTGATCCTTACCCAATAATTCTCTGAAAGTTTCGAAAACAGACGGAGCTTTCGCAATAAGTAGTCAACAATACAAGTCACATACAAGAAAGAAAACTATGTATACAAGCGTAGCACTCAAATAAATGTGCAACGTATCCGTTACTCTGAGATGCGCACCCATAGGTATTGAAACCCAGTTTTTAACAACATAATTTTATAGGCATGCAGTTATAACAATGGGGCTTCACAATTAATATATTCAGTGTTTTCATCGCATGACCTAGCTTATTCAAGGTTTATAACTGTGAGAGATCCCTCTTATCTTGAAAACTGTTTAGTTATAGAGGTATATGGGGCTTTCACAATTATAACAACTTCTTATTGTATATCATACTCGAGCTATCTTTATGAAGTATTTTGAAGGAATTATTAAATATTTTATTTAATGATATATAAATATTTGAGGCAAGCTTGATGCTTATATTCATTTTGGCTTTACAATGTGAACATGAAATTTTCACTTAACATTTCTCAGGTTTTTCAGTACATTTGTTTGTAGATATAACTGTAAATGATGGGTATAAAATGTGACTGAACTGCTATAAATTAGCAAAATTAAATTTATACGCGGACAATATTCTTTCAGAACTGGTATACCTTTTGTACACAATGTTGCCTTTGATGAAAAGTGAAGTGCAGTATACAATTAAAGGGAAATGACAAGACATGTGACTGATGATATAAGCCAATCTGTAACCGATAAGGAGAGCGCAAGAAATGAAGAGTATCAAGAAGCAATTGAGTACAGCAACCAATATGCATCAATTGCAAAGGACTGAAAAATACAGTAAGAAGAATTTTTTATGAGAACAAAGCCCTGCATTTGAATAATTTGTTTTCTCTATTTCACTTAATAATATGGAATATTGATTTTATAAATTGTTGAGAACAACAAATGCTCTAGTACTTTGGAAATACTATTTACTTCTCTGTGTTATTAAGACCAACAGTTTTATATGTATAAAACATATTAGAAGATATATTCTTAAAACAAGTTTGATCAATAGTATATATAGTTAACTGTTGTTAATAGATTTAACGTCAGGTACTTTGTGTGGTTAAATTATAAATTAAAAAAATTCTGAAATGCAATATTTTAAATCATTTTCCTAATTCATTTTGATTATAAATTGACATGAAATAAAATGTTATCGAGCGATCAAATACATGTTCAAAAAGTTATTCATGTTTTTTTTATGTGAATATCTGTTCACTAAATAACCCTTTCTTCCTTTTTTATATATGAACGTTTTCATACATGAAATAATATTAATATTAAAACTGATGTAATATTGGTTGATAACAATCACTCAGGAACTAAAACGTTGAACTAACAAATAACACACACTAAATAAAAACTTGATCTCAAGATATGTAGGTCTTTCTTTGATACACACATTTTTCCATAAAATAAATAATTGGAAAGCAGTTCTACACATATCTAGATAAATGTACTTAGGACTTAGTTTTGAACTTTGTAATGAATGACTTATAACATATAGGGTATAAGCAATAGTAATGAATTACATGGATCGAAACTAAATGTCAACATCAGAAAACCTTATACTTTAACATCCTATTGCCTTTCGTACAAAAGCTTTTGAACACTTTAAGTGGGATAAAAATTGTCTTTCCACAATCGTCAAACTAAACTAATCTATGAGATTTTGTTAAACAGATACAAAACTGACTTCTCAGCTACGACCCATAAATATTTTTGTATTCTGAGTCTATAGAGTTAACTTAAACATTTTGCCACTTTCACATTTCAACCATATGCAATTACGAAGATTCATCCAAAGGAATTTTCATTCTAAAATTTTGAACACGACAATATCTTTTTGAAGAATACTTGTGTTTTTGATTTATAACATTGATACCATAAACTATGAGGTTAAGAACTCGAAATTTGCCATGTAGTTTTCAGCTTGTTTCTCATAGCAATAATTTATGAAATCAAACACACTATCCTGGATCCTCAAGGGCAAAACAAAAACTTAATGTCTTGCTTCCCATAAGTTGCTAAAAATATGAAAACAAAAATATCTTCTAATTAGTTTATTGTACAGTTACACATGATCCCATAAGTGTAAATTAAAGAGTAATAACAATTTACATCATGTTACACCGTAAAAAGTTGCGAGAGTGTCATAATCAAAACATAAAGCATTTTTTTGTGATACGAATTCATAGGCTACTAGTTACATCACTATGACATTATTACAAACAACAGTCAGAAACACACAAATTCCAACTGCAACAATACAAAAGTCAAATATATATTTTTCACTGCAAAATTATATTTAATATTGAAAGTAATTAAAATAATGTACAGAACAATGTTTCGACCTTCTTAAGTCATCTTCCTGAAGATGACCTTACAAGGTCGAAACGTTGTTCTGTACTTTGATTTAATGAAATTCATTAAGCGATGCTCTGTTAGTAGCTGCATCATATATATATATATTACTATTATTTGTTTTGCACTACCATACCTGTATAATTTTACATTTCAAATGTTCTTAATATTTCTTCTGTGACTTTTTCCTTCTGACTGTTGTTGTATTGTATGAAGGTATGTAATCAAATTTAAAATATGGGTATCTACTATTCTTTTACTACTTCACTTCATGTATGATATCGGATTGGTTCTCTGAAGACATAACTGTAAAATATACAAATCATTTAGTATTCTACATACTGTGGTCATCTAATGTTAATTCTTTTATTGGTTAATAGTTCTTATTTCGCGGGTTCCCACCAAATGTGCTCGCTCTTTCAGCCATAGAAGCGTTATAATGTGACGGTAAATTCCAAAAAAAGGGTTGCACATTTATGGCACGTTGAGACCTAGGAACCATTTTCTTGGCAATACAAATGGACTGTGAAAGCTGAGAAGGGGAAGATATGATGAGCTTTGTGCAGTGACAACTTTACGATTTAACCATTAACCATGATAACTACTCTGCAACAACGTTGTCAAGATGCACGATGTTTACCTGAAGCAAGAAAATACTTGGTGGCATGAATTTTAACAATACTGAAAGTATTTAAAATTAATTTAACGTAAATTACTAGGATAGAATATCATTAGTAATTCTAACTTTGTAGAATGATTTTTTAACGAAAAATAGCAGATTAAATAAATAAACAACTTTACGATAACCACACAAACATTGAAGTTTTACACTGAAAATAAAGAAAAGAGGCAACCTTAGAACATAAAATCTAACTACAACCACAGAGGCGTGATGTTAAAAATAACTAGTGTTGAATATATTTTACTAGATTTGGCGACCTTCGTATCTAAATATTGTTTAGGTGTTTTTCCTACTGCTATCATATTACGCATTTTCAATTTAATTTTGCAGATTTTCCATATGTAAGTATCGTTTTCCTACATCACTTCAACTACATATATTTTCCCGAGTTAATAGCTCATTTGAATGACATCTACTGCTATCATTTAATATGCTGTTCATAGCTATTTTTTTGGTTTTCTTTGTCTTTAATAATTGTTTAACATTTCTAGTGATTATATGTTTCTTCTTATCAACTAACGAATTTTATATTTTCTCTTTCATTTTATATATATTCGAACGAGAGTTGATTGTTATTGCTAAAACAAGGATATGTTTGTCTCACATTTGTTCCGACTGTCATCAGCCACAAGAATAAAATATGATATACTACTCTATTACATAGAGTAACTACACTTAAATAACTACTTCCACTAACACGTAGTACATATTCATTTTTAATTTAACTCTTTTTAAATGAGAATTACTAATAAATACGTGTGTGGTGTGTGCGCTAATATATATATATATATACTGCTGGCCAAAATCTTAAGGCCAATCAAGATAAAGAAAAAATATGAATTTTGCGTTGTTAGACTCAACCACTCACTTGAGTAGAGCTTTGAAAGATAAAAGTAAGAAAAGGAAAAATAAAAAAGAACTTTTTTAGCATTTGATAGGGAAAATGTGAAAACTATGAAATTAGCATAAATACTAGCTGGTCAAAATTTAAGACGATACTGGAACGAAGCGTTAATCGGTAAACATGTAACGAAATTTAGTCATTTGTGTTCAAGAATTAGCGCTTTCAACATCTCCCACTGACGTATTCCGTGTTACATTGGGTAAAAACATGGCAAAGGATAAAAAAATGATAGAGTTTGATCGTAACAGAATTGTCAAGCTGCAAAATCAAGGTCTCTTTCATTGTTCCATCGCTGGTAAGATGCGGCGTAGTAAAACTCCTGTTGCAAATTTCTTAAAAGACCATGAGGGATAAGGAAAGATAATTTCAAGTGGTCGGCTCAAGAAAATTTCGCCGGCGTTGAGCAGGAGGATTCGACGGGTTGTCCAGCAAGACACCAGCCGATCGTCAAACCATATGAAGGCCCTTACGGACGCAGAATGCAGCTCAAGAACAACAAAACACCATCTACGAGAGAAAGGCTTTAAAAACCGTAAACGTCTTCAAAGGCCACGCCTCCTTTCACACCACGAAACAGTTCGGCTAAACATTGCTGAGAAGCACCAAACATGGGACATATAAAAAATTTAACCTGGATGGTCCAGATGGCTTCCAACGTTACTGGCACGATAAGGATATCCCACCGGATACATTTTCTACATGACACAGTGGAGGACGTTTTATCATGATCTGGGGTGCTTTATCCTTCCATGGAACAATGCACTTCAGGTTATACAGGGCGTCAAACAGCAGCTGGCTAAATTGGCATGTTGGAGAGAGCATCCTTATTGACTGAAGGCCCTCGCTTGTGTGGAAATGACTGAATCTTACAGCAGGATAACGCTGCATTCCGCAATGCTCGCAGGAGAAAGGACTTTGTCAATAAGATGATTCTTTTGGACCATCCCCATTGTTCGCCCGAACAGAACCCTGTTGGAAATGTTTGTGGGTGGATGGCAAGGGAAGTCTATAAAATGGACATCAATTCCAAGCAGCGCAAGAACTTCGTGAAGCCATCTTCACCACTTAGAGTAACATTCTAGCCATCCTTCTGCAAGCGCTTATATCGACCATGCCAAAGCGAATGTTTGAGGTTATTCGCAATGACGGCTGTGCAACTCACCATTGAGACCTTTTGTTGGGCATTTTCTACCCTGTTTCCGACTTATTTTTGGTATGGCCTTAAATTTTTGACCAGCTAGTATTTAGGCTAATTTCATAATGTTCACATTTTCTCTATTAAATGCTAAATTTTTTTTTTATTTTCCGTTTTCTTAATTTCATCTTTCGAAGCTCTACTCTATAAGTGGTTGAGTATATTATAATACAAAATACATATTTTTTCTTTATGTTCATTGGCCTTAAGATTTTGGCCAGCAGTGTATAGCAAAATCAGTACTTAAATATCAAGATAAAAAAATAAAAGTAAATAGCAAAGAAAATAGAAAAGAAAATTTCTTTATTATTTATTACTTTCTGCGAACGATTCACAAGCTTCTGAGTTCCACTTTTGTAAAATTCTCGGTGTTTGGATGATAGGAATGTAGAAAGGGTAGTTTTGACATCTTCATGTGTTCCATGTTGCAAACTTTGGAATAGATAATAATCAGATGGGGAAAAGTCTGGAGAATAATGAAGATGTGGAAGTTTCTCCCATTCTAGCCCTTCAATTTTTGTAGATGTGGTCCTTGGTTTATGGAGCCGTGCATTATCCTAGTTTAACACAACACCTTTACGATTGACCAAACCAGGTTTCTTTTCTTTCAGTGTTACATTCAAGCAAGCTAACTGTTGATAATAGAAGTTTTATGTAATCGATACGTTGAGTGGCAGCAGCTCAGAGTGGATCACACCAACAATATCTCATCAAACGCTTAACAAGACTTTCCCATGGTGAGGTCCATTTTTGGTTCTGTTTTAGCCAGTTAACCTGCACTGAGCCATTGTCTGTGGCGCTTAATATTTTTATAATGTATCCATTTTTCATTTTCAGTCACTAACCTGTCCAAAAAAAATGAGTTACATTCACGAGAGTGCAAATGTCCATTCTTGCTCTAAGGTTGGCTTCTGTCAAATCACGGGGACCCATTTTCTAAGTTTTGACACCTTTCTGAGCCATTTGCGATAATACTTTCTATTTATTCATTTAATGAGTGGATCATATTATAATATCTTATTTTTTTTAGTTTTTGTATTACAATCTTTTTTCATCTGTTGAGCTATTGTAGGTAGGTCGGTATTATAGTACTTTTTATTTTTATGATTTAGTAAGTATTTTAACTTTTTCAGTGAAATGGAGCCGTATTAAGTGATATGGGTTAAATTATGTTTTTCTCTCCATTTCTTTGCCAGATAATTTTCTGTATTCTTAATGTAATCCCGTGTTGTTGTGTCTTCTCAATTACGTTCATATACGAGAATATGAACTTGAATATGAGTTGTTCTTCAACTGTTACAGTACAAGTATCGTCAAGTGCAGCCAGCAGCAAGTCATCATTAAACTCAACAGGACGACCTGAACGTGGAGCATCACTCAAGCTGTTGTCACCTGATATTTGCTCCGGAAACCACCTTCGACGTTTTCTTTCATTGTGAGACTCCGCACCATAAACAACTTGAATGTTTCATGTAGTTTCTTCTTTACTATTGCGTTTTTAAACTCATAAAGCATTATATTCTTAATGTGCTCCTCAGACACGTCCGTTTCTGTAAGGGTTTATTTGAATAATGGTTTAAACATGTGGAATTGGGTTAGTTTCTTTTATCTTTCTGTACATTTTTATGCACGTCCAACTACATATTTTATTCAATAAAGCCTTCTACAAAGACAGACATGATGATGCACTTTCTGTATTAAATTTTCGGACATTACTTATGTGATCACCTCATATATGTAAATATATGTGATGATATTCGTAGAACTACTTTTAAAATATTTATAATAAACAAAGTTTATAATATGAAACAAGCTCAGAGCAAAAACACATCACCGCAATGTTTATTAACAGTACATAGATACTTTAACCACTTGGATAAAAATAAATAAATTTAGAGACACAGCATATTCTCGTATATGAACGTAATTGAGAAGACACAACAACACGGGATTACATTAAGAATACAGAAAATTATCTGGCAAAGAAATGGAGAGAAAAACATAATTTAACCCATATCACTTAATACGGCTCCATTTCACTGAAAAAGTTAAAATACTTACAAAAATCATAAAAATAAAAAGTACTATAATACCGACCTACCTACAATAGCTCAACAGATGAAAAAAGATTGTAATACAAAAACTAAAAAAAATAAGATATTATAATATGATCCACTCATTAAATGAATAAATAGAAAGTATTATACATCCAGATAACTGATAAAACCCACAAAGAACCTAATATGTGTGAATGAAAGGTGAGTGTGAGTGTTTTTCTTTTAGCAAAACCACATCAGACTAGCTACTGTGTCTACCAAGGGGAATCGAACCCTTTATTTTAGAGTTATAAATCCGGAGACTTACCTCTGTTTTTGTGGGGAAGTAAATAAAATATATCAGACAGTAAAGTTTTAAAGCAAATAGTAATTAATCTTGACATAAAATACGTTAATTATGATTATATTTTATGATAATACCTTTGATTTACAATTATACTACGTTAAGTACTTGTTTATTGTTCTGACCTTTCACAATGAAAATTATGAACATAAAACTCCACGTTCAGTTAACCGTCATTTATCAATCCACAGTCTTAGCACATTTTGATATCATGTGGTTATTAGATTTTAAGCATATCATTTTGCTTTTGTTACGTTACAAACTAATTAATTTATACTATTCAATGGGCTAAATTGATTATCGTATTTTTATTGTGCTGAAAATAACTGTCGCCTGTAAAGTTCACCTGCGGCCTCGTGCACACGTGGTAATAGCTTTGTTTGTTTTTGAATTTCGCACAAAGCTACTCAAGGGCTATCGGCGCTAGCCGTCCCTAATTTAGCAGTGTAAGACGAGAGTGAAGGTAGGTAGCCATCACCACCCACCGCCAACTCTTGGGCTACTCTTTTACCAACGAATAGTGGGATTGACCGTCACATTATAACGCCCCCACGGCTGAAAGGGCGAGCATGTTTGACGCGAAGGGGATGCGAACCCGCGACCCTCAGATTACGAGTCGCACGCCTTAACACGCTTGGCCATGCCGGGCCAGGTAATGGTTTTGACAACTAGGTATGTGTCTGTTTTCTTACAGCAAAACCACATCGGGCTCTCTGCTGAATCCACCAGACAACCGAGTAACATTTATGCTTTCACGATAACGGCTAAAATGTGTCGTACAACGTGTTGAGCTTGCGGCTGACGACAACAAACACTTGATGCTAAGTAGTTTATACTGAAACTGTTATTGCTCACAGTCTGCATATGCTTTCGTCTCTTTTAATAAATATTAAAATATTCAGTTATGTGTTAAAAAGGAATACATTTTAAGCATTAATTATAAATCCATAGTGTGTAACTTTGTGTGTAGATGTAATTCTGAATATATTTAAAACAAATAAGATATGTTCAGGTGTTTTTTTATTTATTGATTTGTTTTCTACGCCAAAGCTGTAATTTTGATGAAGAAATAAATAACCACTTTGTTTCTTCATAAATAATGGATAATTAGTTTTCATGTTATATAAAGTATTTTAGATTATTAAAGGTGTTTTTACCACTATTAATATAAATAAGAAACAAACATATTTTTACGAGTGTATGAATCCTACTTTATTTATTTGCTCTTTGTTAAAATATCTACAACATTCTTCTCCTGCAAAATGCCCTAAAAACATATTTGTTTGCATTACAGAAGCCTTAATTTCGTCATTAATTGGATAAACTAGATTCTACGCCTATTTGTAACAACTGTCAGATGGGTGATTCTGCCTTATCTCCGGTGCTCCTTTCTGCACCCAGTACACAAATGACACCACCTAATAATTCTGTCATTTGACTGTCTATCATTTAAAATATTCTAAATTTCATAGCTATTGCTGTATCCAGTATTTATCTAATTTCAACGTTCCCTTCATTCGGACAGTGTTAATAACACACCTAGATCTGTTTTAACATTTATATACACTACCTATTCTCGTTTTTCGAGACAATTACTGTTAATTTGATGGCTAGGTTAAATAAAGTCAGGTTCTGAAAGTTTTTATATCAACAATTTTCATTACCCAGAAATCAATCAGTTTTGGAACTAGTTCTGTCTTCCAGCTCTAGTGATAACTTCTTTTCCACTGAGATGTTCCTCAACAATTTGTAACTGACACTTTTCCGGGTTAGGTCTTACGTCACAGTCCCATGTAAAATTGCAGTAAGTAGTAGGACTGCTCTTCTATTTCGAATATATTCATTAAAGATGGAAAACAACCCTGAACAATTCAGATTTATCTTGCATGTCACGTCAAAACACTCATTACTATATACATGTCCGCTTTGGCACAACTGAATATCTGTTGGCTTACAACACTAAAAATGAAGTTTAGATATCTGCTAAAGTTTGTAGTACTTACCCAAGTAGATCTTATTCTGAATTACGCCTTTGCCATTCAACATTATTACTATTCTGTAATCTTCCTCAATGTAATACCACATCTCATGTTGTTGCAATCCTTACAAAACTGTAAAAAATAAATTCATTCTTCCTTAATTTGTTAGACATTATTTTCGACAGCCGTCTAACTGGACCTAGAGACAAAAATAAATATGTTACACAGAAGACGTGTTTTAATTTCTGGGATGAAAAATGGCCAGTTTACAATAATCATATCATTAAAACACTGCAGGACAAATAGCACATATATATTCTCGGGGACTTTTTAACCCTTTTTTATATACTTTAAAAGTTTTTTTACTTATCCTATTACCAGGATATTCAAACTACTATTTATGATCAACATAAATCTCTTTTACCCCACTGAATATTGTCATTACTTCATTTCTTCACTTCTCAGTTTCATGAACTAGCAGAAACGCTGACGTTTATGCTAGTAATTAGTCATCATTGTATTCACGTCTAATGTAAGAAACTGTAAAGAGTAAATAGTTTCTAAAAAAAGTATATTTTTTCTGGTTAGTGCTAAATGAAAAAGTGTTTGGAATGTGCTCGTCAGTCGTACGCAATTCAATCTATTAAAATGATTCAATGTACAAATCTCTAAATGTTCACATGTATTAGTCATACAAACTGTAGTGTTTTTATATATTAAAAGTGTAACATACATTTTAGTGAAATAAAAATTTTTCAAAGAACTCCAGTTTTAGTACTACATTTAAAAATTACCTAAATCAATATTTGATCAAACTCTCACGTGCAGTCCTCGTGAGAGTTGTGTTCTGGTTATGAGGAGGGTACATTTATATAAAATTGTTTTATGTTATGAAATGGTTTTTTAGTGTACCATACTTACCTTTGTAATTGTCACATTCTTGAGTATCCAAAATTTGAATTTTTAATTTTATTTGTTTGTCGTGACATTCAATAGATGGCACTATATTTCATAAGACTTAATAACCTGTTCTTGCTATTTACCCTACAGACCATCTTATGAACATGCCAAATCAAATATTCACTCTTAAATATAATCTATTTAAGTAAGTTTCACCTCTTTTTCTCTCCATTTTGTTTTCCTTTTTTACGAGCATTGACTCGTATACCAACAGAAAACTAATTAAATTCTCTACTATCGTTTACTGCCGCCAATTTCAAAATAACTTTAAAAAGCCTTAAGTTTAAAATAAGACTTTTGGTGAGAGTGTAATACAAAACAAGCGTGTTTTTCGTAGTTCCTAAAACGAAAGACGTAAAATAGGCTCCCTCGACTATAATCGAATAAAAGCTTATCTTTTTCTTTCTGGACGAACGTCAAACCTCATTAAGAACAGCAGGAGGATCAAGAACAAACCTACACAGGCAGCCACTAGAACAACTCACGGACGATAGAGCGGGAAACCGTGAAAACAAACTACCGCTGGAAGCTACAGTAAGACAAAAATACGTAATGCCAGGAGTGTAAAACCATGAACTTGTTCAAGGTGCCGGAAAAACACTAAAAACAAGTAAGTCCAGTTTTGACGGTGGCCAATTAATTAACAAATATACAAACTCCCCTCTGCTTGCTTTATGTGTTGTAGCAAAGAAACAACTAAGAACAGTAGATAAAGCCAAAGAACATAATATTAGAAAAACAATAAAACTCACTAATTCGTCGAAAAATTCAGAAAACGAGGAAGAAGTAGGAGAAGCAACCAATACTGCGGTAGGGAAGCTTCTTTCATAACTAACAAAATAAATGTTATACCAAAAAAATCAAACCCCTTGGATGTTGATACTACAACTGCAAACATTCAGAAAAATTCTACTATAAATCCAACAGACAATGAGCCAGAAACAGAAGATCAAGAAGGCTTCATAATAGTTACATCTACACAGAAAAAACAAAATTCACCACCCAAAAATACACTATTTAGCAATATAACGCAGAAAACCTAGCCTCCACAATACTCAGTAATAATTGAAAGTATACCAGGTCAGTATAATAAATACCTACTTGCGACCGAGGTCAAACGCTGCAAAGCGCAAGCCTGTATTGTTAGTATCAAGCTTCTGTCCAGAGGCAGTGTCCTTGTTCAAAAACAAGAGGTTGCTGACCTAAATAGGCTATTGAAATAATGACCGGAAAGGCTTTTAAACTTAGTAAAATGAAAATTCTCTTGCCAGGTAGCAAGCTGCAGCCTAAATCCATAGTCTTACGAAAGGTGTATCAACTTGCACCGTTACTCAAGAACTGGATGAACAAAATATACCACACACAAATATACACTGAATAATTTCCAAAAAAAAAACACAATCACCAACAAATTTAATAAGAGTTGACATAGAAAACAGCTACAACACACAAACCCTCACAAATAATGGACCAATGATTTGGTACCAAAGATACCAAGATGAACAATTAAAAACTCCGGCAATTGTAGTAACTCAATACTACAATTGCCAAGATAGGGACACGTTTCTGCAGCATGTCTAGCAACACCGAGATGCTGTGGCTGTGGCAGGGAACACCACTTTTCTCAATGTAAAAACGAATAGGAAACACCTAAATGCTGTAATTGTGGCCAAACATACACAGCCAATTAAAAAGGATGTGGCAAATACAAACAAATAAAACAACGTATATATAAGATAAGAACAACAACGACTGAAAAGGAACAACCAAACTTAAATTCGCAAAAAAACAATAATCGCAACAACAGAAGTTAGCAGAACATCTAAAACAACTTCCACACATATGCTAAAAGGAAAGAAAACAGAAAAACAGCAAGAACAAAGTAATATTCCACAATAAAATAACACCTCAATACATACACAAAAACAACAAGGAAACAATACCACGCTCCAAGAAATAAGCGCTAACACACGTGACAAAACAAGCCTATTGACTACCATAATAAAAACATCATCACAGAATTTATGACAGAATACACAAAACCAAATCAAACAACTAACTGTATTGATCTGTTAATCAGAATCCTGAAAAAACACATTATACCTCATATACGACACATAATAACAACACTTCGGGATACTGACTAAAACATAAAGTTCACAGTGGTGTATATCAGCATACAAGGTGCAATAGCTTCCAAGAAACACGAGATCGAAGACGTTATACAAGAAACTAACCTCCACATTATGATATTAAGCGAAACTTTAATATAAAACAACAACAGATTTAAAATATCAATTACACAACAATAAGGAAAGACAGAATAAATTAAAATAATGCAAATAGAGGCATAATGATGTTATGCAAAACATATCTCTCAGTCACAGAAATCAGTATGAGTATAAACAACGAACATGTTACTGTGGATATTCTGGTAATAAATAGAACAAAAGTGATAATAGCAGAAATGTACTCTTCACCACATAAGCAACTAGACTTAATATTACTCAACAACATCTTTTCCCACAACCATAACTTTGTAGTCAGTGGAGACCTATACAATAAAATGGTAACTTTGGATGGAACTGTGCAAACGATAATGGAATAAGTCTATTACAGTTTATAGACACGATAATAATATAGCCCTACTGAATGATACCACCCCCCACAAATACTGCGTATGTCACTAACACTAGTGACATACTAGATTTCTGTCTTAGCATGTATAATATGAGCCAGAAACTAATAACATTTCAGATGAGAAAACATGTTGATAGCGACCATCTACCAATATGTTGCGTCTTCGATCTCGCCTCCGACAAAAATACAACCTATAGAAAAAGAAAAAAATTTGATTACAATAAAACAAATTGGGAAGACTATCAAAAGGAATTAGACAATCAATTACCTAATAACGTTTTACAAGAAGCAAAAAATCATATTGAATTGGATAACTATTGTCAAACAATAACAGAGTGCCTTTAAAATGCGGCAAATAAAACAATTCCGAAACAAAACCACAAAAAAACAAAAACATATTGAAACCAAACACGCAAATAATAACCCTAATCAAAAACCGAAGACAATAAAGAAGACAGTTCATGATAACAAGAGATAGAGAAAAGAAAACACAAATAAACAATATAAGAAATCACTTGACAGTTGCTGATACCTTCAAGGAAGAATGAAGAGGTGGAAGAAACCTGACCCTCCAGGGTATATAAACACAAATACCCGAATAACGATAAGAGAGAGTGAGAATAAATATGGATTCGGTGGTTGGAGTAGATACTAACAAAACGCTTGTTTAGTTGACTCTGTTGGCGTTATCCAAACATTTTGAGCGGCACACGGGCAGAATTAGGCAGTCTTACGACTGCGAGGTATGAATACAAAAGAGGAAAGGACAAATAAACCCGACGAAATAGAGTTAATGTATCCCTTTCAGTAAAAAGAAACAAGGATTAGGACGAACACGACCTGGCTGTTTTAATACAATGATAAGCTGCTGTTTTTACCAAAACAACTGTCTACTTGTCATACAACCATGGCAAAAGTTTTGTTTTAAATAAATGTTGCTGTTATTTTAAGATAAGAGAAAATTGCTAAAAGTGAAATTATCAGCATTATAAGATAACATTAATTTCATCAATATCTATTTGTTTCATAGCAAATTGAACAAAAATATATTCCAGTGACAAATAACAACGAAAAACTGACATAATAAATTCTCACATATACACTGCTAGCCAAAATCTAAAGGCCAATAAACATAAAGAAAAAATATGCATTTTGCGTAGTTAGACTCGACCACTTATTTGAGTAGAGCTTGGAAAGATGAACACGAGGAAAGGAAAAATAAAAAAATAACATTTTTAGCATTTAATAGGGAAAATATGAACATTATGAAATTAGCCTAAATACTAGCTGGTCAAAAGTTTAAGACCATACCAAAAAGAAGTCCAAAACAGGGTAGGAAATGCCCAACAAGAGGTCTCAATGGTGAGTTGCACGGTCGTCATTGCGAATAACCTCAAACATTCGCTTTCGCATGGTCGATATAAGCGCTTGGAATTGACGTCCATTTTATAGACTTCCCTTGCCATCCACCCACAAACATTTTCAACAGGTTTCTGTTCGGGCGAACACTCGGGATGGTACAAAAGAATCACGTTATTGACAAAGTCCTTTCTCCTGCGAGCATTGTGGAATGCAGCATTGTCCTGCTGTAAGATTCAGTCATTTTCACACAAGCGAGGGCTTTCAGTCAATAAGGATGCTCTCTCCAACATGCCAATTTAGCCAGCTGCTGTTTGACGCCCTGTATAACCTGAAGTGCCATTGTTCCATGGAAGGATAAAGCACCCCAGATCATGATAAAACGTTCTCCACTGTGTAGTGTAGAAAATGTCTCCGGTGAGATATCCTTATCGTGCCAGTAACGTTGGAAGCCATCTGGACCATCCAGGTTAAATTTTTTATATGTCCCATGTTTGGTGCTTCTCAGCAATGTTTAGCCGAACTGTTTCGTGGTGTGAAAAGAGGCGTGGCCTTTGAAGACGTTTACGGTTTTTAAAGCCTTTTTATTGTTCTTGAGCTGCATTCTGCGTCCGTAAGAGCCTTCATATGGTTTGACGATCGGCTGGTGTCTTGCTGGACAACCCGTCGAATCCTCCTGCTCAACGCCGGCGAAATTTTCTTGAGCCGACCACTTGAAATTATCTTTCCTTATCCCTCATGGTCTTTTAAGAAATTTGCAACAGGAGTTTTACTACGCCGCATCTTACCAGCGAAGGAACAATGAAAGAGACCTTGATTTTGCAGCTCGACAATTCTGTTACGATCAAACTCTATCATTTTTTTATCCTTTGCCATGTTTTTACTCCAGGTAACACAGGAGAGTCAGTGGGAGATGTTCACAACGCTAATGCTTTAATACAAATACCTAATTTTCGTTACGTGTTTACCGATTAACTCTACGTTTTAGTATGGTCTTAAACTTTTGACCAGATAGTATTTAGGCTAATTTTATAGTGTTCACATTTTCCCTATCAAATGCTAAAAAAGTTCTTTTTTATTTTTCCTTTTCTTACTTTCATCTTTCAAAGCTCTACTCAAGTAAGTGGTTGAGTCTAACAACGCAAAATTCATATTTTTTCTTTATCTTGATTGGCCTTAAGATTTTGGTCAGCAGTGTATATGTAACTTCTCTGTGGTACTAAGTTTGCGAGTAATCTAACTTTTTTCGAGTAATCAATTTACCCTGATAAATGGCTCGATCTGTTAACCTAAAAGAGAAAAATACAGTGGAATACTGGAATAATTCAACAGTACTACTCAAGAATATTCGGAATTGAATGGATTGTCAATACTTTAATACTCTTTCATGAAATATTAGAAATGTTAATTTTAAAACAAAACCACTTTTCTCCACTTTACAATGACGCGTAATCTTTTTGAAATACCTCACTACATCTGTCGACAGAATTTGGGAACACCTTGTACAAAATGGTTCTATGGAGCTGAAAAACCAGATCTCAAACAGCCAGGAAACTATGGATCCTTCCTCACAATCTGAGTGACAAAAGTGATAATTATTAAGCTAACGAGAGTGGAAATCCAGTTGTTGAACTTAAAAACTTTTAGACTTACTATGGATCCACTGGCGAATGTTTAGAATATGTCTGTCATTGATTATGCATGTGTTAAAATTTGTGTTTACAAAGATTTAAAGTCAGGTACACTGGAAGAATAATGAATGAGGTTGTTGTGAAATATTTTCAACAATCATCTAAAAATATGAGTAACATTGATCCATACACAATGTTGAAAGAGAACAGATTTTTCCGATACTCTCGTAATTTATTAGGCAAATGCAATATTAAACAACAACAAGAAATTGTAATGTAGTCTGTCACAGAACATAAGTATTTAACGTATTAAGTCACAAAATAAAGAAGAAAAATGTGTAGTAATATAATGGCAGTGACATATGAATTGCGTAATTATAAACCAATTAATTTTCCGTTATAACATCTTAAAATAAGTTATTTAAAGTAAAAAGACATATTATAGAGTTGTTTATTTGATGTTTGTTTTTTTTTCATTTCGCGCAAAGCTACATGAGAGCTATGTGCGCTAATCGTCAATAATTTAGAAGTGTAACACAAGAGGGAAGGCAGCTAGTCATCACCACCCACTGTTAACTCTTGGGCTACTCTTTTACCAACAATATTAGGATTGACCGTCACATTATAAAGGGCTGAAAGGGCGAGCATGTTTGGTGTGATGGGGATTCGAGCCTGCGACCCTCAGATTATTCTACGTTCAGTTAGCATGTACTGAAAGAGAATTACTCAGTAAATTTTAATAACTGTTTAGTGACTTATTCTTATGTAGAGTTACACCTCAACATCCTGGTATTTCGTTTACGATATACAATTGTTATGATTTCAAAGAAAGCTATTCAAATTTATTCTTGTTTATAAATGTTTAAATATTAATACCTACTTCTAAAAATCAGTAAATCATAAAAGTGTTTTAACTTGTACCAATGCTTTTCTCATTTAGAGAAATAACAATCTAGTTAAATATTTTTAACAGTTTCTTAACGATGCTTCACCTGTTTTGTATCAGTTAACCTTAAAGTAAATATTGTGTCAACGCACATTAATCAAGAGTCACTAAAGAAATAATAGGTAACGAGCAACAAAGATGTAACAGATTCCTTCATGGCGGTGAAAGTTTATATTACTTTAAAAGTTCTCCAAGTTTCAAAACTGAGGTTTCATTTAAGCTTCTCCCCCTTAAACATGAGAGAAACCTCTTGCTAATAAATGTAATGGAATTAACGATAAGCATAATCTTAAAGCTTCTTCATAAAACACAGTCATAAAAAGATGAGTGAAAAGTATGTGGTAAACGAGAGTATGTTTATTTTATGTTTATTTTCATCAAACTAAACTTTTGAATTTCTAGATTCCTGACTTGTTTCAACATTTTCACAGTCAATTTTTTGTTAATTTGTATGCAGTTAGATACAAAGCTGTATCATAGGCTAGCTAAGCTGTCTATAGCACAGGTATTAAAACTGGCTTATAATTCTATGAGTCCAGAGACAGACCTCTGTAATTGTTGGAGTTTTACAACTGATATCTACAGTGTTAAGTATCATGGGGGCATGGTTATTCAAGATGTAAAACTCAAATGGTACATCTCTCATAGTGTAAAATATTAAGCTATCGGAATATACCGTTCTTTTATCGATCATAACTACTTGCTGACTACCTGTGGCTTCAGTGCTTACTTGGGGTAGCAACAACTGATAAGTATGACAGTGCATGGTAGCTATGAACGATTTGCAGCCTTGTATACTAATTTCTGTTGATTTTTTTTTTCCAAAGACAAAAACATGTCGATACAAAAGACATTTAGCTATTGGTGAGCAACATTGTGATTAAAGGCAATGACGCCATTCATCACTTTGTAACTCTGTAATACGTGAAAAACAATTAGATCCACATATGACGTATTCATGTAAACAAACATTACCACTCCGGGAACATTTTTGCGAGCTGTTCTCAATTTTTAGCTACAAATGTCAGTTTTTTGCTTGAATAATTGGTAAACACTTGAGAAACTGATAACACAAAACTGTTTCTTACCCTATTAAATGCTTTATAATTCTGTAAACGTCGAATATGCGTGTGACCTTTTTACCTTTATTTTGTTCCATTACATGCAGTAAATTCAGCTGCCAAATTTTTATTACTTACATTCAATTGGAAAAACAATAAGTTGTGTATAGCGAGAAATAGAAGCAAAATAGGAAAATCGTGATCCCAATTGCAAATCTCATGCACACAGAATAAAAATTTCGCGAAGTTGGATATTGCAAATCGCCTGATATATAAGCAAGAGTTTCATTATTGTAGGATTTTGTAGTGCAAGTTATTAATTATAGTCCAGTTTAGTTTACAAAGCATTTTTAATGCATTATTAAATTATTACTTTAATTATAAATAAACATGTGATGCAAGCTAAATGTTTATTTTCCTTTTAGCTCTACAATGTACTGGAAATAATGCGAAATTAAAAACATTATTTGAGAGACATTAATAATTAAATGAAATTATTTTTGTCACATTTTCTACAGAATATAATTGTTTAAGTATACTACATTATGTTCTAGTTGAATTAAATTCTTCAAAAGTTATTGTTACACTAACTTTATCTCACTTTTATGTTTTCATTTATTAAGAAGTACGATAATGTTGGAAATTTTATGCGAGTAATACATTTCGAACTTTCTTTAGTCTATTAATTATTTAATGATAGAAGAGAAGGAAATGGACCTGACGCTGAATATTAAATAGATAAATATGAGACCCGGCATCGTCATGTCGCTAGAGCGCTCGAATTGTAACCTATGGGTCAAGCGTTCGAATCCCTGTGACACCATTCATGCTCGTTCTTTGTGCCATGGGAACAAGTAATGTGAAGGTAAATTCTACTATTCGTTGGTAAAAGAGTAACCCAAGAGTTGAAGAAGAGTGGTGATGACTAGCTGCTTTCCACATGATTTTACACTATTAACTTAAGGACAGCTATCGGAGATAGCCCTCATGTAGCTTTGAGAGAAATTACAAAACAAACAAATAAACAAGAAATCTGGAAAGAAAATTTTTCTCTTTTGAAAAATTTGGATTTTAAATATAAGTATTTATTTCCCTAACTATAGATATATCTCTGTCTATCTATATTTATATTAATTTTACACGTAATATTATAAAGCTTGGTACGTCACTAAGCCTAATCAGATTACTTTATATATATATACAATAAAATTAGCAAAATTATTTCTATCAACATATTTTTCACTAGCCGTATTGAAAGAAACTTTACGTAAAGTAGGGATGTAATAAACTTAAGTTGTAATATACAAACAGAGGATATTTATGGAGGTTATAGGCTTATCTCAGGTACTCAAAATATTAATTATATCACCTTTCATAGTTTTCCGAAGGATAAAGTTTATCAACGAACAATGAACGAATTTCTTCATATATTTTTGTTATTTAAGTGGAGCGTCAGGAGATACTTTTCTCTATTACTCCTACACTTTACTTCCTGTTAGCGATGCAACTGCCATTTATTCTACAAACTCAGTTTTCTAATTATTTTGAGATTTATGTACCTACATTTATGTAAATGATCGAATTTTTTTTACAGCTTCCTTTGTATTTTTGGTGGTATTATTTCTCAACCAAATTTCTATCCTTGTATTACATAGACATAAACAAACATCTATCCTTGTATTACATAGCAATTGCTGCAGTAATATATGCCTGTATTTTGGATTCGTTGTGTTAGAACTTTAATAACACTTTTAGGTAACGTTAATTATCACTTCCTTATAACGAATCTAACTATAAATATGATTCTAATTTGAGTTTTGAGTTTAATAAGCCATAAACAACTCTCCTTGTTAGGGTTTGCTGATTGTTCCTTGACCAATATATTCACCTCTAGCATGGGATTGGCTGGTTTGTTGAGTGTTGTTGCTATCACACAAGGATTTCAACAAGTTGAAGCTGGTTCAAGCAGTGTAGCTCTTTGTTCTGTTATTGTTTGTTGTTATATTTTCCAACTATTTACTCGATACTCTTACATTCGAGTCTTAAGTATTATTGGAATTGTTTTATTCATCATAGCTATTCGTCTTTCATATGTGAATGTACGTCACGTTGTCATTCATTTACACTACATAAACCAATCAGTTAGCGGTAAGGAGAGCATCAGAAATCACATGATTCAAGAAGCAATTGATTTAAGAGAGTTACATTCACTAAAAGAAAAGGAATAAAAAGTACGGTGAGAAAAATATTTATGAGAATGAAGCTCTTGATTTTAATAAGTTGTTTTATGTATTCTACTATAAAGTATGTGACTGCTTTCATAGATCGCCAAAAACATTTAATGCTCTAATCCTATGAAAATATTCATTGATTTTCTGTGTTATTAAGAACAACTATTGCGAATGTAGAACACATATTAAAAGATCTATTCTTCAAACCAGGGTCATAAATGGCATATCTGGTAACTATAATTAACAGGTACTTTGTGTGTGTGGTTTAAATACGAATTTAAAGGCTATAAAACAACTAATATATTATTCTATTTTTCTGAGACTCTTTATGGAATATTTTCGTTGTAAGTTAATATTAACCAGCTATCAAATACATGTTCACCAATTTTACCTGTTATGTTTTGTTTCAATATAGGTTTACTCCTTTCTTCAATTGGTTACATTCATAAATAAATACAGAAAAATATTGTCTTTTTCCCATCTAAGCTATACAATATTATGATGTTCCATCAAAAGATATGAACATTATATAATTTTGAACAGGAAGATTTCTATTCTAAAGTTATATTTATAACTTTTATTTATAACGTTCATAATACAAACTATGAATTTAAGACTTGAGATCAAAATGTAGTTTCCAGCTTTTCTCATAGCTGTAATAACTTAAAGAACACTCATTATTCTGAATATTCTAGAATAAAAGCTTACTGCCTTGCTTCTCAAAAGTTGTTAAAAATATGAAAAAAAATCCATTTTAAATTAGTTTACAGTGAAGTTTATCACAATCCCACGAATATATAATAACCAATAATAGCTTAAGATATTATATTCCACTTTAAGAAGTAAAAACGATTCAGTACACTAAATATTATAATATTTTGATCAACAAACTTGGAATTTCAGTAAAACGAGCAATTGAGTTTAACAGTAAAGCTGTAAATATTAAAATATCTTGATCTTTTTACATTCGAAATATGTCTATAGTTGAAATTTTGAATTCCAATAAATAAAAGTATTATAAAAATATTATTATGAGATAAGTAGAAAGAAAGAGAACATCTTTCATTGACAGAAGCTATTCCTGAAGAGGAAGTGAAAGTGAATAAACTGCTGTACAGAGGAATTTTCCAGATTTACAGATTCTCGTCTCTACCTAAAGTACATTGACCATTAGCAGAAGGATACCGTACCCGTTGACCATCCATTTATGTCATTTCATCCTTTTTTATGGTGTTGATTCATTAGTCCATTGCACACAAACTTCATATAAGAATTTTCTCAACTTTCAAGACGTTTCAATTATAGCTGTAATCTTCAATCACCACATGTAAACTGGACATAAAAATTAAAAAAATGTGTAATATGCATTTGTTCAGTTAATTAAGTGATGTTTTAAAAATATGGTGATAAAAAACAAAAATGCCCCACTTTTATTACGGTTTCTTTAATATGAACCTGTTTCATCAAATGCAACGATATATGTCTTCGACTTCATACCTGTTTCCTGTTGTACGTCATTCAAAAGCTGTTTATAGGCTTTGCTTTGTTACATTTATAGTTTTATTTCACAAAATGTAAATTATTCTAGAATATCTCGTTTTTACCAACCGGACCCAATCTTTTTCTTGCTTCACCGATTTTATTCAACACGAAAATTTCTATTTTCTATGAAGGTTTTTCATATGAAAACAATCATGGAATATGGAAACTTCATGTGAGAAATTCCTGATACCTAGCGTTCTTCAAGGGTTTAATCTGGCAATTCATCTGTGCTTGTAAATCGCCACAATTCAATTCCCGAAAAAGGGTCGGGGTTCCCAGTGTGTTTAGTTGCAAGTCATGGGAGTTGCCAAGGTGGTAAGCAACTATTTACTCGAGGTCTAAAAAGCTTTCTATACTCATTTAAAGTTAGAGGCAGAAAAATAAAGGTGTCATCTGGTGACAAATACAATCATCTTTAAAAATTGCATTAAAACCCAAAAGGCCTACAATTTGTGATGAAATCAATATTCTTACACCGCTCTTGTTTTCAATCTTTAAAAAAACAAAAACAAATGAATACTGATTGTGAAAAAAACGAAAACATTATTAATTTTAAGGTTAACAATGTTGTCATAGGAGCACTAGACTCTGATAAATGAAAGGTTCGTTGAATACAATGGATTTCTAGACGTACAAGTAGTTCAAAGATAGAATCACCACAGACATCAACAGAAGTTTGGTCATCCAAACTACCTTTTCTCTGATGCTGGTGGATATTTTGCAACTAGAATACATACTACTTTTTTATATCTTCTAAAACTAGTATGTAATACTTTTCTATTCTCTTGTAATTTGTTTTTATTAACTTTTAAATTTCTTATAAGGCTTTTTCTTGTATGTTATCCTATTCATTTTGACCAGATATTCGAGGCCATAAATATGTCCTTATCCTATAAAACTGGAATTCTTATATACAAATTAGAAACGTATTAAAGATATGAAATGTATATTATATTACAGAAATTTAAATGTCACTATATACTTTAGTGGACACCACAGTGAAAAGCATTTGTAAACATTATAATAGTTTTAGAAAAAGTTGACACAAGAAAAACTAACTAAAACATTGTAATGAGTTTACTGTTATAAATTTCTTTCTTTTAATATCGATGTTTTTAGTTAAATATGTATACATAAATCCATATAATTGTTAATGTTAAATGTGTATGTCGAAATTCCCGACAGTTCCATAAATGTGAAGAAGATGTAAGAAACAACAATGTACGATGTGTGTATGTAAATACCAGTGGCTGACAGGATTTTTACTAATTGAAATTATGAGAGATCAATCCAAAGATTGTAAAAAGTAGCAATAGCAACACGCGGAGAGAAATATATATATTGCTAGCTTGCTACATTTGGTATACATAAACATTGGAAGCTGTATTTGGAAAACTACAATTAATTGACTGGAACATTTACAGATTTCGAATATTACAAAACGTTAAACTGTAACGGATTGTCATCGAAAGATAGTATTTCTTCGAAAACGTTATATAAGTCCAGCGGTGAAAGAAGCATGTGTGATGAAAGAGCTTGTTATTATTGTTTTCTGAAAAGTGAACTATATCAATATTATCTCGAAATTAATTCGCTCATCGTTAACCGTTGATACAGTGTCCAGTTCCAGATTAAATAGAAGACTCAGCATTGATTGATTATTTGAAATTAAGTAAAAAGATACACAAAACGATATTTGTGCTCTGTTTACTACCAGTATCGAAACCCAGTTTTTAGCAAATTGAGCCTGCAGAATACCGCTATGCCTCCTGCGACAACTCAGCATTGGTTTTATGTTTGTGAAGCTTTTGTTCATGAATCATATTTGTAAAACTATTTGTACTATTCGGTTAAAATAAATTATATCATTTTTTGTACATTAAAATGCATTTATATCAAGAAAGAAATCTGTGTGTATGAATCGTGTTGGCCAAAATCATAAATAAAATCTCCACATTTAATTAACTTCTAAATTTAGATTTAACATAATTTTAGACTCTTTGAACTTGCAGTACGGAATATAATAAATTGAAAGATCATCCCAGATAATTTATAACATGCAACGTTATTAATTCCCACGAATTGAAACAAAGTAGCATAACATACGAGTATATATCAATAACGTATTGTATAGTAGATTTTCAGTTAAGTATGTAAAATATTCGCTACATTTTCTGCTGAAAAGTGTTAAAATATTGTGTTGTTCTAAAAACACAACATCAGATTGCATACTTCAGTAACGACATATATTAACAAAACTAAACCTTCCAGTTTTCTTTCTTTTGGAGGCCCGGCATGGCCAAGCGCGTAAGGCGCGCGAATCGTAATTCGCGGGTTCGCGCCCGCGTCGCGACAAACATGCTCGCCCTCCCATCCGTGGGGGCGTTATAATGTTACAGTCAATCCCACTTTTCGTTGGTAAAAGAGTAGCCCAAGAGTTGGTGGTGGGTGGTGATGGCTACCTGCATTCACTCTATTCTTACACTGCTAAATTAGGGACGGCTAGCACAGATAGCCCTCGAGTAGCTTTGTGCGAAATTCCAAAACAAACAAACAAAAGTCCTATAGTGAATATTTTCATAAATTTTAATCTCCTCACACAGGTTATGTTGTTTTGTATGTTTCTTTAATTTCACTATTGTTCCGTGGGGTATTTGTTGATAGCATTTCAACAATACTCAGTAGCAGAATGTTTTTTTTGACGAAATAATTTAATTTATTTTGATAATATGCGAACTATTAAGTTTAGCTCAGGACAAAGCGTTATTGTTAAATGAATATCATAGCATCGAGCTATTTCATGTATATTGATAGTTAAGAAATGTTTAAGAATGACATTTTATATGAGACGAGATATAACAGACTGAGTGATTTCTGTTTATATTTATATTTCAATAGGAAATCGTGCTTTACGATGTTCACTGCTTACTCTTTATGGTTCTAACTTCATTAGGAAATATTTCTGAACATTAAATAATATAATATTTGTAAGTTATATCCTACAGCTAAGTACTGATTGATTTTGTAACCGAAATGATGTTTGAAATGTTTAATTTTATAATACAAGTGTATAAAACATAACTTTACGAATTAAATTACAAATTCCAGAAAGAACTGGACAACGTCAAACACCTTATTGGAATGGTTTATTAAGACGGGTGTATACACAAACTATTCACACCTGATATTTCCAAAATATTTAAATGTTTAAAAAAAGATTTAAAATGCGTAGTGCTATAAAACGGTTTCCAAGTTTAAATACAATTCAATAAAATGATTGAAAAATGTCCTATAGTTTAGCATAAAGCAACTGAGTACGGATTATTACAACTTGTATGATAACAGATACACTGGAAGCGTCACCAGTTACACGATGCCGTTGTATGCAAGATGCATCAAGATAAAATAAGAGCTTGTACGTGTAGTTATATTATGTGTTGTAGCAATGTGTTGTACACGTGCCCTAGAGCAGACAATCTACCTCTCCAGCTTGAATTAATTAACGATGGAAAGAATTTCCATTTTGTGCATAAACAGAGAATAATAAATCCCTACATCCTCTTGAAATGATCAAGTACAATAACTTTCTGTAGAATTTTTGTAAACGTATAGATATATTGTCTGTTTGAAATATCTATATAATTATTGATTCAAGTTCTGTAGAAATTTTATGAATGAGTAGACATATTTCCTGTTTTAAATATCTATATAACTATTGATTGAAGTTCTGTAGAATTTTTGTTAATGTATAGACATATTTATCTGTTTTAAATATTTATATAATTATTGATACAAATGCGTGATGCAAAAGTTTATTTAATTCGTGAAACGTAGGCATTTTCTACAATTTCAATAATGTTAAACTGCTCGATATTTAACGGAATATCACTGAAACCTAACACGTTTAGGAATGTTTGATTGTTTGTTTGTTTTGGAATTTCGCACAAAGCTACTCGAGGGCTATCTGTGCTAGCCGTCCCTAATTTAGCAGTGTAAGACTAGAGGGAAGGCAGCTAGTCATCACCACCCACCGCCAACTCTTGGGCTACTCTTTTACCAACGAAAAGTGGGATTGACCGTCACATTATACGCCCCCACGCCTGGGAGAGTGAGCATGTTTAGCGCGACGCGGGCGCGAACCCGCGCCCCTCAGATTACGAGTCGCACGTCTTACGCTCTTGGCCATGCCAGGCCAGGAATGTTTGATACTTTCCTGGTTCACAATATTCTTCGGTTGTCTACATGAATACATCGCCGAGAAATGAGTTGCCAAAAAAATGATAATTGAATTAGTTTAAAAATGTTAACTAAATATATGACTTTCTGTGAATTATAAGTTTGTTCTTTTCCAGTAACGATGTTTTTTCAGTGAACTTGGTATTATTATTTTTTGTTTCTAATACCTTAGTTGTTAAACAGGACGTGACAGTTTTATTTTCATTTTCTCAACTTATAAATTGAAATAAGTTTAGTATCACTGGTAGTTTGTATCACTTTACATTTATAACACTTATACTCCTTTTGCTACGTATGATCATGAGTCCTTATTATTTAGTTGGAGTGTATCATGAATTACCATGAAATTGTTTTCGTAGTTGTAGGCCTTAATTATGACATGAATGTCGCTCGTGACAAACTTCTCTCTTCACTACACACTTAATTCTAGTCGACATTCATTTAACTTTTGAAAAGTTGACATTTAATTAGCTTCTAAATTCAAATTTCAGTCAATTTTACTCTAGTTGAAATCGTAATAAATGACATGGAACAGCTTTACTTGGAGAAAGTATATTGTAGGAAAGTTCCTTAACCACATATTGTTATAGTAATTTTTCACAGACTTTGAAGTTCTGTGGTAAATACTTTCTTTTGTCTAAATTCCTGACGCACGTTATGTTATTTTGTATGTTTCTTAAATTTCACTACTGTTCCGTGAGGTATTTGTTGCTAGTATTTCAATAATGCTTTGTTTCAGCATATTTTTTTTCAAAATGTATTCAGCTACGAACACTGGTTACAACAAACCATACTACCACTAGTAATCAATTGTTCTCAACTTAGTCATTTGGTTCAACACTTTCTTGCTAGTTACTGTGAAAGGTATTTAAGTTTTCTACTCTTTCTTTGTCGTTATGAACCATGTTTTGTAAGAACATTACCTCAATGTCGTTCAGTTTCTGTATAATCTCTTAAAGGCATGTTGAGGATTTGGAATACATTAGTGTGTGAAAATATATTGCTTATTCCGTAGTTTCTGTAAAATTATGGGGACTGATATTAAAAAAAACACGAAAAGTATAACTTGAAGTTAATTCAATATAAATCATGATTTTAGTTTTAACAAATCTTAGATATATAGAAGGAAATTGAAAAGAAATGTGTATAATAATATACATATGTGTGTCTTAATACAAAACCCACCAACGGCTCAGTGGTATGTCAAAGGACTTACAACACTAGAAATCGGGATTCAAACAGGACTATACCTCTCCATCTTATGTAGACCTTATGAAACATCTCAGCTACATCTTTCGACAGAACTTGTAGAAACCTCAAATTCAATTCTCTATTCATAGGTCAAGAGAAATAAGAAAGTATTGAAAAATTCTGCCAACAAACAATGATTCCTTTATTTGAAACTGGGTATTAATAGTGATAACATTTAAAGCATGCAATTGGGAATATATGCTTTTCTCACCACGGGTGTTGAATCCCAGTTGTTGGACTTATAAGTTTTCAGAGTTACTGTGGAGATACTGGCAGCTGCTTGGAATATATTTGCCATTTAATGTGTTAAAACTTGTCTTTACAAAAAGTTAAAGTTACGTACACTTACATAAGATAAACTAAATTATTCAATACTGTAACGAGGTTATTGTAAAATTATTTGAAGAATCACCTGCAGATATGTGTAACATAGGTTTGTTCAGAATTAAGTGAAAAGATTCACACTAGGCTGTCAGTGCTCTCTTACCAACGTATATCGAAACCTGGTTTCGACAAGGTAAGAAAAAAACTTAAACCACAAAAAGAAAAACGAATGTGTAGTGTAGTTTGGGACAGGACCTACGGTAAATAAAGTATTAAACGTATTAAGTCACAATATAAGTGAAAAAAAAAATTGTGATTGGAAGGCAGTGAATCATAATTTGCATAATTATAAACCAATCGATTTTCGGTTGCAACTTTTTAAATAAATTATTTCACCTAAAAAGACATATTGTAGAGCCACACCTAGTTTGTTTATTTTTGAATTTCACGTAAAGCTACATGAGGGCTATCTGCGCTAGTCATCCCTAATTTAGCAGTGTAAGACTAGAGGAAAGGCAATTATTCATCACCACCTACCGCCAACCTTTGGCTACTCTTTTACCAACGAATAGTGGGATTGACCGTCACATTATTATGCCTACACGGCTGAAAGGGAGCATGTTTGCTTAATCGGAGATTAGTACACGCAACCCATAGATTGCGAGTCGAGCGCCCTCACCACCTGTATCAAATGAGTCAGTAAATATCTAGTTATCAATATCGAACATAGTATATCAATATATACGTTTAAAATGTTATATAGTTTATGTATGTTTTACTCGTAAGGTGTAAAAACAAGAATACAATAGCATGTAAATTTAAGATCCACGTCATATTCGAGTACTAACACACTAAAGCTATACAGTTGTAATGAACCCATAAATGAAGGAAATTTTAGAATCTTCGCCTTTCCTGGTAATGTAGATTATAAAAATGAAAGATAGTCTGTTAATTTATATACTGTAATCTACGTTGAAAACACACAAACATGATGTTTTTGTTTACTTGTTGTCAATGTTAGTTATAGTATGAGTTCTACTGTCTGTAGCATAGATAATAAAGATAAGTAGACATACGTGTAGCAGAAAGAAATTAGGAACACTTCAGACTGTGATTCAGAACGTAAGTGTAATGTTATTCTAATATATATTTATCAACAATTCAATTTTCAGTTCAAGATTTTTCTTTGGCAGTGTAGTTCCATTATTCTGTTAACAATTTGTAGTTTTTATTACAATGAGATGGATATGCTCTATTAATTCCATGATCATGTAATTTAAAACATTATAGTACATGTTCTGCATATTTATCAGATTATGTGTGTTTATACAGAAATAGATATCTACTGTATATATTATTTTCTTGGCGCTTGGGTATAATATAAAGATAATAAATAAACAACAATAATATCGATGTAATTAAAATTATTTATAAAATGTGAATTCTACACGTATAGGAATTTGTAATTCAGGTTTTTTATCCCACCACAAATGCTCCCTTGTTTCTCATTTATTTTCATCCCAATAATTTTAAATAAATATTTTGTTACCAGTAAATTTAATTCTTCAGCTTTAAAAACAAGTTATTTTAAAGATGTCTAACTCAAGTCTGGACTAAATCAGCTGCATTTATAACGAAATAGTTTAAGATTGATCAGTATAACACTAATGTTCAAAGGTGATGATTTCCACCAACAGCAGCAAATTTCTCTACTCTTATTTATAACTAAAATTACCCAACAGTAAAAACTAGCTTCGTTAAAAACAAACAGCCAGGTCATGTTTGTCCTATAACTTACTTGTTTAGAGCTAATATTTTTGAATGTAGGCTTATCATCACTTGTGACTTGAAACTTTTAGTAATGAAAATGAAATAAATAAACACCAGAAAGTTTAATCTGAACTGTACTTTACAAACTTTTACAAACACAATTAAGATATAAAATATAAACTCCTAAAGCTTATCTGAAAAAAACTAAATCGTTTCCCAAAAAGTTTTGAAATATATTAACGCAATATGATCACAATTCTATACATTTTAACTACACATACAGTACATGACTATAGGTTTAAATCTACCTTAAAAAAGCACTGTCATACAATAATTAAAATTTATACTTTTACTAATTTGACTTTTTAAAACAATAAAACGTTTATTATGCAATCATTAAAATTTTCATTGGTTTATGACAAAATAATTTACACATGTTTCTTCAGCTCATGTTTTACAAAGGCGGAGTCCTCATAAAAGGACATTAAGCTTCCTTATTATGACAACTAATACTTACTCAGTCAAGTGAGTGTATGTTTTCAGTACTAATTTATTATATTTCTTATCTTAAAAAATTATATGTTACTCAGTCTGAGACAGAAGATAGATTTTTTTGTTTGTTTGTTTGTTTTTGAATTTCGCACAAAGCTACTCGAGGGCTATCTGTGCTAGCCGTCCCTAATTTAGTAGTGTAAGACTAGAGGGAAGGCAGCTAGTCATCACCACCCACCGCCAACTCTTGGGCTACTCTTTTACCAACGAATAATGGGATTGACCGTCACATTATAACGCCCCCACGGCTAAAAGGGCGAGCATGTTTGGCGCGACGGGGATGCGAACCCGCGACCCTCAGATTACGAGTCGCATGCCTTAACGCGCTTGGCCATGCCGGGCAACAGTGTGTGTGTGTGTTCTCATAGCAAAGCCACATCGTGCTATCTGCTGAGCCCACCGAGGGGAATCGAACCCCTGATTTTAGCGTTGTAAATCAGGAGACATACCGCTGTACTAGAGAGGGGCATAAGATAGATAACTAGAAAGAAGAGTCTGTTACTATTTTAGGGTATCGTCTCATATTATTATTTAAACAACTTGTTTACTAATACTTAAAGTAGCAAAACTTACCATAATATATAGATTACTTACCTTACGTTTAAATCACACTTTACAAATAACACATATAAAAGTTAGCAGCTATAATTTTATGTCATTGAAAGCCACTAAATATTCATCAGATTCCAAATTCTGTTTCAGATCAGTAATATTTTAGTCAAACGTCTACTCTGCTATATCACTAGGTAGACGTCATAGCTAATATGGTGTCTCGGAGACAGTGAATGCAGACAAACGTCATTCTGAGTTGAAAACGTTTATTTTTCAATACACACATCTGAACACAGTAGTTTGACAATATTTACACGATTAATCTGTTATTTATACTTTATGAAATGTATAAATATCACCAGAGTTCTATGATTTTCTTGTATGATCTCACTTCAAATCATAAACTAATATAATTTTTTAGTAAATGGAAATTTGCGAAAATGTCTCATTTGTAAATAAACGTCAAGCCCAGACTTTTACGGTTAAATTACTATTTGCTTTCTGACAAACCACTATTTGACATATGATAAGCCGATGAAAAATAGCTGGTATATGTGTGTAAAGTCACATATTTAACAAGTTTATTGAAACATTTGTGAACAAAACTTTAAGATATAATAATAATTTAGGAAAACTCCCTAGTTTGTCAAATACATATTACTTTATGTATGAACTGATCCGCATGTAACCAAACGAAGAAGGGAGTAAACATATATTCAAATAAAACAGCAAATTAAGAAATACTGAGCACGTATTTGGTAGCTGGATAATATTTTATCGGGAATAAATTTACCTTGAAAATTTACCGTTCAGAGACTTAGAAAAACAGAATAAAATAATTGGCGTTTCATAATTTTTAATTTACTATTGTGAACTACACAAAAAGTATATTAATGATATTTACCAGATACACCATTTATTTTTCTAATTTCGAGAATATATTTTCTTATGTGTTTTCTCTTATAAAATAGTTATTCTTTATAAAGTATAGAATATGATAATAATTTTAAAGTAGTAGATAATAAGTTGTTCTTGACAATTTATGAAATCAAAGTCACACTTTATATAATAGAATACAATAAACAAGTTAGTAAACTCGAAGGCTTCGTTCTCACAAATATTCCTCGCACTATAGTTTGTAGTCCTTTTCTATTAATGAATGTAGTTCTTTTAAATCAGTTACTTCTTGAATTATGCCTCTTCTTGTGCTGTCCTTGCTGATTGACGGATGTCTTCAGTCACATGCTTCGACACTTATTTTTTATCGTTCATGGCATTTAAAGATGTAAAAATAATAGCTTTAATGATTTACACAGCCTCAACCACACTTAACACTGAATAGAAGAGTCATGAGTAAAGACTTAAAATATATAACCATATGCAATAATAGAACCAAAAGCTACACTACCTTGACCAGCTTCAACTAGTTGAAATCTTCGTGTCATAGCAAGGACAAACCAACCAGCCCTATGCCAGCCAAATAAATATATTGGTCAAGGAACAATCAGCAAAAACTGGCACAGGGAGACGTTTTTCGCTTATTAAACTCAAAATTCACAAGAGAATCAAGTGATCCAAATGTGATTAAAGTTTCCTAAAAAAATATTAAAATTGTAAGACAACTTATCGAGAATAGAGGCAGCTATTATTGCAGCAAGTCTTTTGTCTCATGCAAATAAAAAAACTTTGTTGACAAATGATGACAACACCAGAAAGGATACTGAAAACAAAATTCTGCCATTTCCACAAACATTTGAATATAAAAACTGAAAACATATTAGCAAAAACTGAGTTTGTAGAATAAATGGTAGTTGCGTCGCCAACAGGAAGATTAGTATAGGAGTAATACTGAAAAGTATCTCCTGACCCTCCAGTAAGACATCGAAGAAAGATAAGGAGAGACGTTCTTTGTTTATAGATGTCCTTTATATTTAGGAACAGGATCAGAGGTGAAATAATAAATAAGTATTCGGACTATCTGAGAAAAGCACATAACATCCATAAATATCCTATTTTTGGTAAAGTGCACTAATACTCCTATGATGGTGGGGAAAAATGCTCCAAAAATAATTAAGGCAATTGCGCAATTTATTTAGCAACACTAATATTGGGATGTACTGTCACTTATAACATTGTCACCACTGAAAGGTCGAGCATATTTAGAGTGATGGGGATTCAAACCCAAGACTCTCAAGTTGCGAGTCGAGTATTCTAAGCATCTTGCAATGCTCGATCTCATCTTCTGTTATTCTGTATTACATAATAATGAATAGACTAAAGAAAGAAATGTGACACTTGCATAAATTTCCAAGTGGTGGTTGAGTGGTGTCTGGGGTATTAGAAACCACCACCTCGAACTCCTGTGTATGTCTGGTCTTGGGTGCTCAACTCCATGGTTTTATTGGGCAAGAGTCAACTGAGTTTACTTTCTTGAGCCTCGGCTTTCGCTATCTGTTTGGGTACGTCTTCTTCCATCCCAATGTGCAAAACGAATATTTGTTCACGCTCTCAGTCGCTGGAACCAACGTCTACTGATAGAAACCTGACCACTCAGCTCAAGACAGAATCTGTGGACAAAACTTCTAAGAAAGTTTGTTTGTTTTGTTTTTTGAAATTCGCACAAAGCTACTCGAGGGCTATCTGTGCTAGCTGTCCCTAATTCAGCAGTGTAAGACTAGAGGGAAGGCAGCTTGTCATCACCACCCACCGACAACTCTTGGGCTGCTCTTTTGGCAACGAATAGTAGGATTGACCACTATCATAACGCCCCCACGGCTGAAAGGGAGAGAATGTGTGGCGCGACGGGGACGCGAACCCGAGACCCTTGGATTAGGAGTCGCACGTCTTAACACGCTTGGCCATGCCGGGCCTTCTAAGAAAGAAAAACGGTATAGTCGTAAAGACAATGGTTCTCTGCCAATTTCTCCTCCACCTAAGAAAAAAATGGCCACTTTAATACAATGAAAGTTTCGAGGCTTTCATTCTAAACTGTATTATGTTAAGGTTTTGACTGCTCCACGTGTTTTTCCTCACAGGAATCTTGCAGATACAGTCACTTTTTAGCAGTTTTCCTCATACCAAAATGCAGGTTGTGTGAGGGACGAGTGAATGGAGGGGTGGCACTGCAGATCAAAGATCACATATCCACCTTATCTGTTTCCTTGGGTCATATCATAACTGTTTTTCTCTCGTTCTGTCACCCGACAGATTTACGATATTCATACCTCGATTCTCGATGCTGTATTCTACGAAGGTGGTGTACATGCTGTTGAAGAAGTCGGTTAAGACATATATTTTCTATGGTTTTACCTTCATCTTAGACATTGTCATTGGTGATTGTGAAACTGTCTACCTTAGATGTATTTTTAAAATATTTTAGAGCATTGGTCTTTTAAATTATATTTAAAACTTTCATCTGACTTTTGGATGTAATTCTTTTCTTACCAAGAAATACTTTTCACATTCCTTTAACAAAAGAATAAAGATATTTGCGAAGCCAGTAGAATTTATTTTTGTGGAATGACTTATTTTGTATAATTGTCAATATACAATATAAAATATGAATCAAGACCGAGATGAGCTTCACTTATAAATGTATATAAAATATAACGAATAGATACATGTTTAGTTTACAGCACACAGGAATTATGCATAGTTTCTAATACGAAGTAACTAAACTATGTACATCAAAACTATCAAACAGCTCTTGGCCCGAAATGGCCAAGTGGTTGAGACCATTTGTAATCTCCGTCACATCACACATGCGTACTCTTACAGTTGTGGAGGCGTTATATAATAACGATCAATCCCATTATTCGTTGGTAAAATATTAGCCCAAGAGTGGATGGTGAGAGATGAAGAACAGCTACCTTCCCTCTAGTTTTACACTACTAAATTAAGGACTGCTAGAGTCGATAACCCGAGTGTAGCTGAGGGCGAAATTAAAAATAAAACAAATTAAACAACTCATACTCTTATAGAGACAAATCTTTAAACAAACTCATTAAAATTAATTAACATCATATATTAGTAAACAAGAATATAAAACCTGTAATGATTGGAATGCATTGAATAATCAAATTTCACTTGTTTTCTAATCATCGTGTTTAAATATTAAACTCTGTGTAAATTTCAATACGTTTTATTATATATTCGTGGAAAGAAGTTTCCTTGAATGACTTTCTACATGACAGAGCACAGGGAGGTTTAAGTTATGGTTGTTGCTATTTGTTTTTATAGATATACATAAAGACACACACATTCGTTTTCGAAATCTGGTTTTTCGCGTCATAAGTTTTCAGACATACCCCAGTGCAACAGTATGATGCTGTTACCTCACATTAAGGATAGTGAAAAATGTAATACACAACATTCAGCTTTTCACATTCTGAGTGTTTATATTGTATTGAGTTAATCTTGTTTTGCCTTACATTAATAAAAATAGAACTTTAAGAATTAAATTACGAAGTTCAAATATAATTGGACAACCTCGAACACTAACTTGGAAAGAATTGTGAAAAGAGATGTATAGAGATGGCGATTAACCTAAGATTTTAATGAAACACATTGAGTGTTAAAAAGAAATGATTAACTTATATATCGTAATTAAAATACAGCTGAATTAATTTAAATACAGTTCTATAATACGATTGTTAAGGTTTCATGATTCTAAAATAAACATTTCAGGATGAATTTTACATCAGAGTCCAAACATGTAGATGTATTTTCTCATTATTACAGTACAGGTTATGTACGTGTACCAATAGAGAAGAGATGGCTCCCAATTGTAGCTTCATTAACAGCTGGAACAATATTAACCTGTACATAGATTCATCGATTTAACTCTCTAGGTTCTCTTTTGAAATGACAACATACCTTTTTATAATTTTTGTGAATGTACCGATTATCACTCTTTTCTAAACATATAAAACAATATCTAAATATATGATAATTACATTATTTCCGTGAAAATTTCCAAAAAAATATTGACATTTAATATTTTGAGGCTTAAACTTTATGATAGCATTAAAGGCTTGAACTACACATTTTATTTTCTAGTTGATTAATTTATACTATTGATAACATAAGTAATGTTAGAGTTATGCCATAAAATTACCTTTATTTTCGAGATAAATCTTCAGAACAAAGAATTCGGTCTAACCATTTGCTTCCAAAATTGTGATTATCAATATGAAACTGTTAATCGTTTGTGAAATGCAAATAAGATATTTTGTCACTCAATATCACTGCTAGTATCCAAAATAAATATTGAACCTAGTTATTGAACGAATTACTTGTAACTGTTGGGCTGAAGTTAGAAGACTGTTGTTGATATCCATGTCAGTTAAAAGTATTATAATAACGTCAGATGTTAAATCATTAAAAATATATTTACTTTTGATATTAAATGTTCTGTCTGTTTCTACCAAGTTATAAATGCTTTTATTTGTAATGTTTTGGTTTTATTTACACAAAGACGTAGAACCTGCCCTTTACATTTACCATTATATATAAAACTATTATTTGTTTTAAATATGGTAAAGCAGGTTTTTCTTGACTGAATTTTGTGAATATCACGAAATACGTTTACACGTAGTCTCACTTGTTTGTTTGTTTTTGAATTTCGCACAAAGCTACTCGAGAACTATCTGTGCTAGCCGTCCCTAATTTAGAAGTGTAAGACTAGAGAGAAGGCAGCTAGTCATCACCACCCACCGACAACTCTTGGGCTACTCTTTTACCAACGAATAGTGGGATTGACCGTCACACTATAACGCCCCCACGGCTGGAAGGGCGAGCGTGTTTGGCGCGACGGGGATGCGAACCCGCGACCCTCAGATTACGAGTCGCATGCCTTAACGCGCTTGGCCATGCCGGGCCCACAGTCTTACTCTTTCACTAATTTGACTTTTGAAATAAATATATTCTTAGGTTATTTCTATCCATCTAGTCTTGGTAAAAATGCTTGCATATTTTGTAACAAGTAATATTATTAATATTGCACAGAAAACTTCTGCATATCTAGTTTTCATAATGTCTCAGGCGCTATGAACACCACAAACAATTTATTAGAACACCTAAGAAATTTAGCGGACATATGTTGAAAGATGTTTAATTCAGTTATTCATCTATCATAACAAAACGTATTTAATAACAAAATACAACATTAAATTATTATACATAGCGTACGCAACCTTAAATCATATTAAATATCCGGTACCCAGTTGGTTATCCTTGTACCATAATAACTCCCATAAAGCGATCTGATATGCTGTTGACAAAGTTATTTATATAATCAACTGTTATTTCATCTTAATTTATCACTGGAGATAACTGCCATTTAACTATAAAGAGAGTTATAAGAGAAACATTTTTCCTGTTCCAATTTTCATCGAAGACATCGAATATGGCCAATATCTCTCAAAACAATCGGAAAATTATCACTGCTCCTTTGCGTCATGGTCAACAGTCCAAGTAAAATGGGAAAAGTAAAGAAGGAACAGACAGATAGATCAATAGTAGTAAACACCGGACTAGGTTCATGAAAATATTGAAAAGCACCCGTATTAAAGAAAGAGATGTTGTGATTTGAAAGAATAAACTCCACGCAACGACATCTTTTATCAATATCAGCATCACCTAGAGGGAATTGTGTCCATTAAAGTTTCCTTAGATGAAAAATGAAAATGGCAACTTTTCTACGAAAGCATCAAGGTCTGATTGATCATAAGGAGACAAGTAGAGAGAACAAACAATAACTGTACCACCCAGGAAGATATTACACACAGTCTTTACGTGTGTATTAAGTGAAACGGAGAAGATGGTGTACATATAAGTGAACCAGCAGTGCCACACCTCCATGGACTTGATAATCACACAATATATCGTTATGATATCAAGAAAACCGCACAAAATGTGATAATGTCACAGATTTTAGGATTATTTCTTATAAAATTATGGGATGATATGAAATGATTAGGGGCTTAATCTGATTCTAACCCAATCATAATGGAAACCTTAATAGTTCCACTTTTTAAAGTAGCCATTTTTATTTAGTTGCAGGAGAACTTGTAGAAATCCTCTTCTTCATGTAAGAAGTTTATCAACCTCCATAGAATTTGACCTATGTTGATTCGCTGATCTCTGTCAAAGTACAGAGATTCCAGAGACTGTGGGTGTGACTACATAATGTTCTTGAACCTCAGGGCAATAGTAGGTGCACCTGAGCAGTCACTGAATGTAACAGAAAAGCAAAATTAGATTTGGACTTATCAAATCCTCTATAGACATAGAGCAAAATACTATTCACATAATATGAGAAAGATTCTGAAAGAGGCACGAAAATATCTTTCTTCAATCCGAATGTAGGAGGGGAACACAGTGCAGAAACATATGTCTAAGGGCACTGGACAACAAGATCAGAGCCTCTACGTAAGAAATGTTATTCAAAGTTTTTAAAGCATATTATTCCATTTTCCTCCACCCATTGAAAACAAAAACGAATATAAGAAGGATTGAAACTGTCACAATTGCTGCAATGAGGGTAAAACTGGCACTTAGAGATACCATTGTCCGTGTTGCCACAATGAGCTTACATAAAAGAACAATGACTTTCAAAATCCAAACGATTGACAGTCGAAATATCTAAAATGTTTACAAATATATTATCATACGTTACAGTTAACATAACATGCATAAACCTGGTGATGAAAATATCAAAATTGGAACCTTTATAGGTAGCTTAATTTCGTGTTTAAAAATGGAGACATATCTCATTGCAGAAACTCTTTGGATGGGCAAATCAGCAATGATTTCCGATTCGGGAATGTTCTGTAAATTCCTCTCATTGATAATTTTTAGAAAGTTTTGAAAGCAGCAAGGGAGTAATGTTAATACGTATATTGCCAATGCTCTTCATATTCTGAAGTAGTTTGCCGTGTTTATGTGTATGTGTTTCCACCAAGATGTCTCGAGAATGGACCTTATTTACTTGCTTTGGAAAGCAAGTAAGTTCCTATATGTCGGTCTAATAAAAACTTTGAAACATTTGCCTCAGTGTTTGTCAATCAATGAATTAAAAGTAAAAATTTAAGGTACTGGAGTTGATTTATGGGGTGACTGCGTAATAATAGAGTTGTATAAGTTTGTTTTTTCCTATTTTTAATATTTAATTGCCTGGATTTGGGGGATCCATAAGAAAAGGAAAACGATTCACTGCCCACTGATCACACTCACTAAGGATTTCTATGGGGATATACACTACAATGCGAAACAAGTTCACTGGAGTAGCACTAGAAATTTGTTAACACTACTCAAACAATAGCATCAGACACAATGTTAACAACACTCGTTGAGAATGTTCAATACCGGTACTCAGTAATTGTAGCCCAACGGAACCAGCTGACTGACGCTAGGTATGCCACACCAACGCCACGCATCTAGAGGAATTCAAGGCCAAAGTGGTATGTTGCAGAGCTTTAGAAACCATTCAGTTTCCATGAACTTTTCTTTCCTTTCATGGGTGGCCACACACTGAAAACACTTGGGTTGATGTTCAGATCTCATAGGAGGTAAACTGAAGATATACAAACTTCCTTGAGAAATTCCCTTATAACGTGTAGGAATCACCTAGAGAGTATATGAGGTAAAATTCGCATTCGAATGTTCTACTGCTTTTAAACTTATCCACCAAGTTTCAAAAAAATTAACTCATACCACAGAACAACGTATTGAAGTATATTCAGCTAGTGATCGATAAATCCAAAATACAAAACACAACAAACAGCTAAGTTTTCATTTATTGGTAAATATCCATATTACGTTATAGATCAAAATACCTTCTTTTCAAATTAAGATTCGGATTGAAATAATAACCCTTCATCTTACAAGTATATAACTGCCTGTACTCTTCACCATGAAGGCTTTTTAAAAGAGATAATAAAAAAACTGCATAAAACCCTAAAAACGTTTGTGAAAAACTCACCTTAAACAACGTAGATCCAAACTAATGGTTTGTAGGTATGAATAAGTATTATATCCATCATTGTTCCTTTGAACATTCCTAGTTCTAGAATGTAAATCCTCAGTTACTGTATATATCTTGCTACAAAAGCAAAAATATAAAGTATCAGCCCTACATAGAGTCCATCCTTGGATAGTGTTAGTGTAGAGCAATGCAACTTTCATAAAACAATAGAACATTCATCAATGATGATATTTTTAAAATGATTTTAAGTTATCAAACGGATAATGAAAGCTTCATTATTTCCTAACTAGAACAACTGTGAGTTTTAATCTTCAGTAACTAAATCATAATATATCTTTGGTAATGTATATTCAGGTAAATACTTTCTAAATGGCCCAGCACAGACAGATGGTTAGGGATGCTCAACCCCACAGGTTCGAATCCTCGTCTCACCACACATACTCTCCCCTTATCAGCCATAGCGGTTCTATTGCATAATGTTCATTCCTAATATTCACTTGTAAAAGAGTAATGTAGTCCAGGAGTTGACGGTGGGTAGTGATGACTAGTTGCTTTCCTTTTAGTCATACTGCTAAATTAGTGACAGTTAGGGCAGATATCTCTTGTGTAGCTTTGCGCAAAAATTCTAAACAAACCTTCAATTTTTTTAAATAATTGTAGCATTGTTCTGCGTAACAAGACATTTCTTAACTGAAAACTGGCAAACAGGTATTAATCCTTTTTTCATGTAACGATTGCATAAACATGCATAACTTTTGCATAGGCGTGTGCAAACTTTTCAATGATTTTGAGCGATTTTAGTTGAGTAACTTTGTAAACGCGTTTTACTTTTATCCGAAATGAGAATTGTAGTTGTAGATTAAAAAGACCTATCAATGATTCAAATTTTAAAAAAAAATCACAACAGTTAAATATGTTTTTCTATCAAATAAAATTAAAATAAAAAATAAAAATGAACTTAATCATATTTGTAGATATTATATCTCAGGTGTTTCTTAACGAATTGCTTTGAAACTTGTGATGTAAGAATTCAGTTTTCCCTTAAAGTATGTAGACGTTTGGTTTACCATAACCCAAGATACAAAAGGTGTAAAATCGCTAAACTATCCTTCATCTAAATAATATCCACATGGCTGAGTACAGAAGATTATTTTGGCCAAACAACACAGTGCTGTGTTTCTTGATTATTGTATCATATCACGAGAACCTTTTAAATATTTCTCTAGTATTATTGCATCCTAATTTCTCACAGTGTGAGGAAAGTCGTAGGTCTCTATCAGATATTACAAACATGCATCTGAGGGATAGTTAGAGTTAGTTAGCAAATGAGGTATATAGTTAAATAAAATAGAGATTTTAAAGTGAAGATAGAACTGTGATACCCAACAGTGTAACAAACATTTTTATATATTATTATAAAACAAGTGGATTGTGTGTTAATTGTTTATCGGTGAAATTTATTGCCAACAGGTAAACGTTACCTTCTGTAAAGAATGTTGCAAATTCACAAAAACTGATATTACATACTTTCGATTATTTGTTTCTTTAAATTGCAAAATACAATAGAATTATAATAATATGATCGTGAACTAAAAACATAATTGAAATGTACTTTTGGATAATACAGATCCAGATTTCATTATTATTAATTTTGTGATTATGTAAATACGTTTTAAGATAAATTATAAATTTCTTTATGTATTAGACACAAATTTGGGCCAGCAACGTATATATTTAGTCACAATGTAAACAACTGAAAATTTCGTTAACATGGTTACTCGACTGATGAAACGTTGCTGAAAGATAAGTATATTTAATTATCTATACTCATTATTAAGATGATATATTTTATTTTCCACTGAACGGAATCAACAGAAATTAAAATATTTAACTAAAGTTTTTTGTTTTGAATTAAGCACAAAGCTATACAATGGGTTATCTGTACTCTGCCCATCACGGGTATCGAAATCCTGTTTTTAGCGTTGTAAGTCCGCAGACATACCGCTGAGCCACTGGGGAGCTTTGTCGAAAGAAATTTATTGTATTTTATAGAATACCTTGACAGTGTTAAATTATATAGTTCTATTACTATGTCTAGTAATTTGGATAATAATTACTATTTTATTTATTAATTATATGTAGGTGATCAGCATAGTTTCGGTTGTTTTGTGAAAAATCAACTATAAGCATCGCTGATTGTCTATATGTTGTTATTAAAGGTTTTGTAAAGATTACAAGCTCGAGAAAGATGGGCCTTTCACTGTTACTAAAGTTGTCTAATAGTTATAGCTAACTAAACTTATCTATAATAGTGTGTTTGTTTTGAATTTCGCCAAAGCTACACGAGAGCTATTTGCGCTAGCCATCCATAATTTAAAAGTGTAATACGAGAACGAAGATAGTTAGTCATCACCACCCGCTGTAAATTCATGGACTACTTTTTTATCAATGAATACTGGGTTGCATTGAATAAAACGTTAAAACAGTCTTTGAAAAAAGAGCCTCCTGATGTTACACATTTAGAAAATTCTCACGCATTTAACTTTAAATCTATTCTTAATCAACTAAACTATAAAGCCTCAAAGGGCAGTTTTGATGTAATCTCTCTCTTCACAGAAGTCTCATGTACTGAAGCCTGGAAGATAGTTTCAGAACTTTATATCCAAGACCCTAGCCCATTGAAACTCATATCCATCAACCAATTAGCAAAGCTTATTGAATTCACTACCACCAAAAAGAACTTTTTTGTTCAATAACCAAAATTACCTACAAATCAAAGGCCTATGTATGGGGAATTCTGTATCACCAGTTCTAGCCAACATTTTTATGACACATTGAATTTCTAGCGATCAACTCAGCCTTACACTCACAACTGTACTGGTACAGGTATATTAACGATACAATTGCTAGTTTCACGTCACAGAACACACTTAGTTTTTCAAACAACATTAACTCTATACACCCAAACATTAAGATCATCTTTGAACAGGAAAAAACAATCAAAGAGCATTTCTGAACCTCATGATAACAAAAATGAATACACAATTCAAAAGAGAAATCCACAGAAAAATCACCCATACTGAATTACAGTATTACCATTTCCTGGTAATCAGCACATGAAACAAAACAAAAGCTCATAATATTAAGAAACCAAGTAAACACAGAAACAAAACTTTACTCACCCGATAAAATTAACAATGAAATCAACAAATTAAAAAAAAAAAACTTCATCAGAATCAACAAATTTCTTGAAAAATTATACACATACACTTAGATCAACAAGACAATCACCACAAACGATAATAAATACAAAATGGAACAAACTACAAAACCTTACATTGCTATATTCCATATGTTCCCTACATGAACGATAAAATAACAAATATTTGGAAAAACAACAACAAAAAGCTTATGACAGAACACAACAATATTTATACCAAAATTAAACGAGTAAATTGAATAAAATTTTAAGTCGTTGAGATTCTAATCATCCCAAAAAATCAACTAAATCACAATTAATAAACACAAACTTGTACACGATTTTGTTCATTTTGAATCTATCTAGTGGTAAGATTTAAACACTATCGACAAATTCCGAAACATTTATTAAACTTTGAAATTAATATAAAATTACAATTTTAAAAACGGAACCAGACGTTGGTGTGAAGACTTTTTAAGGACAGTCATATAAATAAAACTACTTCTGTGAAGTTACATAATTTCTCACATGACGATAAGTTTGCCATAGTACAAATGAAATTTAAATTTTATTGTTTGTTGAATGCGCAATTATTCAATCAAGTAATAACATAATTCGGTCTATGTTGAAAAAAGTTGACAGTATTAGTTGTGTTTACAATAATTATTACCGTCAATTTATATATGATAATAAGAGTAAAGAAGAACTTGTATCTGTAAAGAAAATATTGTTGTAATGGAACCTTCCCAAGTCCTTGCGTATAATCTCCAGTTATATTTATTTAAAAGTATTTTATAATTACTTATTATATAAATATTAAAATAAAGAAGTAGTAACAAAATATTTTCATAAAAAATATTGAAGTATGCAATCAATGAATCTTTTTACCTCAATAATATCATTTATAACTACATTACTAGTGTCGCGATGGGTTCAATATTTGAAACATTACTTACTAACTTGATTTTGTGACCATGGAAAAGAACGGCTGAATTATTGTTCTTCAGTATCCAAATTTATATGCCATTGTATAGACATCGATAATCCGATATCACTTTGGTATTATGAAAATATAAATCATTTCTTGGAGTGTCTAAATAGTCTACATGATATTATATACTTTGTTGAACGTCAAAAGGTTTATAGAATAGTTCTCTTGAAGACACGATACGTAATAATATATGCAAATTTCAATGTAAAGTGTATTTACTGCATAGTTTTCAAAATTATTACGTTTACCACACTTCTATTTAAGGAAACATTCAGCGCCCAATTTCACAGTCTGATCTCGCAGAAAACCAAAGTCTAATGACCTGAATGGTATGTTTTCACATCTGATAACATTAATACCGTTTTTATTCTCTAGCTTGTTTTGAATATACGATTATTGTACCTATATGTTGTGGAAGCTAATTGTATATAAAGCTATGTCATGACTTGTTACCAGTTTATGTTTTCATTATTCAGTAGCACCTAAAAAGGTTTCACATTTCCTTTCTTATTATCTTTGAGCACAATATCTCTCCACGTTTTTAAATTATAGCCCTAGATATAAACATATTTCTGTGATCTTAGTTTATGAATATTTTGTGCCACAAAAAGACTATAACATGCTATTTCCTTAATTAATTCTGTTTCGGTAACATCTACGGCAGGTTATATAACATGAAATTGTGGTTATAATACATAGCGAGCTAGGTCAACCTTATGCTACTGTGGTTTTCACGTTGTTTATTGACTTAAATGGTTAAAATCGCATTATTTTACCTAACTTTGGAAAAAAAATGTACCTACATTTGTATGTTAAGAGACTGTACTTTCAGACTAACATAGTCAAATCCTTAGAAAATATTCACATGGAGTTTAAGAAATAAAATTTAATAAAAACATTATTTATTTAAGAAATTTAAACTGTATGAGATGATAAGAGATTTAGAAGACTACAGAAAATCAAGAAAATTGGAAAAAAGAAATTAAAACATCAAAAAGGAAGTATGAGAAAAAGTTGGCAGAAAATGTAAAACTTAACAGTAAGAATTTCTTTAAATACATTAAGATTAAACAAAATGTAAAAATGGGAGTAAAACTCTATAAAAGAAGACAAGTATCTGATAATTATGAGATGGTTGTGTTATTAAAATTTGTTTTGTTTTTCTTCTAACGAACACTTAAGCAATATTTCACACGTTGAACATTTGATAAATCGGAATGAGAGGAAACAAGACGAGTGCATTAATTCTAAACTGGTTTGATAAAATAATTGGATGTTTAAGTAATGATAAAACTCCTGGGTGAGATAATATTTCTCCAAAGGATGGAAGAAAGAAAATAATTGTTATAAATAGAGTTCACTCAGCCTGAATTAATATCGCAAGTAGGATATTCAAGACTCAGCCTTAGGGTCTTTGCTATTTTTCATTTGCATCAATAGAGAAATAGTCAATTGGTTGATGAAACTTTGTAGAATGGGCGGCAACTGGAGACATAGGTGTAGGTAGAAAACAACGTTTCGAAAGTCTTCCGCTTTTAGTTTTCAGGCGACGTGCATATTGAACATTTCATTTTTTATAATTCCTAAAGCAGTATAATATATCATATTTTGTGTTTTGTAACGTACAAAATAATAAGTTAAGGTCTAAACTATTATACACTTTAGACAAATTTATAAGTATTAAACTTACAACCTTGCCTTTATCAAAAGATTTGTTAACTTCTTCTGGAAACTCTTTCATTTATGTAGTTGTAGTTTAAATTGTTATTCATGCTGTTTTACTGATATAATTTTGTTTCCGTGTTAATACACTTATAGCTTATAAACAAACATCTTTGTGTACTTTTCTATCACTACTAATAGAGTAATTTGAAAACTTTATTTCAAAAATATTTTAAATTGAGACGCTATTGCTAATGAGTCATAAATTTTGTTTAACAGTTTAATCAACAAAATAATTATTAAAATATTTGTTGTATTAAATGTATTTAATCTACACCAGGATTATGATTTAATATAAGGCAAAGAAATTATAATACCTACCAAAGCTTTCCCTTAGATAAAAATATAAAATTATACATAAAATTAATGTTCACTTTACAAATTGCTAAATGTATTCAATTAGATTACAACAAACATTTATAATACAGTATATTTATCTATCTTTGTACAATATATTTAATAACAAATTCTATACACAGTCAGAGTACATAGCTCATTACACAGTATTTAGATGATTATTCCTTGACTTAGTTACCATGCAATCATTACATACTGTACCACAAATACTATAAGAGTGTTAATAATATGTATTATTAGCAGCAACAAGTGATAAAATATTCAGATTAATTATATCATGCTATAATTTCCATAGACTTAAAATTATAATTAATGAATATGAAACAACTGTAAATTTATGTTACAGTAACAACTGAAATCAGTGTTGTCATGTATTAAATGATTTATTCTGAAACAATGGTTATTTTCATTTTTAGCTTTATAAGTCAGGTAAGTTTTAAATATCTACTGTAAAAAGCAATTGCTATTGTTACATGTTTCTCCTGTGGAGCTTATTTCTTGTTAACTTAATGTGGTCCATAGGTTTACTTGCTAACATTAGTTACGTTTTATACATCAACACGTGTGGCAGAGTCAGGTGGGAGAAAAGTGGCAGAGCAGTATGTCTGTGCATTTACAACACTAGAAATCGAGTTTCAATACACGTGATTGTCAGAGCAGAGATAGCTCATTGAGTAGCTTGGTGCGTAATTACAAAGAAATAAACAAATTCTGGTAGTGGAGGGCAGATGCCATCAAAATTAATTTGTTTTGTCGTTAAGCGCAAAACTACACAAAGGGCTATCTGTGCTCTACCCGCAACGAGTATATAAACCCGTTTTCTAGTGTGTAAGTCCGCAGACATACTGTGTCTCTGGTGGTCTGTCATCAAAGTTGATGACGACATCAATACCTAGAAAGAAGATGGGAGAACTTTAATTAAAACAAAGTAAAATGTAATATATTTTCTCAGAGTTTCTACTTTATATTTAATAATGAAGTTACGTTTTACATTATTTTAATGTTCGCTATAGTTTAAATAAAGTTTCATACGTTACTAAAATTTAAATTCAGTAAACATGTTCAACAAACCGTCAGACTGTATCCGTCCCACATAGAATAATTTTTCAAAATGAAAAAATCTATTTATTTCTAATTTGTTGCATAATGAACATTTTGTTGATGGTGTAAACTGTAATATTTTGTTTTCTAATCTTGAATTAGTAAAGTAATAAGTTTTAATAATTGTACGATATCGCCTTTTTATAGCTATTGAATAAGCAATTTAAACCTATTAAATGTAGACGTGTTGAGACAAATCATTTTCGTCATTGTTTATGAACACCTGTTTAGCAATATATTCTTTTTTTCGTGGAATATCTTTAATGACCTGTTTTTAATGACCTCAAAAGTAATACCTTCCAAACAGACGGTTCTTTTTGTGTATATCAACTTGCAAAATCTTTATTGCGATGAAATAAATAAATTATTAAAAAGAAATGTATATTTATTGACATTATATTTATGTCAGTGAAAATGTTGAAACATTTGATTGGTAATTACAGAGCTTAATATAAAATTCAATTAGAATATCATACTTTTAGAACATATAGATGGTGAGGAGATGTAAAATACAATTAAGAGTAATAAATTAGTGATTTAAATCGATTATATAGCTGTTTATCTGTTATCAAAAATAATTTTCACTATATTACGTCACGGATGACTTACAACGCGCCATCTGTTTAAAATTTGTAGAATACAAAAGGCAAAATAAGCACAAACACTACTAAGCATTGTTGCATGTATTTTTAACTGTTATTTACATAATAAATGTTTCGAAATCTTAACAGATTTCACAGGGAGAAAAGGGTCATGTAATGAATGTTCTGCAGCTCAAACATAATATAAATACCATCTTATGAAATGGTTCTGAAAAATTTTATACATGTGACATATATAACACTTTAAAAGATCACCAATTTCAGTTTAAAAGAAGCTTTAATTTAGATAATGCTTTCTACTCGGCTTTATCATCGACTGATTATTATGAAGTCCGTTATAATATTCAGAAAGCTGCTACCATTATTTTTGCAGACTAACTTCAGATAAAGTTGTCTCATGAAAAATAGATTACTTGTTTATAATGATAAAAGTTTTATCTGTCATAAAAATAACAAAGTTAAAGTTGTTGTTTTTTCGATTTCCATAACAAGACATACTCTTCATGATAAGGTCCCTACATCTTGGGTTTATCTTTTTCCCCTTTGAAAATAAAGCGATAATCTTAACATTTTTAAAGTAAAATACAGCTAGGAATTATTATTTACGGCCACGAAGGGCTATTATATGATGTGTGTTATACAAAATAATTCATGTTTCGAGTTCTCCCAAACTGTTAGTTATAGTGTGTCGAAAATATATTTTTTTTATTACAGTGTGACTTGAACTTCATAAAGATATCAACCACAAGTATCCGAGTTTTTATTGTAATTTGAGTTGTCAATACTACAAATGAACTCCGACGATTGTTATAAAAAAACACAACGGTTAAACAGATGCTTAACTTACAACACCTTGACAGTTAATAATAACTTTTATTAGAAAAAAAGTATTATATATGTCAAAAATACAAATTAGATAATCATCCTGTAGAGGTAAACTTATATAACATAACATCTGAAAATAATTAATGTAATAAGTCATTATGAAAGAAAATAACAATTTTAATGACTGGAATACATTGAATAATCATTCGAAAATATTAGAGAGAATGATATTTGGGAACATATTTTCTTAAGTACATTTTCTTTTATAATAAAACGTTCTGAAATACTCATGTCGATAAACATTATTCTTCCATAACAACGTATACTAACAAAACAAGAAACTACTTTTTTCTTCTGAGAATTGTGTTTTAACCATTAAGTTTTAATGTGATTTAATAAACGAAATAAAACATTCCAGAAATATCACAAATTATTCAAAGAAAAATAAATTAATTTAATATGCAAAATATTTAGCGTAGGTTAGGTTTGAAAGCCATCGTCACTTCAATAATTAAATTTCGAGCTTGTCCGTATACATTGATGGAAAGACGTTTTCCAGTGACTTTCTTTTTTACCGTCAACAGTGAAGTTTAAATAATATTCGATTATGCTTATAATTCAATGTGAGATGCTGTTTTAGAGTGTTTAGGGTTCAGACATTCTCTGCATTCGGACTGTAAATTTTATTAAATTTTTTCTCACATAAAGAATGTTATATTTTAATTTACACCAATAAGGATGTCACGAACTGATTGTATGACCTTTTCTGAGTTATAAAACTCAGAATAGACTGTAAAGACAAATATATAACAAAGATGAATCACCATAGATTTTCTGAGACACCTTCAGAGTTTTAAAGTGATTATGTTACGTTTTTTTTATTCAAGTAGCAGAAATAATTCTAATAATTCATTAATATGATTGTTCAAAAGTCTCACAATTTGAAACGAGCATTTGAGTATGAATTTTAATGAAGTAATAAGTGTTAACAATTCAATAATACAAATGCTATAAAGCATCGTAATTATAAAATAAATATCCAAGTACGGATTTTACAACTTACTTGTATTATTGCAGATAGACTAAAGACTTCATAGTTTCACGTGGATGTGATATTGAGGAAGCAGCAATGCAGAATAAAAGATTGTATGTGTACTTTAATTCTGTATTCAATCAACATATGAGGCATACGCATCCAACCAAATGACCAGCTTTCCAGTTTTACCTTGCTAACAGCTGAGAAAGTTTTAACCTGTACGTAGATACAGCTGATTTGCTCTATAGATTCTGCTTTGAAGCGACAATGTATGACACGATTTTGTAAAATGTTTTAAGAATATACCGACCTTTTTTTCTGATATAAATGTAAACAACAACATCTACAAATTCGAGGTCTAAATTAGGAAGAATAGTAGATTTCGTTAATCATTGTCAGATTGTTATGTTCGAAGCGAAATTTTATGATACCGTTTAGGACATAAACACACATTTCTTTTCATAGTGACCTAATTTCATCCAAAAAGTTAGATTCTTTTAAAATAGAAGTTATATTTGAACTCTGGTGGTAAATTATATTATTTGAAAATTAAACTTTAAACACAATTAATTCCATCTAACTATTATATGTAAAATTAATTCCATCTAACTATTATTTGTAAAATTAGTTCCGTCTAACTGTTTTGTGTAAAACTTGGATATCTAGTCAAAACAGCTAAACTTTTGTGGGATGCAAGTAAAACACCTTATATAGCGCTTGTGCTGTGAAGGAAGTGAAAACACTGAGTCTAGGTTTTATACGAATTTCCCATAATTACTGGACTGATATCCACGTAATATAAACAAATATTTTAAAATTTACAGTGAAGTAAAACCTGTTAAAAACAGAAAAAAATCTTTCGTTTCTGATTATTATTATCACTCGTTTGTTGTTTTTTTTGTACCCAGTTTATAAAAAGGTTTTTCTGTTTTATTAAAAAAAAACAACTTATGGTCTACCTTATCCTTTCAACATTTTCTTTTGTATCAAATTGTTAGAAATTTTTTACTCTATTATTGTTTTAATTCTATAAAATTTTGTAGTTTTATTGAACTTTGTTGGACGCTACTCGCTTCCTATTTACACTATTTGTCTCTGATTTTCATTGAAGTGTTAAACTAGAAGAAAAGCAACGATTCAACATCACCGACCTCCAACGTTTAGGCTACTTATTACCATCTGGTCCAGCATGGCCAGGTGGTTAAGGCATTCGACTCGTAATTCAAGGGAGCGGGTTTGAATTACTATCACACCAAACATGCCCGCCCTTTCAGCCGTGGGGGTGTTATAATGTGAGGGTGAATCCCATTATTCATCGGTAAAGGAGTAACCCAAGAGTTGGCGGTGGGTGGAGATGACTAGCTGCCTTCCCTCTAGTTTTATACTGCTAAATTAGGGACAGCTAGCACAGATAGCCCTCGTGTAGCTTTGCGCGTAATTTGAAACAAACAAACAAACCAAACGAATTACCAATGAATAGGGGGTTAGCTGTCACCTAACCACCAGTCCACACATTTCTTGATAAGTTTCTTTGGTTTTGTTTGCTTTAAATTTTGGGCAGTTACTTTACAACTATCTCCGTTAGCCGTTCCTAGAAATGTTAAATTTAATCAAAAATTAATTTATAAATAAAGAAACGAAAAAAATTAAAATTATCATCAGTGACAAAAATAGAAATTGACTTTAAATATGAAAATCTAAACGAAAACTGAAAAAAATAAGAAAACATATAAACATGTATAGATATGTAACCATTTGATTTAAACAAACACGAATTATTTTTTATGTCATTTACCTGCAGTCAAATTGTATATAAATCTATTCCACTTTTCTAACGTTATTTCACACCTACGCAGTACAGATCGTGAACTTGTTACTAATGCTGGATGAGCAGACAAATTGGATTTATTATGACCATAGTCCTTGAGTACCCAGAGTGAAGTATAACATGTGATCTCTAAAGGCTCCCTCTATATAACAGCACAGAAGATTGTAAGAGAAAGGATGAGTTTCTATAGTTTACAAAATCTTAACAAAAAAGTTCACTTACAATTTTTCCAAAACACTTTCACTTCTTTAATTACTGTGTTGTCAAAGCGAATAACTTGAAATATCAAATTATTGTTAATTTTAGTTTTATTTTTAAAAGCATTTTTTAAAACTAAGGTAAAAAAAAGAACATCACAAATGAAATATTAGATTGGATGACTTATTACACGGCGACAAGTGAACAGCTCTCTTACTGTCAACTGATACATTAACTATAATCATCATGGTGTAATGGTGGATTCTCAAGTTGAGTTGTTTCTTAATAATACTTATGAAAGGTTAGCAATAAAGGTTGCATCGTAGTTTTAATGAAGTAGACACTTTTAGTGTTGTACTATTACATTCACCAAAAGAAAACATTATTACTATGAGACTAGTTTCAAACAATACTTGCCTGAACTTAATTTTACATTTGAATGTATTCTAGGAATAACGATTTTGATATGTGCGCTTTTGTACTCAGTCTCTTTCTTTCAGTTAAAATCAGTTTTAAGGTCAGGTAAAATCCGATATTGTATCCTATAGATTTCTTGCTTTTGAGATTAGTCCCCGTTCACTAAGTGAAGTCAGCGAATTCCCTTGTGTCACTTATTGACATAAAAAAATATTATTTGTTGCCATGACCAAAGATACTGTCATTGTCAATGTTTGTTTCATTGCATATGTTGTATTAAGGTTTTAAGAACAAAATTATTATCATTCAGAACAGTGAAAGTTTGGACACTGAAACATTTACCTTTTAAATACTTAACACAAGTGTGTTATACTAAGTAGAAAAAAACAAATTCAGATTGTACCAGAAAGTAAGGATCGTTGGTTGTTCCGTAGAATTGCCACAAGAAGTATTAGGAAATAAAAAATATTAAAATAAAAACTGTATTTGTTAGTGTATTTTTATTGGAGCGTGTTTTTATACTTATAGCATTTCTTCGAAGAACAAATTATCTCCACTTTCTGTTAAGTGGTTAATTTTTATGTATTGTTCTCAGTTTCTATATGTTCATGGAATGAACACAATATTGAAAATCTTCCAGTTTAGCATATATATAAAAACTATAGCTTTTAGAATAATTAAAACCAAAATCACGAAGTTATAAAGTATATGCTTTATCATTAAAATATTTCAAATGTCTGTCCATCCATATGTAGTGCCATCTATTGGACTTAAAATATATTTAAGTGCATGCATGGTATGTTTACAATATATATACACATATAAAAAATGTAGATATTCACAGACGAGTTAAGTAGCTGAAGAAATCTTTTACCAATAGCCCTAGCTATCTAGGGCTAGCTAGCCCAGCTGACATGATAAAGTAAATGGTTGAAGAAAAAGTTATTGTTTCAGATTTTTTTGAATTGTTATGTCGAAAATGTTTGTGATCCTTTTATCATGCTATTAGAATATATGCGCATAATATATGGTTACCAATACTTTCAAAGGTAGACGTTTCATTTCAGAAATCGATAACGTTGTTTTACAGTGAATAAGTTATTTGTAAACCTTGTCGATCCCTGATATTAAGTAGTTAATACCAGTTTTTGAAGTCTGAAGAGATATATATAGTGTAATACAATTTTTAAAGTACAAAAAGTGTTAAGTATAACAATTAGTCATGTCTTAAATAATACAATGAAACAATACACAGAAACCTTAAAGACAGAATTATTATTTCTTACGTAAGTATATACATCACATAAAAAAGTTTATTTTTGTCACGTTTTATATCATTCTTCTTGTTTTGGAACTGCAACATTAAACTTTTTTTGGGATTATATTATGCTTTATTTCAAAATAAAGATATCGATGTCCAGTCTTGAAGAGATTAACACTATAAAACATTTTAAAGTTCTTATTTCTGTTGTAAAGCCTCAAGTAGATCGTTTATCTGGAAATGTGTTGAAAAAATGTTTCTAGCGTGTTCAGAGGCTAAATTGTTTGATATTCAAAATAAGACAAAACATATCAGACATTTGTAGAGATACGTTAATGACGTGATTTATCTTTGGGCAGGTTACAAACAACAATTTGATAATTTTGTAACTCTTTTAAATCACAAAGCATCAAAATAACATATTAAGTAATTTGACCAAAACGGATACATTAGGTTTTTGCACTTAAGTATTAACATAAATAACAGCATACATTTTTTTTCAAAATTATCATAAAACCGACTTATAATGACATTGTGATATACACATCTTAAAGACATCAAATATTTTACAAAATACCTATGTTTCATTATTTGCTACAGAGATGTATCTCTGTACCTTTGTCATCTGAAGAACCCACTCCCAGTGGTTCAGCGACATGCCTACAGACTCACATTGTTAGATACCGGGTTTCTTTTTATCCACAGCAGGAAGAAAATCTATAGCCCATTATACATAACTATAAACAAAAAAGTTATCAACTGAAAATTATGAAACTAAATTTAAAAACTATAAATCATATTGCTATAAACTATGGTTATACCTCAAGGTGTACATATCTGTACATTATGAAAGAACCTAAAACGAAAAGTTCCGGTTTTTTTCCAATTTTTCTTCTCTGAGATCTGAACATCCACCCACGTGTTGGCCATACGAGGCGACACGTGAAAGGGAAGAGAGGATGCTGGCAGTTGAGTGGTGTCTTTCGTACTGTTACGCCCCACTTTCTCCTTGAATTTCTGTAGTCGGGTGGCCTTATTGTGACTTTTCAAGATCAAGTGAATTGTCCTGTTTGACTAATGTCAACCAACTATCAATAATGGAAGTTAACAACGGGTGTTATGGACATTATCTCTGATGGTGGTGTTTAGGTATAGTGCTAATAAAGCTCTGACGTTGCTACACTTTTCTTATTTTGCATTCTAGTGTGTTTCCTTAAAGGTCTCCGTGGTAGGTACCATTAGTAAGCGCTGCATCTTTTTCTTATTGGCTTACTATCCAAACAAAATAATAAAATAATAATTGGTAAGAAGCCACGTATAGAAAACTTTGTTCCACAGTTACAACCACAGCGGTAAGCTTACGGGTTTACAACACTAAAATCAGAGGTTTGATTCCGTCGTTTGGTTTAACAGATAACCCGATCTAGTTTTGCTATAAGAAAATACACACACAATTACCATCAACGTCCATTCCTGTTCTTCGTTTTCTAATTTTACATGCTCTGACTGAGAAATCCTTTAGTCAAATGCCTCGATATTTAACCAAAAGAGAATAACATGGCTTTTTGGTTCTCCCAAGTCAATAAAGAAGTTACATTCTGGAGTCATCTAGGTTGAAACATCTGTAAAACTTCATAGAAAACTTTCATTGAAGTCAAAAGCCCTTACAAGCATACCTGTTGAGGTTATTCCCCATGCTACTTTCAACTCTTCACGAGTCGGAGATTTTCTCTGGTTTCTTCAGTCAAGCATCTCTACTTACAAGGACGGAATTATGCTAATTCTGATGTTTTCCTAGCTACGTCTACCAGGTTATCTTAACTGTAAGTTATGGCTATATACTCCTACTCCTCTCAGAAATTTCCATTCTCAAAGGTTTACACATTCTAAGACATATTGTCGTGGTTCTTTAATCTGTGCTCTTTGTGGTGGAAAAGATCATAATGCCTATGAGTGTCAACTGAACCCTCACTGCACTACACACCACTGCTACAGTGGGAGTACAACATATATATCTGTGCGTACAATGGCGTCTTAGTCACACCATGCAAAGAGTCTTTTGCTCTCAATGAATACGTTATTAGAAACTTCAACGCCTACTCCCATTACAATATGTAATTGGGCTACATATTAATAGCCGTGATTTTTAATAACAGCTCTGGTCGATCTTCTTCAGCTCCTAGAGGTGGAACAATTATTCTTTCCAGTCTTAAATCACTAGAATATCATTCTACTGACAGAGATCTACCCAATCAACCCGAAGCAGGTTTCATGTACGTTAAAAGTCTTGCTTCCACTAAAGAATAACGGCGTAGAAGGGTTTTCCGCCAAGTAGCCCTCCACCTAAAAAAAATAGCCTCTTTGATACAGTGTAATTGTCAAGGATTTTGCTCTAATTTGGATCAAACAAGGCTTTGAACAATTCCTATCTCCCCGTGTGTCTCTCCTTATATGAAACATTCTTGACATCAGCTAACGCTGTCTTCTTTCTGCATTTTTATTTCATGGTAAGGTGGTATTATTGATTGACCACTAAGTACCCACTTTATCTGTGCCACTCGATACACCATTGGAGGCCGTAGCCAACTGTATCTCCTTGGGCTGTACCACGATTAGCTGTTATAATTAGTTGACCCCTGGAGAGATACAGAATCAAAGTAGGGATTAAAAATCATTTAAAGTCCATTGAACCAGCATCATTTTACTTGTTTGTGTCATTTTTATGGTAGCAAAAATCTACTTTTTTCTCCATAAAACATTAAATTTTATCGTATTTTATTATTCAAGGACTGATTGTACATATTTACCATGAATTGTATGAAAACAATTACAAATATTGAAATCATTAAATCTCATAGGAATCGTAAATGGCAAGCGGTCACCTTCATATTTCATGTGTTATACCACATATTCATCTCGTCTAGCCTGTCATAGAAAGACAAAAACCTCTGAAAATTGATCGATTTTTGGAAGGGAATGTGACAGACGTATCTACAGAACTATGAATAGAATCAGATGAGAAACACTAGTTAAGACAAAAGATTTAGAATGTATGCATATTTCATCATTTGTGGTTACTATGAATATTAAGATAAGAAACCTACAGCAAGCCGTACCCTAGCATCTTTTAATAGGTGATAATCCATCAGTACAATTATCAGTGACAAAGGACGTTCAGATTCCCTGACTAAGAATATTTAACACAAACAAGAATAATGTTTTTAAACTGACACAACTCGCATGTATAAGTTTGCTTCTCTGATATACCCGTTGAAATGTCATATACTTCGACTAGATAGATAACGAAATGGTAATCATTCTCTTCCACGAGAAGAATTTCCAATTTAATCTCAGATGCAGAATATATTAATTTTTATGTGACCGGCCTGTTTATATGGATGATAATTTTTTTTCTCACATAGAACAAAATAAAGATACTTGTTTGAACGAAGGGAAAAATTCATCTTAATTTTGCAATTGTCCCATTATTGATAAATTGTATGACTTTCTATTTTATGATGAAACCGCAAGGGTAGAAACTACATTACGAGTAAAAGCTTAAAATAATTATTCTTATGTTATTTTTCATTTTTGCACTAACCTAAAAGATAGTTAAAAATAAAATTTTAAAAATTTCTGAAAATTGAAACTATACTTGTTACGTTCATGTAATTCGTAAATAATACTTATAAATAGACATCCTGATCAGTTTATTAAGCTTAAGAAGGCAACACATTTTCTGAATATATTTCAAAACTTATCCCGAACAGATTTTGTTCATACAAATTGTGTTTTGGATCTACTACTTTGTTTTCCTCTTCAGTGGTAAGTTTTATTACTGGGACAGTATATTTAAATCAGGCAGTGTATACTGCCTGCAATATATATTTGTTTAAACAAAGGTTGTAATTAATATTAACTCCTGGTAAGAACAAATTACCAACTCAGTGTCAGTCTATCAAACACACTGTTCTTCTAGTCTTTCGAATAAAGATTTAAAATTGTACACTATCGTTGTTAACATGTTCTCAGTGTCAAACCCAACAAGATCTCACAAAATTAAACCAGCTTAGGAGATATACATTATTCTTAAATAAATGTTAAATGTAAAAATAATGCAAAACCACGTCTTTAAGGAATATATAATAACAAAAAGTTAAAAAATAAATGAAATTGAAGATTTTAAATGCACTAAATAACACTGTTACGAAAAGCAACATAAAGAATGAATAGTGAATATCTTCCTATGCAGCACGCATATAGTAAGTGTTACCTTTAAGTTTCATAGTAAACTTAATATTTTATTAAATAACATTATTTGGTCATATTTGTGTATAAATACAACATTTTGAGAACTCTCCGTGACAACGTCTCGTGACCAATAAAAACCCGTTAAACATTTTAAACAGTCTAGCTTTAGAGGAGTCGCAGCATGTGAGTTAAATCGCAATGACAAGTGTTACCGTTTAAGTTTGGAGTCAAGCATCAGGACATTGTTTTAACTATTCAGCTCCTCCGAATATTACAGATGTTGTTGTTTTTATGTACCGAAGTACACAAAGAGCTTTCGATGTTTTGCCCAGTACGGATATCGAAACTCGGTTTCTAACGATGTAGGCTGCAAACATAAATTTGTACTATTGGTTCCTAGTTCTAGCCGACGTAAAATAATCACGTTATTAGATAATTATTTGAAACTAAGAATTGGCTAGACTACGGACTGAATCACTGGGACAAAATCTGAAGCAAAGATTTTAAATAATGAATAACATTACTACCATATCCTGTTGAATTCCATCTATTGTTTTTGGGTATAAAACAATACAATCTAGTTTATTAATTAGCTTATCCTCTTTTTCCACTGAGATATTTCAATATATATAAGGTTGTTCGAAAAATAATGGGAAATTTTGATGTCAACATTTTACTCATTCATAGGGATAAGAAACCTGTCATTTTTATGACTTAATATATATCACGAAAAAGCTAAGGCTTTCTTCTTTTCATTAGCGGTTTTATTCTTTTCTAAAAACCTTATTTCCAATATTTCAGACCCTTACAATTAAAAATCAAAATAAAAAAACCGTTACTCATTATTTTCTTGCATGAATTCAAACTTGGTCAAAATGCATCTAAAACCATTCCCAATGTCAACCAAGCATAGAATGATGGAACCACCTCCGAATATACAGTAGAGAATTGGTTGCAAACATTCTGTAATGGAGATGTGAGTCTTGAAGATAAAGAGGGCAGAGGATGTCCTTTTGTTGCTGGAATCGACCAACTGAGGACGTTAATGGAATGAAACCCCCGGCACACCATTCAAGGAATAGCACAATAATTGGGTGTTGGCATTTCCATAATTTCGAACCATCTGGAGTACATTTGGAAAGTGAAAAAGTGTGTGCTCCATAGGAAGATATACACCATTAATTCTTTATTGTTGCTTTCGTAAATAGAATTGTTTAGTGTTTTAAATCGTCAGTTTCATTTGTTTTTAATTTTTTATTGCTATATTTTCAATAAAGAGATGGTTTTGAATTATACGCATGTTTAACATTTATGTAAAACTAACATTCCTGGTCCAATTCTGTAGTTTTTTTTATCAATAAACATTAATCAAAATTATGTATTCCAAGGCTGACTGGCTGACCAACAATAATCTATTACTGTCTTTTGGCTAACTGTTTTTATACGAATTACGTTAGATTTAGAACGTTCAACAAATTCATAAATGCTAACCTTTTTGTTAAAACAAATATTTTTGATTCTTACTTTCAAGAATCTTCCACAAATTTAAAGAATAGGCAGGACTTGCGCAATACACGCCACGCGCATGAAACCGAAACAAACGTAGGCATCAAAATAAACATATAAATATAATTCCATAATAAATTGTATGTAATTTAAACATTCTATGAGTATCCCTTACTGTAACTATAAACATTAGCCCATGTATGTCAAATGTAATTCATCATGATGACGAGAAACCCACTTGAAGTAAAATTGTTGATATGAATTCATTATAGTCATCCGTTCACCTATAAGATGAACCATTTTCTAGGTTATTGTCTCTGAAGCTTGATTTTCTTATATAGTTCATGTAATTTATCACAGATCACTGTTTCGAACAAAAATTTTAAACACTTCTACCTGCATTTTTCAATCCACGTTTTTGTCGATTTCAGATAAATATCAAAACGATATATTTAATGTCTGTTAATTCTAGTAAAAAGTCATGTGTCTCATCATAATATCCTTGAAGTAGTGTCTTATAATTTTCAATCAGTCCTCCTTGTAAAATTATTACTAATTTTTAGGTAGTTGTCCTAAATTTATCATGAGACATTATGCTTTCCGTATCAAAGCTAACGTCAAACAAATTTTCAAATTATACTGTTTCTCTTTGTATACGGAGTAACAACCAAACAAACAATGGAAAAGGCACATCTTCGACAATTATCAATTTATCTACAGATAATACAAATTTCCTTTCTTAACAAACACCATACCCAACTTATTCTCTAGTGGAACAATACTTACATTCTGTCCAACTACAACTTCTACCATCAGTAGCACAAGTATCCTGGTATATCTGCGTACCTGTCTACTACTAGTATGTATAAAATTACCTGTCAAAACTTATATACCGTACACAATGATATACATATAGGTGTTATCCTACTTACCTAACTTAATTACAACTTCGTAATTACTTTATGATATTATTTAAGGCTTCTAATACACAGTATCTTATGTCATTAGATTCAGTATCAACTACTTTTACGCCACTTTTAAACTTAATTACAACTACTTGAGATTGAATTTTACTCGTTTCCTCCTACGTGTAGAAGCCATTTCTGGTTGAGCTGAGAAAGGACTACTTACAGTCATGAGTCACTATATCAGCTGATATCGTCAGTAAGGTACTTTATATACCATTCTCATACAGATACGACATATTTTTCATTTTGTTCAGTCACACTTCTTCTAAATAAATAGAATTTTATACAGTGACTTGTACAAAAACATACAAACATATCACAATATCTTCAATACAAAAGTTGTCGCTCCTCTTGCGCTAAACGAAACATTAACTACAGTCAAGTTCTTAGTATAAGGAAAATGCGATATGAAAGAGACTACAGAAAACGCGATGAGGATCTAAATCAAAGCCTATTACGAGGAGGATATAAAGATACCGAAGTCTATAGAAAGACTGAAAAGACTAACAACACTCAGCGGAAAATATGTTAAACAGAGTAACAGTTAACTTTCAAAATGAATTCCTGTTATTATCATCCATCAGTTTAAACTTAAAAACGTTTGATAAATTCTTAAAAAAAAACATTTTCATCTTCTGCAAATTAACGATCGTCTTAAAGAGATATTTCCTGAAGTTTCTGTTGGCTCCTTCCAACAAAGCAGAAGTCTAAAAGAAATCCTTTTTCACACAAAAGTGAACTACATTCCATTCAAAAATGGTTGTAAAACCTACAAGCTCATAAAAACCACTGACTCGTTTTTCTAACAAGTACAATCAAAGTAAGTTTGAAATACATAAAAAATCACTTGTGGAACAAAAACACCATTTATCTTTTTCAGTAAAAATATACAATCACCAATACGTATGACATACATAAACAACTCTTATATAAAGTTTCAACAAACATAAATATTCTATTAACACCAAAAAAGACCTCTCTGTTTCTTAACACTTTAACCAACCAGTCATTCCAATGACGATGTTACTGTCATTGGCATTGTAACAGGATTCAAAACTAAAGTAGATAGAGAAATAAAGGAAACTTGTTGGATTGCTAATCTAAACACTGTTCAACCTTTCAGAATAAATCTAGATCCTGGAATCAGTGATCTCCGTTTACTGGTTTCATCTCTGTCAGGAAAGCTTGTTTTGGAATTTCGCACAAAGCTACTCGAGGGCTATCTATGCTAGCTGTCCCTAATTTAGCAGTGTAAGACTAGAGGGAAGGAAGCTAGTCATCACCACACACCGCCAACTCTTGGGCTACTCTTTCACCAACGAAAAGTGTGATTGACCGTCACATTATAACGCCCCTACGGCTGAGAGGGTGAACATGTTTGGCGCGACTCGGGCGCGAATCCGCGACCCTCAGATTACGAAGCGCACGCCTTAACGCGCTAGGCCATGCCAGGACAGTCTGTCAGAAAAAAAACAACAACTTTATTGTCTGCGTATTTTTTCATGAAATATGAAAGTTGAATTTCCTAAAACTTACTATTCGTTTAAGATAATTGTTCAAACCTGTTTTATAAATTGATTAGTATAACATGTAATTTTCAATCAGTCTCCAGGTGTCGCCTTTATTTTACTTAAGCATAGTTTTAGATTACATTAGTTTGTTATAATTTAAAAAGCTAGCCGAAACAAAAATAAATAAAACAGAAAACGCTGCACTTGTTGAAAAAATCCCAGGGTATACGCTATAATGTGAGATTATAAAATGTTCCCTAAGTTTAGGAGGTGACTGAAGTGGTAGGACCCACATTGCTATGGGGATACACAATCTTTCAGTCTTAACCTTTATTTGCCGGTGTCGCATAACAAGTAGAATACAAGCAATATATATAGAAACAGAAATTAGAAATTACGAGAACGAGATGTGGGTGCTAAAGCCCACAATGTTTCACATCTATATCACTTTTCATTGCCTGCAGACAGTTGTGGAAAGGTGACTGCTTTCCCAAGCAAAGAAGAAAAATATTTGAAGTAAAATAAGAAAAATAACACACTACCACTAGGGGGTAAGTAAGTTTGCATTCCAGCACCCCAATATAGTAGCAAGGCATCAATTGACAGAACAGCAAACGAACTATACCAGCATTAAGCGTCCCATCCAGCTATCTAAACAAACTTGTATAGCTCCCAACCACCACCTAAACAAACTTGTATAGCTCCCAACCACCACCCATTCACTTAGTTTACTGTGATTATCATGTTCTAAGAAAACCTTTATATACGACAAGGTGTACATTTAACCACTTCTAGATAAAATATCCATAATACCTTTTCTTATACACTCTCGTCATTGGTTACATTTACCAGAAATGGAACGCTTACAATAGTAAAACCGGATAACCTTCATGATGTCACTAAATTCCCTCTTTCTCTATATATATACATGTATGTCACTCGTTCGATTACACCACTATTCCCACTTTTTCCCTAAAGAAGAAACGTTCACCATTCAAGAGCACTCGGGTCATGAGGTTTCTTGTTCACTTTTATCAATACTTCTTGTATCTATATGTTTTTCTAACATCATGAATTCTCAGATACTGGTAGCCTACCTTTTCTACCAGTGCTACTAATTGGAACACCCTATGTCATTATAACCTCATCACAGAATTCAACACTATCATCCTCAAACGTTAGGGTTTCTACATCTGCCTCTGTTATTTCTTCCTCATTAAAAGATAAGTCAAGCTCACTCGAGTTATCAGTTTATGCACGAACGTTCTCCTTTTGATCATCTGCTTTGGTTTCTTCAACCAAACCTTCATACGGATAAGGTTAATAACATTTTATTTTCATTTATCTATTAATATGTCCTTGACACTTTACCTTTTCCATAGATCTGTTTTTAACTAGCTGATGTTTCGCAATTCGTCATAATTCGAAGACCCAAGAATAAAGATGCTTCAATGATTGGTCAGATGACAGTAACTCAGCTACATCTTTACATATATTTGTCCTTGTCTTCTGGTTATTATCCTACCTCAGAGGTTTCTTACTAACTGTTTATGAGAAATTTTTTCCAAGTTGGTGTAAATATTCCTCGTAGCTTTCTCAGTGCTATACTCGTAAAGTATGTCAATACGATTTTCTTGTCTACTATCGAATGAGGTTTGCACAAACATTATCACGATCTTTCCCTTGCTGTGTCAGCGTCTCTTTGAGAATAATATAAACATCTGTCGCTTGCCTTCGACTTTGATACAGTCTAGGTTTTGACGCACTTTCCTTTTTCGTCAGGTGATATGAAAACTTTAGCGAATTATTGCACACTATATTGTAATACCAGACACGCTGTAACTGGCATTCATTTCTCTACTTTGAAGTATTGTAATCAATGAAAAAACCTCAAAATACCACAATGTTTCTCAACAAAAAACCTCAAAATACCACAATGTTTCTCAACAAAAAACCTAACTAAAAATTACCTGTTATACTTGCTAATTAATATTGTCACTAGTCAATGTACACGTAGAAACACGGCCACACAGAGAAATCATACAAATAATCTGAACAAGCATTTCTCGGATTCCGAAGTACGATACAATAAGTGTTATTTAATTTGGTTACCAATTAAATATTTTGTAATCTTAACTGATACACATCTTTTATTTTGATACTCGTTATTTTTACTTATCACAAAATAAAATTATAGATTTTGATTTCTAACACTCAAATAGTTTTGAGTAAACAACGTTCGTAAAATGTGAAACAAAATTCACAATATCTTTTAACGAAATACTTTTTAATAATTCTCGGTTGAAAAAAAAAAAGCAGACAATTGCCGTCCCCTTGTGAAAACCGGATCCATGTTGGCCACAAAATAGATATCGATATTTAGCGAGTATATGTAGTGATCCTATATTGATAAAGCAAGGTTTCTACAGGCAAATAAGAAAATGGCGTGCAACTATAAAGTGCGTATGTGTGATGCTTGTGGTTAATGCCCTTGATATCAGTGTGGATGCATCGGTTGAAAACCAAAGGTTAAAATAGCATGAAAAGTTGATCGCAAACAGCTGCAGAGCAAATCAAAGACATGGAGAAAGAAAACAGGAAAGTCTGATTAAGCTCTTAGATTGGAGAGTGATGAAGATGAAATGTCTAGCGATACTTCTAAGAATACCTTTTATTTTGTGACACCTACAAAACGACACAGATCATCTGAGAACCCAGTTGTGAAAGCTAGGCTTTGAAGGCATTTTTGTAGTACTCCCACAGAGCGCGAGAACAATGTTTATTGATTTGAACAGTTATGAGTATCGAATCCACAGCTACATCGAACTTTCTAAATGAAGAAGCCCGACGGAAGTCTTCGAGTTTCAGTGAACAATGGACTGCTTGCGTTTTGTAATAGAGATATTTATATATCTAAGTATTTTTACATAGAGGTTTTCTGTTGTGAATATTACTTATTGACGTTGATATTAGTGTGAAAGAAGTACCAATGAAGAGGATCGTCAGGGTGTTGCAGAGTCTGGTGAACCTAAGATTGAGTGGACTAAGACAGTGGTGAGCTTTCTGTCAATAGAAGTATATTAACAAAATAACTTTTAATCATGTATAAAGCTATGTGTTGAGGTGATGGATGAGGTATTCTACTAAATCACTGTTCTACAAGAACAACAGAGTGAATCTAACACCCGCCCACGAGGTACCATCCCCAGTAAACCCTGCTTCACTATAAAACCAATTTTAAAAAACACCTGCTATTGGCTAAGAGTCCAAAGAAGAAAGGGATATTTCACCTTTACAGGTCCATATGATCGACACTAAATGGACTCCTTCCTGCAGTTAAGGGAATGGCTAAAGAATGGATGTATTACTTTTCTAAACATTTTCAGAAGTTATTCTCTTACATGGATTGATTTAAGACAGACAGAACACTGCTTGATTCCGAAATGATATGGTTCAATATCTGACTTAATAAGAGTATATGAAGAAGAACAGCATCACAGTTGTAATAATCAACAGGAATACTGATAACAACCTGCTGATCATGGCTGAGTTACCTTTATATAGGACAATCACTTATGGTAAGATCACTGAGTATAAGGAACTACGTTGTATTTTTGCTATTGTAACGGATTTACCGTTATTCGTTTATTGTAGTACTTAAACTTGTCAGTGTTTTCTTTTTTACTGTGGCGTACATTCTTGACTGAGTATTGCGAAAGTCCGCTTGTTCTCGAAACATTAGAGAATTCTTGAAAGTGTAGGAATCAACAATGCTGATTTGACAAAAGCGCGTGAGAATATTGTCAGAAGTTCTAGAAACTCGCGTGATTTGAATAAAAGTAACGTGCCAAGACAAGAGAAGAGAGTAATATTGTTGGACAGCTACAGTCAGCACGCTATCGGCCTAGGAATGTGTGTTTTCTTATAGCAAAGCCACATCGGGCTATCTGCTGAGCCCACCGAGGGAAATCGAACACCTGATTTTAGCGTTGTAAATCCGAAGACATACAGCTGTACTATCGGGGAGCTATAGGCCTAGGAATTTATAACTGTGATTAACGTCTATTAATAGGAAAACTACAAAAATGTATCAGGAAATTTCGATATATCGAACATTACCAACCGTTTAACTTCAGTGAACGAGTCAAGACGTTATTATTTCTATGATGGCATTAAATACTTCCCTCGACAGAAGAAGTGAACCCTTTAAGCGTGTGAGACTACTCAAGAAAGACGTCTTTAGGGAGGCCATCCGAACTAGCTAACATAAACAAGGTGCGTGACATATTAATTTAGAATTGATTTGTTTGTCGTGGACCTGGATCGTTGATAAAATATTCACTTCTTCACTAGATATAAGAATCAGTAATGTGTAAGTTTCTAAAACTGTTTTATATACATTACCACTGCTAATAACTATTAGTAGTAACCGATATTTTATAATTCTACATTAAAATACATTTGTGCTATAAAGGAAAGTTATGTATATTAACCCTGTTGGTAAATAATATAAATATGATACATATTAACAGTTAATTAACTGCCAAGCTGAAATTCATATTTCCAGTTATTTGAAATAATAATATGTCAGGTACATAACATAATAAAGGGAAGACTTATCTGAAATAAATAATAATAATAATATGAAACATTATGTTATTAAATGTATGCACCAGATTTTGTGATAGTGACTCGATTATTATAAAGTTAAGAGAATTTCTTAATTGCAAAATTAATTGGATTGGAATTATATTGAAACTATTGTGGTATATCAATACTTATTCTGAGATATATGTAGCATCATATTTTGTCGTTATAGATTTAATTACAATGTACATATGTAAAAACGGCTGGTATGGATAGAGAAAGCTCTATGTAGTAGAGCGAACAACGTTTCGACCTTCTTCGGTCATCGTCATGTTCACAAAGAAAGAAAGAGGTTACTGACCAATAGCTGACTACATGTTTGAAGGAGGTTATGTAACTGAGTGTAGGCATTTAGAGGGCGTGCTTAGATGTTTGATTATATTTATTAATATAGGTATAAAGGTGTTCCTTTGTATTGGTTTATTTTGGGTTAAAGTTGTTGTATAAGTAAGGCTTCTTTAATTTTGCATTTGTTTATGTGTGTTTCTTTATTTAGTATTTGAGTGTTTTCTATGGTTATGTTGTGTTTATTTGATTTGCAGTGTTCGAAAAAGTTGTGAAGGTGACTTTCTGTGTTCTTTGAATCTGGTTTTCATTTTTCTACTTGTTTCTCTAATATAGAAGTCGTGACAGTTATCACATTGTATTTGATAAATAATGTTGGTGTGGTGTTTGTCAGTATAGTTTTTACATAGTATAGACCTTAGTTTTGTGCCTGGTTTTTGAATTAATTTGATATTAACTGGAATGTCACATTTTATTACTAGTTTTTGCCAAATGTTGGTTATGTTTCTGCGTTTTTCAATCACATTAATTCTATGCATACCAACATTAACTTCACATGTGAATAGGAAGAAAGCTACCAAATATCATTTCTTAACCTCAAAATTACAAGAACCGATACACAATTTAAAACATAAATCCACCGAAAAATCACCCATACTGTATTTACATTCCTTGGGACTTAGCACATGAAATAAAACAAAAACTCAACATACTAACAAACCAAATAAATACAGCCATAAAACTATGCTCACCAGATAAAATTAACGACAAATTAGACAAAATAAAACAATACTTCATCAACCCCATTTAGTTTCCTCCACAAACCAAAGGAAAATTTATACGTACACACATAGAGAAAAAGCAAAATCAACTAATAAAAGTAAATAAGCCCCACGATTTAAAAAATCACGAAACCATATACGCTGCATATCATATATTCCCGACATCAGAAGAAAAATAACTACGCACTTAAATATTTATTTAGATATATAGTTGTTTAACTGAAGTTGTAAAATAATGGTTATTGTTTATCTTTGCTAAGCCAGTTTATTGTTTTAATTTAGAAAAATTCGGGCAGAGCTACATTTGCCTGATTGCACTAAAGGACTCTCATTAAAATAATACACTGAGGGAATACAGTTAAACAACAGTACCCAACACTAAATCTTGTTTACACTTTTCTGACCGAATATGGTATTTGAGCATAATCCAAATAATGCACCCATGACCCCAAAGCTCAGAGTACAATGTTATGTGATTATAATGAGATTCGGATAATGAGTATATACATCTACATTATCTACTAGGCCTCACTTTTACACAACGATTCCTTGTGGTATTATAAAATACCATGAAGGTAATGTCTTCTCCGGTAATACAAAATGTTACAGTAATTCTTTGTGTAACATTCTTCTGAATTTGTTTTAATTGGTCTAATCCAGTTTAACATGTTTTGTTTTTAGTATATTGTACTGCACTGTGCTAAATTGTATAAAGTTTCCTGGTTAACTGCTGATTTCAGGAATTAATATCGTAATGTTCTAAGTGTTAAGTAGTTAAATAACTGTAGAGAATTCTGCTTGTATCATTGCAGTGTACAGAGGTTAAGAGGTAAACTAGCAGATATATATTTTTCAGCAAACAGATAGTTAACCTTCCTTAACCTGAAGATGACCTAAGCAGGTCGAATCATTGTTCTCTACTTTATTTAACAAAAGTTTAATACCCATACCAGCCGTCTTGAGATACATTGTTTTTATTTCAACTGGGTTTCTCGTCATCATGAAGGTTGTATTAATGTGTTTATAATTGTAACATTTTTGCAATACAAGAAAGACTTTTGGTTTATGAAATAAAGAACACTTTGTTAACTGGAACAAAACTTTAATAAAAATACACATACCTTTTACAAATTGTCTTCAGTAATTATCAGGAAAAATACAGTAATTATTTACCTTATAAGGAAATGTTTTATGGCTGGTTCTAACTAATCTGAGTAATAACTTAAGCTAACGATTGGTAAAACTAATATTGGTCAAAAAATAAATCTATGAACTGTCACATTAAACAATTTCCATAAGTATTAATATGTTAATGTGAGAGTTATCAAAATAGAATGATGTATCTTAATACTTGTATTTCAATAATTAGTTCTAAGAATATCATTAAATTATCATAAAAAATTAATCGAATTTTATGTTTAAAATGAGTTTATAGAAACCTCGGTTGAAAGAAGTGCTAATGAATTAACGAGCTGTATTCAAGACAGACGTTTTATAAGGTTGATAAAGTTCTATTGAATCTAATAAGCTGTGAATAGTAAATATTGTAATATAACTTATTCGGAATATATGTATTTGGAAGAGGATAGTTGATATCTTCAGTGTTGAAAGTGTCTCTTTCTTTACTTAAAATTTTGAACTCATTTTTTCGATTAGTAATCTTAATATATAAACCCATATAGCTTAATGTTTTTCAAGAGAGAAAACAAAGAGACATTCAGTGAGCAGTTTTTTCTATATCAAATATAAAATAACCTAGATATAAGGATGTTAAAATACAGTTAAAAGCCAGACATATGTTCAAAGCTTTATTACCATCATTTTCATCAAGATTAATGAAAACTGCGGTTTTGATAAATTTAATTGTGTAACTTGTAGACTGAATTCATTACTCTTGTTGTAAGGTAGGTTTGCCAAATTGCACAAATGTGTTGTGGTGGAAAAAATACGTTAACTGCAATAATTCGTTTAATCCTAAACAGTGGAATTTATCATCAGTGACGTTTTATTAGAAACTTCTCTGTCTTCTGACGCATAGCAGTAATTTATAGGAATTATTAAGGCACCAAAAATTGCTAAAAAAATATAATCTTTGTAATTTTATCAATATGAACACTAGTTTAAAGTTACTATAATTAGAAGTATCTATTTGTTTAATTCTGTCGTTGGTTTTTTTTCTAGAATTAGTGATTATAATTAATTATTATTAACACCAGGCATTTCTTCTTGATAATATTAAGGTATTTGTTTACATACTTTAACTCTCACTGGTAATCCAACATTTGTGTGGTGTTTCTTGTAGTTTGAGAATCGAAAATAATTCGAATACCAAATTGTAGCGTTTATTTTAATATTATAAAATCAGGATCTTATACCCTGTGGTGGGCGAAGTATAGATGGTCCATTGTATAGCTTTGTGCTTTACAGCATACAGGCAAAACAGACTTAAGTTTGGTTACTTAAACGTTTCTTAGAAATCCTTCATATAAGAATGTCTCTATTTTTAGTTTTTATGATTTATTTTATTTTAAAGCTATCACTGACATTTTTCTGTCTTTATACTTAAGTTTTTCTAGGATGTTTATATGCATCAAAACTTATTTTAGATGAAGAACCAATTAACAAACAGTGACACATGATGTAAGAAGAATGAAATATTGATTGTCTTTTACTGTTTCTCAACAATAGGAAGGTAGAGTACAGAAGCCAATACATCTAAATATGTGCATAATTTATAGTTTTTGTATTCAATTTATTTGTCCTGAGGTTCAGGGATAAACACAGAGGTTTATAATGTTGCACTTAGATGTTAGAATTTGGAGGGGAATACTGAGATGGTTGATTATACTACTTTCTGCTGATACGAAACTTACACATTTTAGCCATATCGTTACATTTTTAATTTGAGTAGCCTCAACGTTTCTTATTTTATTGTGAAGAACCAACAAAGTAAGTATTTTTATACGTTGATTGTAAAATAAGAAAGCTAAGAAATAGTAGACACAAGATGAGAATTATTTAGGCCTTGCGTATTAATATTTATACATGGACAAATTTATATGAACACAAGACTAAAAAAACAAAACTGTCATTTAACAAGTAAAGAAATAAAATATTCATTATGCATTAATTTTCTTGTATTAAGTTACAAAAACATAAAATATAACTGACAAAGTTATGAAATTATATAAAAAACAGTATTTTCAGTAGCCTTGACATTATGCGTCGAAAAATATTGTGTTTGGGAGATCTCAGAATTTTTTTTTTTAATATATTGTCTTATTTAAAGTCTGTAAAAGTGTAATAATGTCAGTTTGATGCCTTAGAAATAAATATATATTTTGATCCCAGCATTAAGTTCACGATTATCAAATTATATGAAACATCGTATTCTTTTACTAGGACATTGCAACAGATTATAAAGATTTTCAATTTGTCAAGTTACTACTAATTATAATCATTTTAATTTCATTAGCTTATTTTCAACTCTACGAAAGTAACTCCTAAAAGGATTAATAAGTATTTATTATGGTGTTTGTAGGTGTATCGTTCTCAGGTGCTGGTATTAAAATCAGTTTTACAAATATGTGATAACAGATCAAGTTCTCCGCCATCTAGTGGCACAGTGGTATGTCTGGGGACTTAAAAGAGTAGAAATTGGGTTTCGATACCAGTTTTGAGAGAGTACAGATAGTCGATTGTGAACACTTTTGCTTTATTAGAAACAAACAAGCAATCAAGTTCTTCTAGGCTTATTTTTGCCTTCATATTTCACTAGTGCCATCTAAAGACCCTTACATTAATCATAACTATTCAAACTATTGTTAAACACTTAATTGTCACTGAAAATAGAACCATTAATATTACGAATCACAGCAATCTAAAAAAGAGTATGTCGAGCATTATTGAGTCTTTCATATGGATACTGTGAGGTCAGAAGTAGTATGTGATTGAATTTTTTTTCCAAATTTACTACTTCAGTTGTAATGATGTACATGCCTAGTATAACAATTAAAATAGTATTATTGTAAGGAAACTAAATACAATTAACGGTAACACATTAATATATTAGTAATGTATTTTCAACTAAATTACTAGAAACAGAATTTATGTTTTTTATTTAATAGTTACAATTTCATTAATAATGCAAACTATCATCAAACGTATTTATGTAAGAAACCAGTGTTTCATCCCTTCATTATATTTACTTTTCTGGAGGATCTAACGTCACACCGTCTTTTAATCACTTAGTAATATAGATTCTATACCTCCTGTATCCTTAGGCTTAAGCTGTAATAACATTAAGGTTTGAAATATTAACGTAATCACATCTATGGCATAAAAAATCACTTTTATGAATGGTGCGTACTAATTGGTTCAATGTGTCCAAATATTCAAATTGGACCAGATATTTGATAAATTTTAATAAAATATGTTAACAATTGGCTCATGACGTCTACAAATTGAAATGAACACCTGACCTATAATTATACCCGGTTTTACTATGAAATTTAAAAATTGTTTTAGTGTGTAATATTATCTTTTCCTTGTAAGATTGTTGTTCGATGTCCTAAACGGTATGTTACTGACACCTATGTATGAATGAAACCTCAACGTAATTATTTTGTTCAATTACTCTCTCTGACGAAGTAACCATGACTTATTCTGAAATTAGCGTCCAGAATATGCCGGATGGTAAAGCAATCGTTAACTGTTATTTTTTACAACGTAAACATTTTAACTTGTAAATAACCATGAAGTTTAATTCAGTGAAGTGCTTGTAGTGAGACTGGTTATTCTTTTATCAGGAAATTGTTACTAATGATTTTAATGTATTTTTACATCACAGTGCCCCTCAGGTTGTGGAAAATTCCAAGCATCAGCTAAGCAACTATACATATATGTTCCTCAAACCCACAGGGTTAAGAGACAACATCCAACGCATGTGTTAGGCTCACCTAACCTTCTGGCAGAAAATATCAAACTATTGAAGATACAAGATTGTTTACTGTAAGTGTTATAATTTAGTTTATTCTATAACTTAGTATTTAATGACTGTAGTTTGCATGAGAGGAATTTTAAGGTTGCTTGTTTAAAATTATCAGTTGTGATAAATTTTGTTACGTAACTTTATACAAGTCGTTCGTTGAATGTCTAGTTAACTGTTGTACTAGCCACTTATTAATACTTTTGACGTTACGTTGCTTGAATCATTGGTACTTTTCTCGTCAAATTAGTATTGTTACATCATATCGTCTCGTAAGTTGAAGAATTCTCAAGACATTAATTGGGAATGTAAATATATTTACATAAGCAACCGAGCGAGAGCAATTTAAACGAAGTAAAGTAAGGGTTGAATCATTAAAAAATTACAAAACTTAAAGTTATCTATAGCGTGAATGATTAGCCATAAAGGGCAATATTTTAAAGCGAATTTCCCATCTCAGTAGATTTAAGGAGAAAAATTTGTCTTGCCAAAGGGTGTTGTAAAGTAATTGAACATGCCTGTACGGACTTTGACGAAAGATTGTTTGTTTGTTTTAGAATTTCTCGCAAAACGGAACGAGGGCTATCTTTGCCAGCCGTCCCTAATTTAGCAGTGTAAGACTAGAGGGAAGGCAGCTAGTCATCACCACCCACTGCCAACTCTTCGGCTACTCTTTTACCAACGAATAGTGCGATTGACGGTACCATTATAACGCCCCGACGGCTGAAAAGATGAGAATGTTTAGTGCAGCCCGTAGATTACTAGTGGATAACCTTAACCACCTGGCCATGCCGGGCTTGTAAATAACTGGGTAAAATATTAACGATAAACATGTCACAGAGGAATGTGAAGTATATGTAAAAGTAAAGAACGAACAGTGATTTTATCTTACAGCTCCTTGTAGGACTAAGAAGTTTAATAGTGAAAGATATACGTAACAGAGGTAGTTTCAAAATTATAAGAAAGATATAATATTTGACAATAAGAAATATAGATCTACGAACTGAACAGATATGTTATATAGTTATGGTTTAAATACCGAAAGCCGATGAATGTTGAAAACCACAAGCCTAACATCCTTATAAAGACAAAATAACTACCAATGCTTCTTACATATTTCTCTTAATTTATTCCTTCTGGATCAATGTAAAAAGTGTGTACTAAGTATATCGTTTGTTTCCTATAAGTGACTGTCTAATGAGCTTTTTGATTAATACCAGGACACGTCAGTAGACTGGACTATGAGATATAACTACAACTGTATAGACTTACACAGTTACATTTATGCAGAAGCTGAATATTATTGTTTTATCCTATTACTTTTCTCTCTATGTTTAACACTTAGTTTTTTTACTAAAACAGCTATAACAGCAAGTGACCCATGTGGAACTGTTTTCTATTTTAGAAACCTGAATTACATATATATAATATGAAACGTTTTCTTAACTAACAAATAATTATGATGAATATTTCGTCCCAATCATTTAATACTTTATGTGCTTACATAGTTTTATTTCGAAATATAAAACATTATTATTCACTTTGTAAATATGTTTACTAAATAAGAATCAAAGTTCAATTTTTATATGTTTCGCATTTTAAAACGATTTTCAGTTTTTTAATTTTGTATGTTACGTCTAAAGTAGGACGTTTGTTTAAAATATTGTTGTTAAACTGTTTCTCGAATGTCCTACAACACCGTTACACCGTGTAATGTTTCATGACACATAACGTTTTGTATCATTTCAAATTTACTTTTTAATATATGTAAATATAAATCTATGGATATATATTATTTGATTTTATGGTTTAAGAGTTCACTAATATGTACCTGTCAATACTTCAAGAAATGTGTATAATAAAAGATATTTTATCAGACTTTAAAAACTGTTATTACAAGTAATTATCCTCTATTAGTACAATATTAAGTTTAATAAATTACAACGCTAGAATCTGAAGTTCGATTACACCCAGTAGACACAGTAGATAAACCACTGTAGCTTTGCTCTAAGATACACATTTTGTACATGTAAAATGATGTAGGGATGATAGTGAGAAAAATAATTTAAGCAAAAATATTGGGATAATAAGCAGCCATACATGAATAATCCTTACATGACTTCCAATATTAAAATTTAAAGTTCTCGTGTAAAACACACGAGTACAAAATCAATCAGTTCCAGAGTCTCCCCTTTATTCATATTATGTTTACATAATAAATAATCATTCTAATCTTTAAATTTGTGTATATTATTTTATTTAATGTTTAAAACTTAATTAATTGTCATACTTCTTAATATATTAAGAATTGTGTATCATCATATATCTCTCTTTAGACTTCAAAAAGTGTTATTAAATACTTAATCATAGAGATTAACAACGTTTACAAACAATTCGCTATCCGAAAAACCATGTTATTGAATTTCTAACAGAAAACAATCGACCATTCAAAGTATCGGTTACGATATATTATCTGCATGTATACTAATAAAATGCTAACAAGTTCACTTACTTTTCCAACATAACAAACAATTCAATATTTTTAAAACTGTAACTATTTTGTCAACTACTAAATTTATCTCGTCACCTGGTCTATCCTTTAGACGGTTAGGACTACCAGTTAAAGATTGTCACAGTTTACTGACTGGTCTGATTTTGATATTCGAATAAAGAATACATTTTTAAACAAATGGTAAACATATGACACACATATTCCAAACGTATCTCCATTGAATCAGTAACTTTTTGAAATGTTCAGTTTCTTCCATCAAACTAAGATATTTCTGGTTGTCGTATATTTTTCTTGTCTAACACAGTATTTGAAGAAGAAATAATAATAGCCGTGATAATTAGTGCAGAACCAATAATACTTATAAATTGAATAGATAATACTCCAGTAAGGATTTGAAGGATAAAACCAAATACAATAATTGAACAAAGAGTTACACTACCTGGACCAACTTCAATTTCGTGTGGTGGCAAAAGTAGCTAAAAAACTAGTCCGTCTTATTGTAATGATATACAAATTGGTCCAGGAACAATCAGCAAGCCCTAACGTTGAAAAGTGTTGATCGCTTATAAAACACAAAACCCAGAAAGGAATCATAGTTATGGTTATACGCCTTGTGATGATGAGATGATTAACATTAGTTAAATGCAATCGTTTTCTTCTTCACAACAAAATCTTTCGTATTCACAATTTTCATATCGAAATACATTTTGCCTATTATCAATATCAAATACGTATCTATAATTCCAAGAACACAGCTTATTAATATTTGGAAATATCTAAGCATTCAGTCGAATTATTGCATGAACAAAACAAACAGGACACACAATAAAATGATTTGTATGTACAGTCATTTGAAAAAGTTAGGACACCCTAGGAAAGCCTGTGTATTTTGTAACATTTTTGGATATATAGATATTTAATCTCAATTTTAACAATACTGAGAGATTATAGGAATATAACTAAACAATTAAAATTGAAGAAAAGACTTTTCAAGATCTTCTGTAAATGTAATTCTACAAAAATGCATATTCTAATTGACGAAAAAGTTAGGACACCCCCACATTTATTCCCACTTAAAACAGCTCAACTCACACACAGGTGTATCACACCAGGTGAACATGATTAGAAGATCGTTACTCAGCATTTTCAATGAGGCTTGCCCTATTTAAACCTCAGACATTTAGTTTGGTATGCTCCTGATTGTTGAAGTGAGAGTGAGCACCATGGTGTGAGCAAAAGAGCTGTCTGAGGCCTTCAGAAAGAAAATTATAGCAACTTATGAGTCTGATAAGGGATTTAAAAAGATCTCAAAAGATTTTGAAATCAGCCGTTTCACTGTCCGGAAAATAGTCAACAAGTGGAGGGCTTTCAAAACAACTGCCAACATGCCCAGGTCTGGTCGTTCAAGCAAGTTTACCCCGATCGCAGACCGCAAGATGCTAAAAGAGGTCTCCAAAGACCCTAACATGTCATCACGGGACCTACAGCAGGCTCTGGCTACTGTTGATGTGAAAGTGCATGCCTCTACAATCAGAAAGAGACTGCACAAGTTTAACTTGCATGGGAGGTGTGCATTGTGGATTGCAGCGTTGTCCTGCTGAAAGATCCAGTCATTTCCACACAAGTGAGGGCCTTCAGTCAATAAGGATGCTCTCTCTAACATGCCAATGTAGCCAGCTGCTGTTTGACGCCCCTGTATAACCTGAAGCTCCATTTTTTCACGGAAGGAGAAAGCACTTCAGATCATAATGGAGCCTCCTCCCCTGTGTCGTGAAGAAAATGTGTCTGGTGGGAGATCCTTATTGTGCCAGTAACGTTGGAAGCCATCTGGATCACCCAGGTTCAATTTTTTCTCATCAGAGAACAAAACCTTCTTCAACTTTTCTACGTCCCATGTTTGTTGCTTATCAACAAAGTTTAACCGAGCTGTTTTGTGGTGTGGAAGGTGACGTGACCTTTGAAGACGTTTACGGTTTTTATAGCCTTTCTCTCGTAGATGCCGTCTTATTGTTCTTGAGCTGCATTCTGCGTCCGTAAGGCCCTTCATCTTGTTCGACGATTTGTACCAAACATCATTGTTTATCCAAATCGTTTAAACTAATGTCACATACAGCTAAAAATCCCTTCATTTAGGTTAATTTTGTAGAACATTGTAAATTAGTCTTTATGATTTTTCAATTAACAGCCGATAATACCTATTCACTGAAATGATTCTTCCGAAAACTTGTCCCTAGAAATTACTATTCTAGTTTGTTTCGTGTAACTAATAATTATTTATCTGTTGGTCCTTTCACTTATAGTTTTGCTGCTCTGAATCAGCCGTCTATACTCTGAATGATAAAAATTCAATGCAGTTCACTCTTGCTCTATGGTGAAGCTGTAGTAAATATTTTGGACTGATAGCTCAAGTACGTAGGTATGTGCAAACCTTTCGTTACATTAGTTGAAAAACTAAGCTCACGTCTTTAATTTTTGCACCAAATGAGACTCCTAATTCTAGTTTGAAGATATCTATCATTGTTCAGAATGTGAAGAAATCTGTAAAATTAAGTATGTTTTCTATCAAATAAAGTTTGTTTACTTTTGGTGCAAACAGTAATAAGGGAGAACCTCAATCAAAATTGGAGATGTTACATATTAGGTGTCCTCTAAAGAATTGCCTTGAATTTAATGTGTGATGTAAAACTCCTTTAGTGCATATTAACAAAAAAAAAATGACAGTTCAGTTCCCTCACATTACGAGATAAGAAGATGCAAAATCGCTAAACTATCACTCCTATTAATAACATACAGTGTATCCTACAGCAGGTTTTGGACATACGACTTACTACTGTGTGTCCTACTTATCGCATCATGACAGTAATATCTTCTAATATATTATCTTATAATGAGGGGAACGTCTAAGGCCTATGTTGAGTGTAAAAAAAATTCGCATCAGAGTTTAGTTAGAATCAATTAATTAGTGAGAGATATAAAAATCTAGACTGAGTAACTTTGCCATGAAGTGTGTGTAGTGAAAAAAATTCTAACGTGAAATTATCACACTATGTGTTGTAATGACTTTGTAGAGAAAATATACATTGTCTTGTCAGTTGTAGTCTCAGGTAACTGAATCAATCTTAGAGGACTTTGACCAAAAGAAAACATAATTATTTAAAGCTACGAATATTTAACAGTTACAGTAATTATTTAAAACTGAAACTAGAACTGTGATAACCAACAATTCAACAAACACACTGTTTTCTTATTTTAACATAAGAGAACAGTATGTTACTTCTTTATTGTTGAAATGTATCGCCAAGAAGTAACAGACACGTACTGTAAAGAATGTGACTTTGTTATAAGAAACTGATATCATTTATTTTCAATTATTTTATTCTTTAAAGAATTAAACTTTTGTATAGCATAACACAATAAAAGCTTGAGATTTTTTATTACTCCTTTCATGATTACTTAAGCACTTACTGAGAGAAGTTATATCATACATATCTTCAAAAGTAGATATAAAATCTATGCATTGTAAATATTCATCGTATTTGATTATGTTGGTATTAACGACATCAGAAGAATTTGCTTGATAGTCCGTATAACCCATTATCTTCAACATATCCAATACTTTAAATAAATCAGAAAATAAATTTTTGCCTTGATAAAGTTATTAGCTTATTTACATATCTCTAGGTATTCTAGACCAAGGTACCTATTTTTATCCATTACCTTTTTCAGTTATTGGAAGAGAAGTTATATTACACATATCTTCAAAAAGTAGATATAAAATCTCTAAAAGTTAAACTAATATCAAGGTTATTTGTTGTTCCACTGTTTTATCATAATATATATTCTACTGAGTATTGTTTTTAGAAAGGATTTTATCTAACACAGACTTTAAATGCTAAAAATATTAATTCGATCTATTTCTGTATTACATCTGCGCAAGACAGAAAGAAACATGTCAACTTTTCACTGAAATAATTGCACAATACTAGCAAGCACGAACATTTTCAGGGAGCAGACAATCAACTTCGGCACAATTTGATAATCCACTATTAATGTGTATTGTGAGTATTTATCGTATTTGGTTATGTTGGTATTAACAACATCAGAACAATTTGCTTGATAGTCCGCATAACCCGTTATCTTAAACATACCCAATACTTTAAATAAATCAGAAAATAAATTTTTGCTATGATACAGTTATTAGCTTATTTGCATATCTCCAAGTATTCTATACCAAAGTACCTATTTTTATCCATTACCTTCTTCCGTCATTAAAAGAGAACTAGGTACATGTTGAACTGTCAATTTTCAATAAGAACCTACAATTTTCTACCAAAGTTTAACATATTTTGACTCGTTTTGCCTCTAAACATTGGGTTAACATGTATTTTACAAATAGTCTGCTGGTCCCCTCTCGTCTTGCACTGCTAAATTAGGGACGGTTAGCTCAGATAGCTCTCGTGTAGCTTTCCTCGAAATTCAAAACAAACCAGACAAAACAAATCTAATGTTAGATACAGATAATTTCAGTGTAAATGTTAATTTAGTTGGACGAAACAGAAAAAGCTCTATTTGTTAAAATGTGGGTCACACAAACATTAACAATAAACAAGTGAGACGAATCTTTATGTGAGGCAGAACAGTGACTGCAAACCGTTTCTGTTAAAACTGAGAATTTCAGGAAAATTTAAATTGCATAGTTAACAAAGGAATAAAGGACCAGAAACCTGTTATTTTAGATTTTGAGATATCTTATAAATAATTTAATTCATGTGAAAACATTAAACTTTAATACATATATTTCACATATTCCAACCAAATTTTTGTTTACTTATTTTACTCCTTAGATTAAATCAATAACAGAATCTTTCTTTCATTTTAAAATTTGGGCATTGAAAAATATATTTAAATATATCTATTTATATATATATATTAAATTCTCCAGTGAGTATGAGTTATGGCTAGGGGATTAGGGCGCGAAATTCAGGGGCTCGATGACCCAAGGTTGATAAAGAGCAGATTATACATTGTATAACTTGTAACTAAAATACAAAAATATATATTTCAAGTGTAATATAAGCAAAACCGACAAATACATCATTGAAAATGGATAGTGAGGCTATTATTAGTTACAATAAGTCAAATGTGTCTATCAAACACGAAAGTCAACAGATGTGTTTGTTTATTTTATTTTATAAATTTTGTATAGGATGGTTAAACATAACAGTGGCAGCTGGATTATCCTCATAATGTTTGTAACCACTTGTATAAGTCCAAAAAGAAAGAAAAATATGAAACCAACATTTCAGATAATATCTTTAATTTTCTGTGACATTTCAACCATTATGCTTAAACGGAAAAGTAACAATATTCTCAGATAATTAATAACGAAATAATAACGAAACCAGAATGCTGTATTATGTGATGTTTCTTTTACTTTATGGAAAGCAGTAAAACTCTGAGTAGAGGTATCACCAAGAATAGCACCCAGAATTGTCTTTTGAAATAACGTATTGTTGTGTACTCTGTTTTCAATAGTTTAATTCAAACGTGTCGTTTGTTAGAGGGTGATTTGGCATATCGTAGTTAACATAAAACATGTAGTCTATCAAATCATTTGTGATATATGTAGGGACACATATACAGGAGAAACCGAAAGATTTTCGCATACGCGCACCTCAGAACACATCATTGCGTTATATATATGTACTACCAACACAAAACGACAAAAGGAGAAATCTATTTACACAGTTACAATCAATTTTCTCTGTTGTAATGTATCAAAGTAAGTATATCAGTTTTCGTTTACTTTATACTTAAATATTGTGTGATAGTAGAAAAAGTTTATTCTCAAGTTGAGGTCATTTACAGCCATATGACTTATGAACGAAGGTACGTAAGATAATCTGAGTAGAAAGTATTTTTAAAAAATGTAGACAAACCGTCATGTATTATATTTGTATGACAGTTAGTTTAATATTTAGACTTCAGTATTTTTATTTATGCATCGTTTCCTTTATGTTATCCATAAATATCAAAGTATATCGAGTTGTCAACTTTACTGATAATTTATAGTAACAGAATACAAATTGTAAGATGGACTATACTGCTATTCATTTACGAGTTTAAGCATTTAAACCATCAAAAAATTAGACTCTGTATACATTGTGGTAACACACATAATATTAGTATAAACGTGCTGTGTAGTTATTAAGGGGAAAACGTATACGCAATACAGGTGAAGTGAAGAAAAAGTGTGATTGGCTGCTGTTCATTTCTTCGCATTATATAACCGCGTAACGGCAGATATAATACAATAACTTGTTATTCCGAAAATAAATTGTTTAATTTCGAAGTCTAAGATAAAGAAAGGTCAGTTTAAGTGGAGAAGAGGGTGCAAGGGAAGACGTTGAAAGTTAAACTCTCAGAAATTTCTCAGAATTATTTGATACTAATACTATAATTTGTAGTAATTTTGATTTAATAACATAAGAATAACTAGACATAGTTAGGTTGGTTAATAAAAGTAAGATACTCACAGTCTAATCCTAGAGTCTAGTCGTGTATATTTGACTTAAGTATATTTTACCTTACTGGTAAATCGTCAAACAGATTAAATACAAAATAAAAATTAGTTCTTTTGTCACTCCTGGTTTTAAAAATTAACTTCTTTATTTGAACCTAGATCCAGCAGTTTAAGTTCAGCTTATAATATAGATAGGTTATAATAAACTTTAGCTTGAATACGTTGTATTAACTCTATTAATAATATTATTGATACATCAAAGGCTAGTTATTGTAACTTCTGATAAATTCTAAGTTCTATATGTTATTTATTTAGTGTAAAGACAAAATAGTGGTGAAAAAGACACTGATATAATAGGTTATTATCTGTAACAGCGTTGACAATAGGCTTATTGTATTCGATACTGAGTATTTATTGTCAAGCTACAGATTTAAATGTAATGGTTAAAACCAGTATCGGAACTGAGCGTTCACAGTTTCTCAGATGTAATGTTGCAACGAGTGGGTTTTATTTGAGAACTCTAGAGTGGCATGTACTTTAAAAGAAGCTCATAAATAAGATGTGCAATTTGTATGTAAGTTGGAGGAAAAGTTCGAGGATATCAATTAAAGTAAGAGCAATAGATAAATTGAAGAGTAGACTGTGAGAAATGATAGCAGAATATCAAGCAAAGCTTAAGCTTTTACATGCTAGGAATATAACAGCTAAGAATAAGTTTCAGGAAGCTATAAAGAATAATAATAGAACTAAAAGTAGCGAATTTAAATGTAATGAGCCTATTCTAGTGAGCCACACACTTCAGCTCTAGACTTCTGAAGCCCATGAACTATTGGAAGGAAGGACTACAAGAGAGTCAGAGGAGGATATGACTATTTGTCTTTGTTTGTTTTCAGATCTGTACATATCCAGTCATGGGCCAGTTGTATCGCTGTGTTTAGAGAATAAAGAAGGACTCTTCTTCATTACAACATTATCTAGAACCTGATTTACTGATATTCGAAGTCATCTGAGGAAAGACAAAGGCTACGACTATTCCTGTTGGAGCTCGCTTAACAACTTATCATTCTACAAATTCAGTGGAGAACAGTACACCTACACTACAAATCTCAATCCGATTGGCAATACAGTTGATTGGCTTTTACACAATTCAACCACAACAATGTGATGTCAAAAAAAGAGGTGCAGCCTTTGTCCTCGTTAGGTTGATAAAAAAGTCAGACTGACATATCATTCTTGTAACAAGCCTGTGTGTCCCACTCACAATACCAAATAGGTTGTTCATGACAAGTGTTTGTATATACATCTGATACGTACGATCTCAGAAAAACATACTTTCTAATATTATTTTGTGAACCGTGGCGCTACGATGTCACTGTTTCTACCTCACTATACATGAACATAAACAAACTATATTAACAAACTCTGAGGTACCATATTTTGACATAAATTGTACATAAAATAAAATTTTTTGTACTTGTGTTTTTCAGATTGAATTTTTTCAATATGTTCAATGTTCTACATGAAACTTCGTCCTTTAACAGTCATTTCCAACAAGTATGTGGCTTTTACGTCCACTGTATACCTTGTACTTCAGAGAGATAGTATTTTAAAGTTAAATATTGTGTATCCCATTAAACATTTTGCATGAGAATTGACAATAAACTGGCTCAGTTAGTGAATGTTTACGTTTTCCTTTATTTTTTGTTCACTTTATTTTAATGTTATCCGTTAAAATAATATTAGTTCTCTCAATACTTCTTTTCTATACCAAAAATGAATGGGTAGGTTCATTATTCCTTATACTTTCCTCACTTTTGACATTAGAGAAGTAGCATGTGTAACATCCAGTGTGAAAACCATCAGAATTTTCTTAACTTAGAAATGAATGGAAATGTTGCTTTGACAGAAATGATTAAGATTTATTAAAGAGCAAAAAAAAAAAAACACTAATGGACATTTATTGACAAAAACAAAAGGGAATTAAAAATTCAAGCTATTTTCTAACTAAAATATTTTAAAATATCAAAGGTAGAGCTTAAACCTTTCAAATAGTGCAACAGATATTTGGATCCCTGATCTAACACTAATCTGCAATTGAAATAATTCGTTCATAACATTTCCTTTACAATCATGACTTGACACGAACTACTGGAGAAATAAATCATTAAATATTATATTAGGTGGAGGTTTATGTGAGAATCTAAAAATTAAATTACTTTCTTTAATTGTCAGAATAAAAAGGTTTATACTTATACTTCTGAATAGTATAAATACATACTGTGTTCTTGTGTGGATTAGGATTCTTCAACAGTAAATGTCTGTGCCTTGTTTACCATAAGTTAACTGAACGGCACGCACTTCACTTGTTTTCAAAATAATATATATATTTGTGACAAGTTGAACGTATGTACAAAAAATTATTCATACTATAGAGATTATAGGCATATAATAAACACCACATATTGTTTTTCCATCTTGTCAAAAGTACACTTAGACTTATTAATTTACTTTAGAATTTCACTGACAAGCCGAACTGTATTCTCTATTACTATAGCAAAATTATACAAATATAGTTCACTTACTTCATCGTTGAGTTGCGATGATTGTGTCATATCATTTTAAACTTGTTTTTTCCTTTATTTTCTTTTGTATGTCCAAGAATCTTCTGTCTATTTGACAAGGCCCATGGAAGGTAGTTCAATTACTATAGAACTTTCTTTGACGGAACAAACCATTATTCTTTTTTTTTCCTACTACTGTTAGTTTTCTGTAACATATTAATCGTTAGGCCTATATTACCAGAAAATTTAATTTTTAGTGGACAGGTGCAAGGAGACTAATCATTCAATTAACACTTATTAATCGGAAAACTACAGATATTTGACAAGGAACGTTTATAGAGTCCTAACATTACAAATCGTTTAACTTCAATTAATTAACTTGGTATGTTAGTATTTCTAGGAAGACATTCTACAGCTTTAGTAGTAAAAGCTTTTTGGTAAGCCTATTATCTGTTACTAGACTTCCATGTAAATAAATACACACACACAATTGAATTGATCAATTCGAGTATTAAAACTACAGATGATGAATTTATTAAAACTATCTTAAGTAAAGCTCCATTATTTTATATTTTTAGACTGTTAAAATACATTTATTAATAAGAAAGCGAAAAATTTTAAGCAACAAACATTACATTAAAACTAATTTATGTATACAGGAACAGCGCACGTTTAAATAATGGATAGACATACTGAGGAAATTAATTGAACTAAAATTGTACTACAGTTTGATGGCGAGACAGTCTACAAACAGAATACAACTCATTTAGTTCGAGGTAGTTGTTAAACAGATAGAAGTATTTTGTCACCTGTCACAACAAATATTCTGTAAATTTTTCTTTAACTCTCTCAGCTACGATAGGTCACGATGTATACATAAAGTCAGATGAAACTTACGAAACTATCTCTAAAAAACAAAACCAACTCTGTGGTAGCAGTCGACAAAGTTCCTCGTTTTGTTACTACAGCAACACTCTAAATTAATATTGGTTGACAGAGCAGGTGTTCATGCAGAAAGTCTAATAATTGTTCCAGATTCTTAGAATATCAGAAATTCAGTGATAATGCGTCATGCAAATCTACTATCAAGACCATTTGAATGTTTACATTCTACAGAAATTCATGTAACACACTGTTTGAAATGGACAGCTGTAAACTGATCATCTGTGTATCTTTGACGTCTATAAAAGGAAACAACACCCAAGCTATTGTTCATACCATACTATTCAATACAGACACAACATTAAATAAGATCAAAATGAAAGTTTTTGTTGCATTACTCCTGGTTGTTGTTGTAGCGTATGTTTCAGCTCATGGACCTCACCACAAAATGCAAGAAATGCTCTGTGGTAAGTTATAAATTTATTGTGTCAAATACCTGTATTGATATAAACATATAAAGTCTGTGTTCTGGTAATTTAAAGGCTTCTACCTGAATCATTCTCCGACATACTATTCTGTATTATTTATGAATTTGTTTTCAACTATGAGAGCATAGTTTATGATGCAATAAAAACACATCTTCAAAAATTACTTTTTGAACTTTATCCTACAATCAAAGTTGTAATTTAAAACAAATTTCGTTTATAAATTTTTCCAAGCTGTAGTCTATTATACTAAGGTTTTTTAGAATGTTTAAATATTTGAAATCACTTCATCTGCTTTTAACAGAAAGTAACGATGAAATTGTCAAAACTGCTTTGAAAGATTGTTGGCAGAAAGCTGGTGAGGTAAGTTTAGTGATAAAGCTCTTGAAACCAAAAATTAAAATTTTACTGATGGATTTTAAAAAGGATCATAATAATATTGTAACGTCCAAATTTCAATTATTTCACATATTCAGACTTAGTTTGTTGTTTATTATAACTAATATTTGGTTGTAACAACAAAACATATATGGTTAGTATAAAGCTGAGTCTTACTAAACCATGAAATTAAGAATTTTTGTATCTATATAGAAAACATTATGATGTGTTATTTTCTGAGCCTATGTCTGAGTAGAAGCTTTCATCAGTTAATACCGATGATCTAGGTTGTTTTAGAAATTAGAGGTATCGGTGTTTAAGAAAATTTACACCTCAAAAAAACGCCGAATTTTTAAGAAGCTATTACGCGTAATTATTTAATTATTCTGTACTTCTAATATTTAAATTCGTAAAAATGCTGAAGTTCCATTCTTCTTTTAAGCTAACATATATCATTATTATTGTATAAAATATTTGCTATAATTTATGTAAAATCCAATGATAATTTTAAAATATTACTTAAAACAGTTTGTATTAATCTTGTACATGGTAAAATTCCTACACAATTTACTGTTTTATCATGTTCTAGTTTAATGATAAATTCGAACAATGCAAAACTTCACTTGGCGCTACTTCAGATGAAGATCTGTGTACAAAATGGGAAGACGTAAGTTCTGTATGATAGTGTTAATAATTAGTGTTAGCTTTCTACATTACAGTAGTATATGTTTATTCAGTTAGTTAATCATATACATTTTTAATCAGCCAGTGTGTAATAATGTTACAAATTAGAAACTTTTTTCTACCTAGTGGTTCTCTATTGTAGAAAGATATGAAAAAAAATGTCCTCACAAGATAGTACCATCTTAAATAAGATTATTTGATTGAACGTATTTACAATTTTAATGTATTTCAACTATTATTGCTATGATCATTGTTTCTAGAGACAAAACGTTGTGCTGAAAACACATACATACATATTCATATATATTTGAAATAACTAATGTGTATTGCAGTAAACAATGCAGATGATCTGCTGCTTAGCCGCTTCATAATATTAGATTACTGTAATATAGTATTTCTACTTCCTTAACTATTAGTATTTTGATCTCAATTAAAACTCAAGAAACTTAAAACATTAAAAAACTTTTGATATAAATAGCTTTTAAACTGATTAAGAATCTTCTTCAGTTGGTTGAGGAAACACTAGTAAGTTCATTGAATTACCTTTTTCAGGTAAATACCTGTGCCCATGAAAGTCAAGTAAGTATAAAACTTAGCCATTCTCCATTAATTCTGCCTATAACATAGTTTTGTAACGTTAAACATAATTAATTAAAATTTTATAGTATTTCATGCCCATCTCTTTGATAAAAAAGTGAAGAGATGAACATTTTTATGTATACATTTAAAACCACCTTTTCCTACCGTGAGGGTTGAAATGTGTGTTATTTTTTATGAATTGAATTACCGAATTGTGTTTATACCCTCCATTACCTTTATATTGACAACTTTTAACAAGACACTTTGTACAGAACTTACCAAATAAAAGAAGAAAATTTTAATATTTTGTTCAAAATTCATTTAAGGTATCCAAGATTAATTTGTAGAATTAATTTAACACTGATATTATTTCTGTGTACATTTATGTGTGTATCATACTTTATTTAGGATCTTAAGTCGTGTGTGGAAAGTACAAGCATGTACTTAGTTCAAAATGCGCAATTAATTTATTAATACAGTTTTTATTTGTAAGATAATATTTTAATCGTCTTCTTTAGGCTCACAAGAAGAGCGGATATGGACAAGTAGTGGTAAGTATCAGTAAGAATACTTTAAATTAAAACATTATTTAACTCTTAGGCCCAGTCATTTACTAATGATTAACGTAACTGACTGGAGGCTTGAGTCAGTAATTTGATATGTACCTTTTTCACCACCTAACATACTATTAGGTGGTGACGCATTGTAAGAGTGACAGCCAATCGTGGTGTCTAATAAAGAGGCTACTGCCTCTTCAGACGATAGGTGCTGCCTACCATTCCTCGTCCTTCTGCTCTGAATTTCAAAATTAGGAATGGCGGATGAGTAATATGTCGTTCAGAAAAACAAATATTTATTTAGGGTACAGACAAATAAACTATATGAACTTACACGTCCCCAGCTGGGACAGAAGTAAGTCTACGGATTTAAAACTCTAAAATCAGAAAACGATTCCTTTTGGTTTACAAAGCAGATAACTCCATGTTTCTTTATTATATGAGAACACTCAAAAAACACACACTCACAAACTTATATTACAAATATGTTATTCAAACAACACAACCAGTTGGAATTGTTTATTTGCTAACAACAATACTATTTGTCTAATGAGATACTAACAAAATTTTTGTTTGACGTAAGAAATGATTTTGGTTGCGTTATTTTGTATTTGAATGCACATTTTATAAAATATAAAGACAGTAACGTGTATTTAAAATAATGGAAAACAACACAACCATCCAACATAAAACATTAGTACATAGAGTTCTAAGTGAATGCGATGTCCATGCAGGACATCAGAACGTCTGCGATGTCTAATCTAAATGAGTTAAACTTATTCCATAATACATCATATCCATCAAGTACCTGCAGTACAAATGACACTTTAAGGCAAACGGCATCATCATAAATGACAAATCAACGAACTTATCCTGTAAAAATTACCAGATATAGCAACATTCCCGAAACCTTGGTATCAGAGGTAAGTTTCAAAACTTAAGAAGATGACGGTACTGGTACGCTAAATGTCTGTCAACAAATGGTGAAATTAAATTTACAGATAAAGCTTTAACATATTGTTTTCTGAGATGAATATCTGAGGAATAACAGATACGCTTTTGAAATTCGCTTTTCTTTGGAATGCTTCCCACTATCTACACCAACTATTAATTAACGTATATGATAATACCATGTGTTCTTCCTTTAACTTAAATTAAAAATTATAATCTAAACTATTTTCTTCAGGTTATAATTATTAAGTTGCTTGAAGGGCTCGGGGACTCTTAAAGAATGTTTAATAATATATTACTGCTTTACTAACTATGGTGCCCTCAACTGCAGAGCCTAATTTTGTGTTTCAAAATTAATTTTTGTTCGACTAGATAATTATATGTGTTATAACCAATAATTTAAAATTTACGTCTTTTTAGAGCTGTATAAACAAGGCGTACAGTTCCTGGAAATCTGGTTAAAACTAGTCGTTCGATGATTTTACAATTGGGACATTAGATCAACAACGAGATCTTATTTCTTTATTTTATGTTAACAATTGATATAAGAAATTTAAGAGTCTGCTGTAGTTTATTAAACTTCAATAAAATAATTTGTTCTTTGCTTTCACGTTTTTTGTCTTCTGCGTATTCGTTTCCAAAGAGATTTGCGCTTGAAGATAATTTGTTTTAATCGAAATACACGAAATATCGAAATTAAAGAATTTACGGTATCGTTGAAAGGGTAAAAATTATCTTTCAATAATGATAAGATCTCAAGGCAAATCACTATTGATATGATTTTCAAGGTTTTATGTTTTAGACTTCTATAATCTAATACAGAACATGTCAAACAACTAGAAGAGCTTCAGCTGGATTTTGGTTATCTCCATATCTTCCAGAATTTTACGTACTGTCTTTTCTCAGCTTCCTTTGAACTTCCTTGTTTAAACAGTTGAATTGTTTATTTATCCATTTTGTACTTTCAAGATATTACTGACTAGCTAAGAAAGAAAAGAAAATGAGTATAACAAAAATTAATGTTCTACGTCACTAATTATATAGTGAACATATACATAGGAGATTTTTTATAAAATATACGTACAGTACTGTGCAAAGGTGTTTGGACAATATAATATTTTATCATTCTTTCTATTTTACTGGGCTACTTTTTTCCATGTCATTACAAAATGTAAAGCTCAACACCATGATAATGATTCAGTGATCCCTGTTGACAATTTATTGGGCTGGGAGGATTCTACTTATGAATATTTAGTATTCCCATATACTGGTACCATGGACATTTTTATAAGAGTTCTACTTGAATGAATATACTGATGAAATGTAGGGTTTCAAATAACTGATGGTACCCTTTGATATGTTTTTACTGTACAAAGAAGCCGGTATATGCTCCAATAAATCAGTTTCATAACACTGCACACATAAACCTTGATAAAGTGGTTGACATAATATATTAAGTTTTGTTATCATGACATTAGGGTCAGCTAGTACAGATAGCCCTATTGTACAGTATCTTTGAGCAAAATTCAACAAACAAATAAATCTACTTTTATTATCATAACCTAAATTTCAGAACATATACTTAATTGTTAAAATCTTCAATATTATTTGACTCGTCACTTAAAACAAAGAATCACCATAAAATAAATTTTCTTTATTTTATAATATTTTTGCAAAACTTAGAACAAGGAGGGTTAAGACAAGACTGCGATTCAGCAGCTTAACTATGGTTCTACCTGTCCAACATTTGTATCTCATTATCATCCAAAATAACTGACGTTCCAAGCTTTGAGGCATTGGATGTGTTATAATAGCGATGATAAAATCCGATATTCAACCAGACGAAAATAAATCTTAAATAGTTAATATTAGGAACGACTGCGAAAATAGCTTTTCGGTAGCTTTACGTTTATGACGGAAAATAAAATTATTAAACACAAATGTTTACAAAAAAGATCTGAAATGGTCAGTACTACTGATATGGAACTTCCAGTACGATTTTAATATTTCATTCATAAGGTACTAGAGTAATTCAATAAATCAAAGAACAGGTGGTTCTTTTTATCATCATATAATTTCCAGGAGTTTGATCAAAGAACAACCATAAAATACATTTTAAACTGTTAATTTTATCAGTATACTCATACTTATAGTCCTGAGTGGGGTCTTTTGGTTAATGTGCCGGAATATGTACATGTGGATAAATTTTTTGGTGTTTTTTATCATGTAGTATAATTGACGCTCCGCACTTTGAAGCATTGAGTTCGCAATAATGATTATCAAATCAGCTATTCAATGAAACAAAGGTAGCCATTTTGTGTAATAGTCGGATGTCATGGACAGGTAGCGTTGATAGTCTTTAAGTAGTTTTACTCCTGTACCTCCTGAAAAAAAAATTATAAGAAAATAGTACAGTTTACTGGAAGGATTTTTATTTGGATAAAATCAGATATTAACAAAGTATACTTTTAATAAATATATATATATTAAAATATTTTGTCATAAATATAAGAATATATGAAATAAATAAAATAAACAAAATTTAAAGAAATTTTACTAAAAATCTCTGATAACTATTTTTAGTTGTGAATAAGTTCATTTAACAACTTGGCACTACTTTATGCGGATGAACACCTTACCGTATATAAAGACTTGTCTAGAGTATGAATGTTGATAGTTCTACTAAATTAATGGATGGTGGTTAGGAGTTGTACTAGTTAGTATAAATAAATGGTTGAATTACTACAAATTAGTGTAATTTGTTTACTGGACTACCAATTAGGGCCTTTCTACAATAATGGGGGCTGGAGTGCTCACTTGCAAAGGTAAGTTTATATAACTTACTTTCCTCCAAATGGTAGAACCTAATTCTTATTTTGTATTTTTCATTTAGTTTTTATTTTGTCTTCTTTTTATTCTTCTTCTTTACTCAGAAAGTAGTCATCTTCCCACAACTGTCTACAGGCAACTATAAGAAAGTAGACACGCCATTTGATACAAATAAATAATTATTGTGATAACGTCTATGTTGTTTTGTTTTTAATAAGAAATAAATAATTAAATACCAAAACGGTTTAAATTATAAATTACACTCTGATGCCGATTTTATTGACACAACTTGATAATACAGCTGTTAAACTACGTGTTGAGCATTTTTCTGTTAAATATAAATATTGTGACATGCACGGAAGAGCCAGGTCTATGTTGAATAATAATATATAATGATTATCTTTCCCAGATATTTTAGTCGTTTTATCAGAAATCTGTCGATATAAAATCTAACACTAAGGTAAACATCTTGGTTACGTAAACTAGTAATTAGGACTCTCTTATATTCATATTGGTGAGCAGACAAGAAAAACCAAACTAAAATATTACCTACTAATCGTAATAATCAGTATTGCCACTAGTCATTGTATCTTAGTTTTTCAAGGATATATAATTAGTTTCAAACCAGAACTCTTTCTTCGACAAACACAAACAGGCACAAAACCAAATAACGAAGCTGAACTTGCGTTGCTGAAAGTTCTAAAGCTGGATTCAAAAAACTTAAAACAATTCAATGTATATATGGTTTTAAATTACGCACCTTTCTTATTTTAAGAAAAGTGTACAGTGTATGTTTTCCAGTTCTTCATATCACCAACAAAATAAGCACCTGAAGAAAGATGTTCCTACGCATAAGTGTAGCGGATGTTTACTTTGTGGCAGCAATTTGTGAGTGACATTGATGTTGTCAGGATGTGTTGTCTTTAAGAAGTTTTTAAAAATTACAGCACTAACGTAGAATTTGATCATTTCTTCAATTATAATAATTCGTAATTTAACATTATTCTATACAATTATTTTCAAAATGATATGGGGTTTTATTCAAATTGCATTTCACTTCATATTAAAGTTCATATTGCCCATTGAAAATACATTTTTCTTAATTTATTTATATATGTGTGTAATATTTTGAATTTTTTAGGGCAACTGTATTTTTATTATTACAATTATTTTTTCTAATCATTGTTAATATTATGACAATTTCGTTGATGTTTAAAATGTAAAAATAAAACTTTATTATCATATTAAATCACAGAAATAATACTACATTAATTATCGTAAACATGGACTCTGACCAGTAGTGTAATAGCTGAATGTACAACACCATATTTGAAACGTTCACTATGATATTCACGGTACATATTCTTACAATGATAGATTGATGTATTTAACACACTCTCTATCATTTACACCAAACAAGAATCCGATTGTGTTAACATTACCTCTTAAGAAATGTCAACACAACACACATTTTTACAGCATTAAAACAGCTTGAAATTACGACCTGTTATGAAATATATGAATGATAATGTATCAAAGTAATGGCGCTGCTGTTACTGGAGTAAATGTTTATTATTGTTAAATATTGTAACGTTTACAAATTATAAATACCCATATGGGAAAAATCTAAGTTTTACAATTACATACTGATTGTTGTGCTGTTACATATGAAACTAAATATACCAGTTCTTGTTTTCTTTACGTTGAAATACTGCAAAGCAACATAACAGGTTGATCCTCAAGTTTAGATTACTGAAAAGCATATAACTAATAAACAAATATAAGTAAGATAGGCTGAGTAGATAGTATAAAATAAATGTAAGTCAGCTGAAATGTACTATACTTGTATGAAAGTTAATTTCATCTTTGTAGTTTAGTATTTTTTAGTTAATATGTGTTTCCCTTTGTGTTCTGCCATGTGGTTAAGGCTTTCAGTTCGCAATCTCATTCATGGTCACGTTTTCGAATTCGTTGGTTAAAGAGTCACCCAAGAGTTGCGGTGGGTAGTGATAACTAGCTGCCTTTCCTTTCCACTGCTAAATTAGTCATTCATTTATCATGCTCATTTGTAGTTGAATAATAAGAATAAATGAATCTATAACACTTCTGGAGTGGTCAAATATATTGATCTAACAGGTTTGACAACTAAATTATTTCTCTAATCTATCAAGAGATAAGGGAGGTATGAGTTGAGGCTTTATACGTGGATAATAACGTAAAGCCATTCTATGAACAGATATACATGGCTGTAAAACGCAAAGTACAGGAAACAATGTTTCGACCTTCTTAGGTCATCTACAGGCTAACAGAGAAAGTTTGCAACTAACTGTTGCTGGGCGCGTTTTTTAGGGACGAGAGTGTAGAGGGCGTTACATTTAGATGTTAGGTCATTAATTAATTTAGATGTTCGAATCTCCATCACACCAAACATGCTCACCCTTTCAGCCGTGAGGGAACTATAATATGACAGTCAATCCCATTTTCTTTGGTAAAAGAGTTGATGGTGCGCGGTGGTGACTAGCTTGTCACCTCTTTTGTTCTTAGAAGCGTGTACCGTAGATAGCTGTCGTGTAGCTTTGCTCGAAGTCCAAAACAAACTAAACAAATAAACCAAAACAAACAATTAGTGTATTATTTGTACCAAATATTATTACACATACTATCTTAAGTAATCCGTTACTTGAAAGGAACCAGTATTATACACTTTTATATTTATCTGTTCTGAAATATTGAATGAGACGGTTACATTATTATTTTACACCTGAAAAAGAGAGATGTTTCATGAAAACATGATTATTTAAATTCATAATTAATATAGAATAATTTGATATGGGAGCATATTGTTTCACTTTATAAGTAAATATATTATATATAGATAAAGTATGTTTACTACTTATATTTTTTAATTAAAATATAATATTTTGATAGCTTTTTATTTATGTAGTCTTAGTGTAATTCTTGTTTCAAATTTAAAACATAATGCTTAATAAATACGATAATAAATTATTTTGTTTTACAAATAAGCATCATAACTGAATGACTAACGAATAGAGTTTACCATCATATGAGATATTTAAAATAGCAACACTTACTACTTCATAGTTTTATGTAGAAATTCAGGTAGAAAGCATACTGTACAATTAACATTAATAAAACAGTGTAGTTTTAGAGTACAGCTATAAAACCAACTTTTTCTATGTCTAAATAAAACTTCTAAACATATTATCTTACACAGATTTCTAATTCACAATAATACTCTCTAAAACAACCATTTCAAATGTCATTGACATACTTTGATTTTAGGAAACACAAAATGCAAGAATTGTTGTCACCCTACCAAATAGTCAATCCTTCTTAAAATTAGCAGATTAAAGGGTCAACAGCACTGAATGGTCTGGAATTAGAAAAAAAAAGTTACTTTTTTTTTAAAACAGCAACTCTTCGGGTGCTACCCAAATGATTTTGTCACCTGGGCTATCCTTCTCGAACTTCCTGACGAGTCGGTGGATATCTGATTTTGATATCCGATTGAAGAATATAGATTTTTTTTATGAACGGTAAACATTGCACGTACTTAAATATGTTTTAAACCCAACAGATGGCAGCACATATCGATGGAGAGAGATGCGGCATAATCTAAAGATAAAGCACGTATTATAAATTTATAAAGGTGTGATTCTGGTTTTAATTACTTTAAAAGTTTCAGCTTTCATATATTTAAATAAACTAAAATATTATAAATCCTGTGTTCAATCCATGGAATATAGAAACAGAGAATACAGTTAAAAATAAATAAACTTTTAACATGAAGTTGGATTATTTGGTTTTGCGTATAATTGCAACAAGAAGTATCCAATAAAGTAATAAAATAAATACTGCAAAGAAAGTACACTAACAAATGCAGTTTTTAAATGTGACAAAATCTTTTCAGAAGTAAGTTAATGTGATTATAATGCTATCCATTTTTAGATATAGCACAAGAAACGTATTTCATTCAAGATAAATGCATTTATTTTTAGGTGTCACTTTAAACCTGGTTCCTAACATACTTGGTTTTGAATAAATCAAAATAAATTTGCAATAATTCAAATAAAGATGGATTTTTTATTATAGAGTGGACTGTTACTGTTCTTTCTATAATGAAATTTCACCTCTTTAACATGTTACAAATTATTCTAAGCTATGTTGTAAAATATGGTTGTTTTGAACTTTTAACTAAATTTGTATGTGTGTAAATATTCACGTTAAAAGAAGGCTTAACCTCGTGTTGACCTTCGTAATTCCTAATAAAGTTTGACGATTATGACTGCAGCGTATAATATACTTTTATCTTAAGGTACGATAACTGTTCATTATTTTATAAAACTATATAAAATCTTACATGCTTAGTTGGAATAAACGTAGTCTGTAGAAAAACTAATCCAGTAAATTTATGAACTATAATTATTATTGTACTTGAAGTTTTTTTATACATGGATTGTATAATTTTTGTGTGAAAAGACAATTCATATTACCAAAAAATATAAATAACAGTATTAATTATAAGTAAAAGTATTTATGTTCATTTGGAAAATTAAGATGTTTAAAGCTAAGATACGGAAGGAAAATTTCCGTTTTATAGAAATGAAAGTGTTTCTTGGTTTGAGAGAGCACAAGTATTACAAATAAATACTGTGTCAAGAATATTCGATTATGTTAACTCAATAATAGTTTTAGATATAAATTAATCTAGACATCGTTGATTAAGTCAATAAGCTCATCATCCTCCGTTTATAGAAAAACTATTTGTAATATCTTATTATATGTAAAGCATAAAGTGAAACTAGTAAAAGAGTAATAAGTTTAAATAAACGTCCTTTACAGATAGTAGGTGATTTACATGTGAAAACTCAGGAAATGTAAAAGTACGATTAAATACAAAACTAATGAATAAGTGTTTTATACACAAACTGAACATCATACCTAGTTATTGATTATACATTTAGACATTAACATGGTGATGTTATCATGACTGTGTTTCCGTTTCTTGGATCTATGAAACCATATCCATCTATAATGGCGGACTAGCAACATGTTTTCTGGTGGCACTTATTGCAATGATTATGTCACAGTCTCTGGTGAAATAACCTTATATGCCCCTTCCTTCAATACCTGAGATCGTTACACATTCAACGCCCTCTGGTGGTGTGACGATAGTGAGCCCAATTACCACTTGTATGCTTGAATTTAGGTACGTAATTGGCAAAAATAGATTAAAACATTCTATATGATAAGAGAATATTAAAATGTTTTGCCGTTAAAAGCTTCAGAAGATATAAAATGTAAAAATAAACCAGTTCTTATAACAATTGTTTGAATATTCACTGTTGTTGAGTAGTTGAGTTACTAATAATTAATGTAATGATTCAAATAAATATGAATTTCTAGTATAGTGCATACCTTTATTCAAGTATGCTCAGAAATCGTTTTGTGCAATTTCATTGAGGTATTCTGGATTAAGGTAAGACATTTTTGTTACCTGCATGTTTAAGCTTTGTAACCATCTTCTAATTCTTTTTAAATGTTTCATATATTTTAATCTGTGTTTGTGTTAATTCCTCAATACTGGTACAATTTGTAATTAATTATGTATATTTCAAACAGAACGTAATAAAGTTAGTCTCACACAAAATTAATTTAAATAATAAATTGATAATATTTAGCTGAATTGTATTTATAAACGAAAATATTTCGTTGAAAAGAGCGATATTAGTTTAGTTATCTTTAATATATATAAAAACAATTACCAGTCTGATGTTATCAACACTATGTACAAAAACACACACCACCGAAGACAGTACTTAAATATGTAATTTAATAATATACACAGAAACTCTACCTGGATCATCTTTAGCAATGTCTTGAAGTGGCGAGCAAGGCTAATAAACCGAATAATCCCAAACCAATGGTGTAGTGTTTGGTCCGGGAACAATCACCAATCTCTAATGTGGGTAAATGTGGATCAAACAAAAAAAAACCACATCAAAATCATATCTTGTTAGAGGTAAGGTTCAGGGAACACTAAACCGATATTAAGAACTGTGTTATAAGTTCATCAGCTACAGTTTTTCACGTTCAGAAATACAAACATACCTAAAATGAAAAAATATTAGATAAAGAAGGAAACGACTAAAGAAGTGAAATAACAAAAGTTCTTGCTGTCTCAATAAAAGACAATAGATAATGAGGGGGTATTAATAAAAATAATGGTAAACGATTACTCAATACTGCATGTATACAATTTATAAAAGACAAACATATTATTTGTCATCGTTTCGATGTAAAATTGTACTGTTAATTTTACAATTTATATTATGTTGTATGAAATTTCTATTATTTTAATTTATCTATATAATACTTATAACTGTTTTTTCCTTATATTTATTATATTAAAGCAATCGATTTATCATCTATGTTCACCACATCTACCAGGTAACGGTTTGTCCAGAAGTAAGTCGGTTACATAACGAGTTTTCTAGAGTTAGTGGAAAGTACTAAAGTATATGATTATTATATGTGATAAGATATTTCAGTGAACTTAATGAAAGATCATTGTAAATATTTGTGCTTGAATTGATCGATAAAAAATCTATCTGACGATGTATCAATTTTGCATTATTGTGTATAAATATACTTATAGTTGAGGGAACTTCGTATACTTTTGTTATTTTCTGTAGTTTATTTAGTTATGTTTTAGGTATAGTTAAACGTGTAGGGTACCAACACTCTACAACTCAACGTATATATAGGTTTTGTATAATTTTAGTTGTTGTGCCCATCTATTGTTAATCATACATCATAAGTAATTCTGTTTTTCCATATTTTATTTGTGATTTCATTTATGTATTTTGTGCAATTTGTATTTGAGTAACAAATGAGACACAGGAATTTGATGTTGCTATACGCCTTAAACAGTCTTGTGACCATACTAAACAAGGCAGCGGTTTGCGGCGATATTGAACGTAAACAGTATTCGTGAAAACATGGCTTCCACTACAATCACCAATTACCTCCATTTATTTTTCAAGAATTTATCATGGAATTAGATAATATATGCAAGTCAAGATATGAAGTAAGTACAAGAAAGTCCTTCTAGATAGAACAGGTTCTTATTCCATCCGTCAACAATTATAATCGCTTGCTCGGTTCCAGTAAATAAGTCGACGATGCAAACGTCGTACCCGAGTTAGGCCTACGAACTGACGTTAAAATTTCACAGGTGAGAATATAGATATCGTAAATTAGTTAGTCCGAATTAAATCTTTTTACATTGGAAAACATTTCAAGGTCCATGAAAGATTTGATGCTTACAGATATTTTGTACTCGAATGGGCGGGTGCACAATATCACTGTTGAAAGTGTACAAATCGTTCAACTCTACAGGTTACTCGAGGGTAACATGAAATTGGTTAGTGACTGTGCCTGTTGTTTATTTTGCATCAGTAGTACATTTGCGATGGTACTGATGACCAGTTGCTGAATTCTCAGGTAGAACTTAAAACAATCAGTTAAGTACGGTGAACACGAATGTACAGAAGCAAAGAACTGTATGTAGACTTTGATTAAGTCAAAGTAGTCAATAGTACTCTATCAAAGAATTATTGATGTTTTCATCTGACCAGGATTTTTATTTTAACATCAACAACAAGACACTAGAGAATTTTTCTTTCGACAATCACAAAAATTTTATTTTGTAGGGAAAGGCTAGCTTTAGCCTACATGAAACTACGTTTTACTTTAATCGTTACAAGTACCTTCCAGGTGGAATCGTCACAAACATCAACAGAACAGTGCAAGTAACTAGGAAAGATATAACGATAGTTTGGTATGATTACGAGTGCATGTAATGAATACGCCAAGAATCAAGACAAACGGATTAATGATTTAGTTAATGTGCAGATTACCAGGAAAAGCTGGAACAACTGTTCTGGACTAAGCATGTATGTCTGCCTAACCTTGATTAGCTCCGTACACTTGTTAGGTGTATCCAGTGATAGACAACATATAGCCAGACATAAGTAACGAGTACAAAATTTTAAAAGTTTTACCTTGATATTTATTTTTCTACATTTCAATTTTATTGAATTCTTATACCCGAATTGTTAACACCAGTTTTCGCGTATTACTGGTATGCTTGTGAATAACATATCTAAACTAATAGTTTGAATGGTCAGTTTTTCCTTTACAAATTCAATAAGCAAGTGAATTACATGAAAAACTTGGCAGTCTTTTTTTTACCTTCTTAATTGTTTGTTTTTTGGTTCATCTTTGTAATTAACTGTTTTGCAGCTTCATTTATTACATTCATTGAAATATCTTTTATGGGTTTGTTTGAACTTGCTCTTGTTTGCAACAACTTATTGGAGTTTGTTTACTGAAAGGTTTCTTAGATATATTTCTTCCTAGAATGTCTGTAGCTTTTATTTTTAATAACAGTAAACTTTTATTTAAATATATATTAGATTCTATCTCTTATTTTACAAAATTCTTCCAGGAATTTGATATACATAATGAATTATCTCTTAGGAAGGAAAGAATAAGTCATTTAATAAACTTTTAAAAATGAAAGAAGAAGAGAAAAAAATGAATTATTTTTCGATATTTTATGCCACAAAGAAAAGTTGAGAGTGAAAGAAAACACAGCTTAATGTTTAACTGAAGCACAACTACATTTGTTTTCGAAAAACAACAGTTAAACAAGTGTTTATTTTACAGCAATAGCAATTATAAATAATTTATGATTGAATGCATCAACATTATCAAATACTTTTATGATCTTAGACAAATATATTAGACCACCTCTAGTTCTTTTATTTCCAAGACAAAAAAATTGTAAAGATCTTAATTTCTTTGCATATGACAACCCCTCCATCCCAGAGGCCATTTTAATAACGCTTCTCAAATATTAAGTTTATATCAGGAGTGAAACAACAGTTAATTGAATATTATAGTACCGAGGTGTATCTTGGTTAGGAAATGTTTATGAATGACGTTTCATATGAAAGTAAATATAAAAGGTTAAGTGATTTCTGTTTATACTTATGTTTCATTCCCCCAGTGGCTCAGCGGTATGTCTGTGGACTTATAACGCTAAAACCGGGTTTCGATACTCGTGATGGGCAGAGCACAGATAGCCCATTGTGTAGCTTTCTGCTTAATTCAAACAACAGCAACTTATATTTCATGACGAAATCGTGCTTGAGAATATTCACTGCTTGCTCTTTAGAATTGTTAATTTCATAACTTCTATGTTATGTCATTCCGCTATTAAATAATTATTTTATAAACCAACTGATGTTGGAGATCTTTCGTTTTATACTACAAATGTACAGTAACATAATTTTTAAGAATGTGGTAACAAGTACCAGGAACAACTGGACAGCATCAAACACCTTCTCGGTAAAAAAATGTAAAAACGGATGTGCAAAAACTAAAAAAGACTCACATCTGATCTTTCTGAAACATTAAGATGTTTAAAATAACGTTAAAATATATATTGCCATTAAAACCATTGATAAAATGGAAATGTTATTCAAGAACATGATTCATAAAATGTCGTATAAGTTTATAATACAACAGAGTATGGATTTTTCAACTTGTCAACTTATCAGATACAATGGAAGTCGTAATAATTACGCGATGACATCCTGTGCAAGGTACTTCGAGACAGAATAAGAGTTTGTGTGTGTAGTTACAATATATTTTGTAGCAATATATTGTACAAGTGTCCTAAAGCAGATTAATTTAGTTTTCCAGCTTGACCTAATTAAAAATTCTAAGAGTTTCCACCTCTGTATAAGCCGAGAAGAATAAGTCTATAGTTCCTCTTGAAATGATCAAGCTCAATAAGTTTCCTTATAATATTTGTGAATGTGTAGACTTTTTATCTCTACTAAATGTCTATAAAATTATGGATTGAATTTTTAATGGCCAAAATGTATTTGATTTGTGAAATGTAGACGTTATAATTAATTATAATAATTTTAAGCTGCTTGATATTCTTATCCACTGACGAATTTTTCTGTGTACTGGTTATTATTATTTTTGTTTCTAAGACCTTTGTTGTTTAACGGGGGGGGGGTGATAATTTTATTGATCTCCTTATGGCAAACATTTT